>NC_139644.1:29191652-29204152 GCF_964638095.1 Poromitra crassiceps | reverse complement strand
ACTGCCTACTACATCTTTTTTGTCCAGCAACAACTGGCACTCCCTGCAGAGCTTCCGCTTCTCAAACACCTTCCCGAAGTCGTGCATTGGGGGACCTGTGGCTTCTCCTGACGTGCTGGGTGCTGGGGAGGCTGCCCTGCTCGATGTGCTTGGTGCTGGGGAGGCTCCCCTGCTCTCTGGAGTGGAAGGAGAGCCAAATGGAGAGGCTGGTCTGGAAGCTGGGGACAGAGGAGGAGGAGGAGAAGGAGGAGGGATCACAGGAGGGGCCCTCCTTGTCACCGGTGTGATGAGCTCCTCCAGCAAGGTCTCCAGCCAGTCCTTGTAATGTTTGTGCCTTCCTCCAACAGACCTGGCTGCAACGTAGGCGTTGTAGCACGACACAGACAGGCCCCAGAAGAACACACGCCGCCACCATTTCTTCGACCGATGATCGAAACCATAGTATCCAATCATCTGGTCGAGGAGATCCACACCTGGAACACACATGGAACTCTGTTTACATACATACATTTTCACTCAAATGACCTCAGTGAATATAAGCTTACAGTATTTTAATTTTTGTTTATAAAACATAAATCTGTAAAACAAACCTTTCATGTGGCTCTGGTAGTCCGCCAGGCAAGCGGGCACTACCACATCAGCCCGGTGGGTCTCATCTCTCCTCCGCCTTACAGTCCCTGTTGCGCTGGGGTCATGGTGATTGGACAAGACCATCACCGTCTTTGTGTCTTGCCACACGCAGAAGGTGAGGTCATCCTGCTGTGCCACCCGGAACTCGTGCTTCCCCAGCGCAGCCCTCTTTGTCAGGCTGTGGTCCTTCGGCAGCCCCTTCCTATTGGCCCGAAGGGTGCCACAGCCGTACAGGAAAAGGCCGTTCATCTCCTGGAGGAGTTCTACACTGGTGTAGAAGTTGTCCATATAAATGGACAGGAAGGTGCCATTGTATGGCTTGGCGAGGTCCAGCACCACGCGCTGTGCCAGGCCCGTCTGCGGCGCCGCTTCACGTCCTGTGTACACCTGGGGAGTTTGCAAGAAGAAACACAAGTCTGAGGAAGGGCCTTGGGTGCTTGAAAGGTCACTCAAATAACAACACATTACAGAATACATATTTGCATATTCTTGGTGTGCTGATTTTTTTCCTTACTTTGAAGTGCGGAACGTAGCCTGTTGAGCTCTCCGCCATCACCCAAACCTTCACGCCCCATTTGGTTGGCTGGAATGAATGAATGAATGAATGTTTATTTCACACATTACCAAAAGATGCAGGTTACATAGGCAAAATAGAGGTGAGACAATTTGATCAATCAATCAGCAGTACCTTCATTGGCAGGTATTGCCGGAAGCCAAGCCTGCCTTTGAACTTGATCATTGATTCGTCAATGCTGACTGTGCCGTTGACCTCATAGAGGTCCTGGAAGCGCTGGTTCAGGAAGTCCAGGTACCAGCGCAGTTTCCAGAGCTTATCAGCTGGGTCGCCTCGTGCGTTGTTATCTTGGAGGTGAAGGTATCTGAAGAGGTGAGAGAGGGGAGGATGGAAGAGGGGGGGTAGGGGAGGGGGGGTAATTAGACACATATTACAATATATTATAAACAATATAATGTCTTGTATATTGTATACAATATTGTATATTGTATTGTATATTATATACAAGTAGACACATCTTGGATGAAATGAAAAATTGTAGGCTATATCATTATATAGGTTAGTTACACTTGAGGGTTACAGGGTCTGTCTAAGTGCAGTGTCTGTCTTGGTGCAAAGAGTGAAGCGCATTCTCTCCACATTCCTGACAATTGAATAACAATAGGCCTACTAGGTGTTTGCCCACACACAATAGGTGTAGCAGCCGAGCCCAGCAGGGGTTTCTTACCCCAGTGTATAAGCTCGCTACAATGGCAATACTCCCACTACACTTCTAATACATTTGCAATATATTTCATTTCCCTTAGGGCATCATAACAATGGTACTAATGTTACATTTTATCTATCAAACTACTATTATTTATATAGCGCATCCTATTCAATGGGGCGCATCTATATCACGCAATGGTTATAATAACAAGGATAATATTATTGTTCTTAGCCTACCTCCAAATGGCGTCAAATCGGTCCCGGGACATATTCTGGCCGAAGTTGGTTTTGAAGATGTTTTTGGATAGCCGCCAGTACTCTCTTCGGACGGGAAGTTTCATTATCCCCATGGCGAGACACAGCCCAATGAATGTTTTCATTTCTTTCACTGTTACCGGGGTCCACTTGGCTGCTTTTTTGGCTGGGGGAATTGTGCGTCTCTGGTCGGCATATCGGTTCGTCTCCGTGACAAGACGGTCCCACATTTCCTCCGTGTAAATTTTCTCGAAAGAAAATAGAGGTGTGGAATCGGCTTGTAAGCCAACACCGCTTTTCACCCCGGGCACCCTTTTGAACGCTTTGACCGGCACAGGACGGTAACAGCGCTGCTCCGTTACCCAGTTTCCATGGAAGCCTTGGAATTGGTCATCTTCGTCAGACTCATCCTCATCGTCATCCTGAAACATAGTTCTGACCCACTGATCTCTGTCCAAGGGCTGCCAATCTGGGTCTGTAACTGGGTCATCATTTAACTCTTCATCAACGGTGGAATGTTCGGAATATTCCGCGTCTTCAAAATCGCTTCCTTCGCTAATATTATTTTCTTCCTCCATCGCTACAGGTCCGCTTCAAAGTGAAGAAAGAAAAACTTTTCCTCCCCAGAATGCATTGCGAGACCCCACGTGTGTTTTCTGAATGATTTCATTTGCCTAGAGACCGGAAATAGGCGAAAAACTACAGCTAAACTACAAATTGACGTATACGTCATCCCGTCTTCAAAGGTATATTGACGCGAACGGCATCCCGTCTTTAAAGGGAGAATGACGCGAACGTCATCCCGTCTGAAATGGGTTAATATGGATTAGCCTAGTGCTTTTCTGCACATCTAATAAGAAATGTGCTCTTTCACTGAGTGTACTGAACATTAGGAGCACCTGCTCTTTCACTGAGTGTACTGAACATTAGGACCACCTGCTCTTTCACTGACCAGGCTGGCCATGTGAATCTATGTTCAAACTCTGACTCCTTGTTTCACCCAGTTAAAATACTTTCATCATTAAGATGAGTTATAGATTATGGGGAACAGACAACAATACAATAATATGTAATGTTGTTGTAATGTTGACTATAAGAGAGGTGATTCTAATGAATGTAATCAGAAAATGCTGTTTACCTGGCAGTGTCTCACTTTCTTCCTATTTAGTTTTTCCTACACGTTATTATTGCCTAAACTCTCCTTTTCCCCATGGCTGTTCTAAATTCTCCCGAGACTAAGAACAATTATAGTCCTGCCAGGCCCTACTGCCTCAGGTAGAGCCAAAAAGCATCTCACACAAGTGTCTGCTTAACATCATTTGACTGTGCATGCATTTTATTTGTTTAGCAGCTAGTATGTAATCTCTTTAGAACAAGCTTGTTCGTTGTTATAGTCATTATCCCTTGACTGAACTCCCTATAACGCAAACAGTAAATCCCAAATAGCCTCTCCCCGCAAAACAGTGTGAGTGATGTAAACCTCTCTTTAGGACATGTAAATGATAATTACAGTAACTATTTGTCAATGGAGCAGGCGTTGCAGCCGCTCGTTCCCGGTGGAGCAGTGTTGTTAGCACAGTGCGGCGGTGTGGTGTTAGCACAGTGCGGCGGTGTGGTGTTAGCACAGTGCGGCGGTGTGGTGTTAGCACAGTGCGGCGGTGTGGTGTTAGCACAGTGCGGCGGTGTGGTGTTAGCACAGTGCGGCGGTGTGGCGGTGTGGTGTTAGCACAGTGCGGCGGTGTGGTGTTAGCACAGTGCGGCGGTGTGGTGTTAGCACAGTGCGGCAGTGTGGCGGTGTGGTGTTAGCACAGTGCGGCGGTGTGGTGTTAGCACAGTGCGGCGGTGTGGTGTTAGCACAGTGCGGCGGTGTGGCGGTGTGGTGTTAGCACAGTGCGGCGGTGTGGTGTTAGCACAGTGCGGCGGTGTGGTGTTAGCACAGTGCGGCGGTGTGGTGTTAGCACAGTGCGGCGGTGTGGTGTTAGCACAGTGCGGCGGTGTGGCGGTGTGGTGTTAGCACAGTGCGGCGGTGTGGTGTTAGCACAGTGCGGCGGTGTGGTGTTAGCACAGTGCGGCGGTGTGGTGTTAGCACAGTGTGGCGGTGTGGTGTTAGCACAGTGCGGCGGTGTGGTGTTAGCACAGTGCGGCGGTGTGGTGTTAGCACAGTGTGGCGGTGTGGTGTTAGCACAGTGCGGCGGTGTGTGCACCGAGACAGTGAATCCAGGCTGGGTTTTGTATCCCCATAATGGGATGAGTTTTTGCCCCGAGTGTTTAGCGTGCAACAACATCAGCACCATTAAGCTGTGGTAAGGGAGGTCTGTTCTGTGCTGCTGGAACCCAGCCAAATCCCAAACCCCCACAACTGCAAGCTAAGGGTGTTAACTAAGCCAGAGCAGTAGTGTAGGGGTGCAGCTGTTGTCGTCTCAGAGGAGGCTTTTGCAGGAATAAGATAACATGGGACCAGCGCTATAGGAGCCCCAGGTGACTCGTTTACTTCACAAACACCACACGGCACTTTGCACTCCTTTCTTATTGGAATGCCAGCAGCTCATCTATATACACACTATACTGTATAGACATTTTAGAAAAAGAAAATTTGCAATCAAATAATGGCAGAATCTTCTAAAAATATAGGTCAATCTATCCTCAAAAGCATACTCTAGCTCAGTGGTTCTCAAATGTTTTCACATGAAGGACACCTAAACTGACAAAAATTTGATCACGGACCTCCATTTCATAGGATTTTGTCCCATATATGATAATAAGATGAATGCTTTGATGTTTTATTACAGAAAGTGTATAAAACCAATGACCAAAATAGTCATTGTGTTATTTATAAATGGAATTATAGCAAAAATAAATTACCCCCCTTTTGGCTGGGGACCCCCTGATATGCCCCCAAGGACCCCTGGGGGTCCCCGGACCCCCATTTGAGAACCACTGCTCTAGCTATGTGGTATGCAATGGTCTTAAAATGACTTAGACTTGAATAGTAATTTATAATAGGATTTAATTTCATGCCGACCACTTTTAAGCAAGCAAGCAATCAGGCAAGACTAGGTGGCAATTTTATCAAGTGGTGTTTTGGAATTAAATTATTTTATTTCAGCACTATTTCTGCTCCAGTGAACAACGAATAATGCATTTTTGTCATGTGAAGAAATCTATTCCATTTTGAAGTGTTTCTTGGATTATGTGCAAATTGGGGATAGGTTTTGAAAAATGTGACGGTTAATTACGGTATATACTGTATAAATGTTTTATTATTATGAATGTAAAAAAATGTGGACAACCCAATACCCTTGAGGGAGTATTTTTTTGATTGTGTGTGCGTGCGTGCACGTGTGCGTGCACGTGTGTCTGTTTTAGGTGGGTAACCTGGGCCTGCTCTTCATGCTGCTGTTCTTCATCTACGCCGCCTTAGGAGTGGAGCTGTTTGGAGAACTGGGTGAGTGACAGCGCACAACAGCCAAACATGTGACAGTGCACAACAGCCAATCATGACGCCACAACAGATCTAATCAGGTCAATACTCAATTCATAGTGTTCCCATGGTGCCACATGCATTTCTTACGGATATGGCACTGTTTGTCATTTGATTGTAATAACCTAGAATTTATTACAATGACAAGTTATTTTCCTACCAAGATGGCTGTGTGATGATGTAACAGAATAGTATGAATACAAGACCTTTCTCATGCTCTAAATGAGGCTGAGCATTACAAGCATAATGGCAGATGAGGGGCAAATCATAACATGTGATTAGGTGTTATTAAAGCAGATATCCTGACCAAGAGTTCACATCTCATTCCATGATCTCTAAGACATTTCACAAATAGGTCTCAAGAGCCATAACTCTAATCTGTGATTCTTTTTTTTTTTTATTGTTCTTCAGCATGATATACAGAGCATCTGATACATTATTACTGTTCTTTTCTTATACAGATTGTTATATTATTCATACATACATACATCCAATCATACCCTAGTCTCTTAAAACGAGTTGGCTTCCGCAATTTTCAAATGCTTCCGCCATACCGTCTGTAATACGTGGGGGAGAAGCATGCACCAACCGGAATGGGAAGCAGAAAGGCGGGTCTCCCGCTCATTAGTCCAATCAGAATCCAATATGCCGCATTCGCGGAACTCGGGGCTTCTGCACAATCGTTCCGAGTGGTAAACAAAACATAGCCGAATGCTAGCTTGATTGTTGCTGAGCAGAAATGGAAATTAGACAAGATATTTTCGACTCTACAGTACGTCTTGCACGAGGTTCCTCCAAGCCGCGGATACATCGTTTACGTCTATCAGGGTCGTCTTTCACCGGTTTCGTCGGCGTAGCTTCCATGGTAATTCTGTATATCTAAAGCACTGCTAGCATTAGCAACCTGCATCGGTTTAAGTTTCCGGGGGGGAACATATTTTTCGTGGACACACGTGTCGTGATTGGTCGGATTCCGTCAAACTTCCTTCCAGTCTGAAGGTTTTTTTCCCAACTTCCTTGTGCATGTTCTGGGGGTGTAACGTACAGACTGTTTAGCTGCATTCGCCGGATGTAGATGAGACAGTCTGTTTTAAGAGACTAATCATACCCCTGCATTCCCCTCCCCACTCCCCCCTCTCTCTCAATTCCCATGTATGCATATTGACATTTGTATTTAGTACCACACATTTCATTATGCTCTTCTCCATACATGTACATAATCATCTCTATATCAACTCAAAATCTTTTATATTCAATAACAAAAATAAAATACAAAAATAAACCATAACATGTACATATCTGTAGCTATTAAACCTTGAACTAAAGGATTCCTTGCCCTGCACAATCTCTTATACAAAGTCTGCTCTAATTGGCGCTATATATCTAATCTGTGATTCTATCAAGTGACACTAAGACAACGACACCAATGACAATAAAGATGAAATACTTTTTTTTTTTACACTGTAACAATATCCAGGGTGATTTTTCTAATCATATTGGTACAATTTCCAATGCAGTTCCTTCTGATCTGGTGTGAATTTGTGAAATAAAGCTTATTAGGTTGTAAGTATTCAAACCAAATAGAATCCATAATTGCTTCCTATGAGTTATCAAGGGGGAAGCATCTCCCTCTTGGCTACATCCGAGATACAGCGGTGGTTTTCAATCCTGCCCCTCAGGCCCCAAAGCCGTGCTGGTTTTCATTAGGCATCTAATCAGAGACTATTTACACCTGGGATGCAAGGTGATTACAATTAACTGCAATTAACCAGATTACAACTAGCTGCAATTAACCCAGCAGTGCTCTGCGTTGGCTTGAAAACCACTGCATTGCAGTGTTAGTGGCTCTAGTTTTAGTGAGGTTTGGACAGATTTAGCCTGTAACAATGGATGAAATACTGTTTGATCTTAATGCTAAACTTCAAACAGCCTACAATGCTATTTCTGGGATGGAACAAAAATATGCAGCATACATTTCTAATGTATAGCACCTTTAATTCTACAATTAAAGGATAAACTCAACTAGTGCACATAAAAGCAATGTGAGTTGTACAAGCTTTACTCTGGAAATCTCCTTACTTCCCTGTCTCACATCATTCTCCTTCCTGCGTTCCTGCATCCCTTTCACGGGCCCCCTGTCCTCCAATCAGACCACCATAAGGCCCCCTCTCCTCCAATCAGACCACCATAAGGCCCCCTCTCCTCCAATCAGACCACCATAAGCCCCCCTGTCCTCCAATCGGCCCACCTTAAGTCATCAATCCAGTATTCAGATAACTCCTTCGTAAGCACTGTTTGAAAATATCCCCATTTGGAAGAGATATCTCCCGAGCTGTCGCTTCTCCCTCATGTGCTGCAGCTGCGGCCAGTGGCAAGAACTGCTGGAGCTGGGGAGGAGAAGGGATTAGTCTATCACTATCTTGAGGCCATTCCAAAGATGATCTTGGGATGTGAGCTCAGCACCAAATAGACTATTTGGTCACATTGCCACTCATTTGAGCAGAAAGTGACTCTACATTGACTCGAGCTGTTTGGACAGTCACCCAGGTAGCTTAGTGACAGAAATGGCGCATACTCATCGCAGTATTTGGTATGGAAGTATGGAAAGTGTGTGAGTTGAAATTCACTCACACGTGTCTCAATCTTTCTGTCTTTGTTCCTCTCCCTGCACCCTTCCCCCTGAACATCTTCTGTCCTTCTCATCTTTCACCTCCTCCCCCGTCTTCCTTCCACCCACCCCCCTCCTCAGTGTGTAACGCGGACTACCCGTGTGAGGGTATGAGTCGTCACGCCACCTTTGAGAACTTTGGCATGGCCTTCCTTACCTTGTTTCAAGTCTCCACAGGCGACAACTGGAATGGCATCATGAAGGTACTAAATTACTGTCCTATGACTGAAGACACTTATGCTGACCTTCATCAGAAGACTTTTCACGTCGCAGACAAGTTTCCAATGTGAGAATAAAATCATGAGAGTTTTGAGTTGTGGCGTGCTCCCGTCATCTCGATCGTTTGATGTAGGGTGGTCATAAAGCTCTGAGCTGTCTGAGCGGTCCTACAGTAAGTCAGTCTTTTTCTCGTTTTGACGTCAGATTTCTGGCCACATGCCAATATCCATAGACCACTGGTTCTCTCGTAAGCTGTAAGGATCACTGTCGGGTCCAACTGCCTTTAAATTAAGCAGATAATCGTGTGTTCCGCAGATTCGCCTACTAAAGGCAACGTTGCAACTCAGTCCCGATTGAGGGAGCACTACCCGGTGGGAAAGTGACGTTAGTGCATACCGTCTATACCTTGAATGTTCCAAAGAGTATACTGTATAAGCATGGTGTTGAAAATGTGATATGCAACATACAAAGATGATTGCAGTCTGTGTAGACTCTCCAAAGACAAAAGGCTCTGTAGAGCAAGCCCAGAGCTGCTGTCTTGGATTACAAAGACAGACAGCTTTAGCCTGAAGTTCACTTTGCTTCAAGAACATAGAGGAAATCACCAGAGAAAAGACAAATGAGGAACAAGTGTGGATTTGAAGCAACGTTGTTCTTCCTCTCCTTCTCTCATCCATCCTGCCTTCTACTCCAGCGATACTTCATGATCAAAGGAAAGTGCTCGCTCAGCATCAGGGGTTTATACAGGTTTTCTTATTGACGGGCAGGAGAGAAGCTTACACACACACACACACACACATGTACATGCAAATCTGCACTGCACACCCACACTCTCGTGCACACACTAGAGCTGCCACTTTTCACAAAAATCAAGTTCGAACGAATTTGAAATGACACGCAATTTGTTTGAATATATTTTGAAGTTAATGAATATGTCTGTGTGAAAACGGGGAAGTGTAGTTTCTTCCATCTCTTAACATTCACAACGCGAGCTCAGCTCCGCCCGTGGGAACTGCTTCTACTGCTTCTCGTAACGTGCGCTTGTTTAACACCACCCGCACGTCCGTCGCCCGTCGCGGATGAGTGGAGTTTGCTGGTGGTTTTGACAATTGTTTTATTCGAAGAGGTAATTACAGATCGAATGTTATTTCCCACCCCCCCCCCCCACCCACATATGAATGAACTTTTGAATAAAAAGTGACACGCACACACACACACACACACACACAGTATACATTTCCAGTGCACACAGACGTAGCCTACTGCTCTCCACTATTAGCCTGACTCCTCCACACACCTAGGCTGCGAGGGGAATAGGGAGTAGGCCGAGTGTGACGCGGGTGGACCATTAAACACACACTGGATGCAGGGTTTGTGTAGATGACGGCGGTGGGCCATGAAACAGGCCACAGATGCTACTTCTCAGTGGAATCCTCTGTCATTTAGCTGTCACATTAACTAGCTGGGCTCCGACAGAGCTGAGAGCAGGAGAGGAGGGGATTAGCCCTGCAGTTATGATAGCGAATGGGAGGACATAACGAGATAGATAGGCCAGATGGCAGGGGTGAGAAGGGGGCGTGGCTTATGTGTCGACTAACGTTAATAAGAAGAGGGAGGGAGAAGAGGAAAGGCATCAAAAGAAGGGGGACAGATCAGTTATGTTCTCTGTCCTCTAGGGGGGGTTCTGGAAGAGGGTCAAACAATGGAAATGTATAAAGAAAAGCGAGAGAAGGAGCGATGGCAGAAAAGGGAGATGGTATGAAGGTGTGTAAATATGCCAGATTAGATGGAAAAGACCAAATTCAGCTCAGAGGGTCTACATTTTTGTGTGGTGCTCACTGCCTGGGTGAGATGTGTACTTCCCCCCCAGAAAACAGGTGTCACTTTGGATGTGCTCTGACTGAACCTCACTGTGTGCTGTGTGCATGTTAACCAGAATGGAAGACCACTAAAATAATGCTCCAGGAGGGGGGGGCATTCTTTTCTGTTTAAGTCTGCACCGTGGTGTGCTGGGGATGCTAAGCAGGGCTGACTCTGGTTAGTCCTTGAATGGGACCATGGTGCTGGATGGTGTTGGACCCTATAGGAGGTTCCCTCTGGTCTCATGAATAACATCCCCATCCCCAATGCCCCAGGGCAGAGACAAGGACTTTGTCCTGTGAGTGAGCGCCGTCCTTTCGATGAGACATTAAACCGAGGTGCTGACTCTCTGTGGTCATTAAAGATGACCTTCCTTCAATCATGGCCACCTAATCATCCCTGTATATCTGCTAATTAGCACATTCAGTCCTCAGTTCTCCACTGTGATATGATGTGTGGTGAGCGTTCTGGCGCATACTGGCTGCCGTGCATCACCCAGGTGGGTGCTACACATTGGTGGTGGATGAGTTGAAGGAAGGCTTTGCAGATTTTTTTTGTATCAATGTCGGTAATATGCTGATGGGCAGCCTTTACCTTCTCTTCATGTTTTCCAGAACCCTACAGTTACTACAGTTTAATACTACAGTTTATTCCAGGCACTTCCGGGTGTCATTCTGACACGGACATGAACAGATGTTCTGCTCAAAGTTGGTTGTTCCCACTACAGATGGTTTATTTTTATTCTCTCTGTATGCGCACATCCACGGAGAATCTTATCCAGAGCCTTAACAAGCGTTAATGACCCATGCCAGCTGGGGAGGGGCGGGGGGAAGGGGATTTCTCGATGCAGGAGTGCGATATTGTAATGATACAAATCAATGAAATGAATGAAAATCGGCAAAGCCTTCCTTTGAGCCCCCCCATATGTGAAGCATTATTATTATTATTATCTTGCTTTTCTGTAAAACAAAAACATAGTGTGTGATCGCACAAGGTGTCAAGGATGCAAGGATTCTTATTAACATGAGATAGATGAAAATGCTAATGCTAATTATTGTTGTCATTATGTGTCTTTTTTACATTATGCTGATACAATGGTGCAGCTGGGAAAGCGACATGGAGTGTCGTGAGATCCCAGATCTTGACCTGTGTTGCATGCTCTGCAATGTTGAAAGGGGTTAATAGCAAATTATATGCTAACACTTTACAATAAGTGTACGCTAATTAATGGTTAGTTAATGCTTACTGTTAATTAATGCACCCTTAGTTAACTAACCCTTAATTAACAGCCTTGACCGTAAGCTTGTTCTAACCTTAACCTCAGTGACTTCATGCCTCAACCCAACCACAATAACTTATTAACATGAAGACCATGAATAAATGATTACTAGACACATTAGTTAACTGTTAATTATTAAGGTTTAGTTCATGTTTATTAAGCATTAACTACCCCTTGAGATCATCACCGATGACATCACATTTGCTCGAGTGACATCATTGCAGACAAGTTAACATGAAGGAAAGGCTAATGAATGTAGCCACCTAGGGGTTGGTTAATTTGGATGTCAAAAGCTTTGATAGGCATGGCTTTCCATGGCTTCAATCTCAGTGTCATCAGTGATGTGACGCCCCTCCCATCAAATACAACTGCCTTTCTTTCCCTGACTCCCTGACATCCCATTGGTTTAGACTTTTGAATGACGCCTCACTGCATTATGGCCCGCCCCCAACATCAGGGAATGCATCAAATCAAGGAAGTAAAGATGCCATTTGATGGGGTCTTTAACTGTCAGACAAATCCCACTAGGCGTCTTGATAAGGTTTCACTTGAAAAATGTTACTCTCCTTATCGGCCATCCTTTGCGTCTCTCCCTACCACTCCCCCCTTCCCCACCCCTCCACACACACCACCAGGACACGTTGCGGGAGTGCCCGCCGGATGTCCACGCTGCCGACGTGGACTACGCCTGCAACCCCAGCCTACAGTTCATCTCGCCCATGTACTTTGTCTCCTTCGTGCTCACCGCCCAGTTCGTGCTCATCAACGTGGTGGTGGCCGTGCTGATGAAGCACCTGGACGACTCCAACAAGGAGGCCAAAGAGGAGGCGGAGATGGATGCAGAGATTGAGCTGGAGATGGCCCAGGGCACCCTCTGCTGCATGGG
>NC_139644.1:29186652-29189152 GCF_964638095.1 Poromitra crassiceps | reverse complement strand
ATCTGGGCTGTGTGTGTGTGTGTGTGTGTGTGTGTGTGTGTGTGTGTGTGTGTGTGTGTGTGCGCGCGCGTGTGTGTGTGTGTGTGTGTGTCTGTGTGTGTGTGTGTGTGTGTGTACGTGTGTGCGCGCACGTGTGTGTGTGTGTGTGTGTGTGTGTAATATAGTGTATGAGTCAATAATGTGTGTTTGCATAACGGATCTAAGTAGAGTCCTACAAGCAGTGTTGTGGAAATGTGTTGTATGGAAATGGACTTGTGGGGGTGATGTAATACAGTTATATATTTGCTACACTTACAGTGCGTTAAATTTCATTGTGAAATGTGTGGCAAGTCTGCCAAGAGAAACAGAAATCATTTTCCATCAAAGTGGAATGTCTGCTAAAATGTTCTGAGGACACCGATTTGGCCGGTGAGATTCAAGCAAACAAGATCATTGAAATCGTAGAGAAACCCCTGTCTGATACAGACTAAATAGCTTTAGACCTAATAATACCCGGAGCACTAAGCAAATCCTTAAATCTTAAATTGTTTCAACTAGCTATTGAACAGCCTAATTGAGGTGATATATCACATGTAATTGCAGTGCTCAAGGCTACACGTGTTGCTCGGGTAATCAGGGTTTGGTTTCACATTACTGATGAAGCTTTTTCCAAAAGGAGAACGGGGTTTAGCCCTTAAAGACGAGCTGAAGTGACATCTCAGCATCTGTAATGACTTATCCGAGTGAAAATAAACATTGGAACAAGGGTCGTGAGGCGGAACATAGCGCGTGGATGATTTGATTGGACCATTCTGGAGACTGCAGTTCACGTTGGCCAATCCTGGTGCTGGTATGGCGTGTTCTGCCCCTACTCGCATAGAACCAGGCAGCCGGCTTCTTACGTGCGGACCAGCCGAGGCAAGAGTGCTGCCTGCCGGCTTGGAGCGTCGATTAGCTGCGGTAAAGAGCTGCGGTAAATACAATATTCCTGGATTCCTATGTCCTTTGCATTCTACATTAAATGAGGACATTACCGTTAGTTTTATTTTGTATGTTACATACTTATTAGCCAAGTATATTAACATTTATGGGCTAGAAATTCTGCCCAGGTTACAGGCACTAGGCGGCCATCTTGCCTGCTCAGAATTTCCTCTTCAAATGAAGATTGATTGACAGCTGCCATGTCGTGATATGATTGGTTGAAATGGGGTAGAAATTTGATAGTTCTTCGTGACGTCAGCATTGTAGATTACAGTTATGAATGAAATCCGGAAAAAACTAAAGAAATTTGTTTTTTGTGTGTATTTTTTGCATACATTATTAAATAGGTGCACTGAATACCCAGGGCTGTGATCTAAAATTAAATTAAATAAAGTCATTTTTGGGTTCAGCTCGTCTTTAAAAGTCCCCAAAATGTGAGAGGAGGATTTGTGCTGGTTCATGACCCCTGACCCCTGACAGAGAGGAAGTGCTGGTTCATGGCCCCTGACACAGAGGAAGTGCTTGAAATGGACTCTTTCAATACGTTAATGCATTACAATTTTTGTGGAGGGAATTTTAGCAGTTCAAACTCGCAAGATGTGAAATCTGTGTGACTGTGTATGGGGATGCTTCAGTGTGCATGCAATAGGGCTAC
Source organism: Poromitra crassiceps (assembly GCF_964638095.1). Taxonomy (NCBI): domain Eukaryota; kingdom Metazoa; phylum Chordata; class Actinopteri; order Beryciformes; family Melamphaidae; genus Poromitra; species Poromitra crassiceps. Next base: position 29,187,537 of record NC_139644.1, on the reverse strand, counting down.
CCCCGACCAAAGATATTCCTGGTCGACTAGTACTGGTCATTAGTTCAAGCCATTTGTCGACTAATCATCACGCATTTATATTAATGTAATTATTAAATATATGTATTTTGAGACACCCAAGTTGCTTGCGGTCGTGGACACTGGCTCTGTCTCCGGTGTGGTGGCTGGAAGGCAGTCCTGCAGCAGCTACGCTGTCTGTGTGGACACTAACGTTACAGTCCTGCATAGGTCCAGTTTTGCAAACCCGCCGCCGACCCGTTAATATAAGACCCGCGACTCGACCCGCCACCCGTGATTAAACACACAGGCGACATACACAGTCACTCACAACAGTTTATTAGCCGCTGAGAGGCTAACGGGAGGCTAACGTTATCTGTCCGACTCCAATCAAACACTTGAATCCGCGGATGAGTTTTGAATGTTTACAATGCTGGTTATGTAGAACCAAAGCATAAAACGTACGTTCACTCCCTGTCTCCTCTCTGCCTGACCAGACTGACTGCTACTAACAGACACACACCCCGACGTCATGCCCAAAATTACTACATTAGTGAAGCAATGTGAGTGCAGCACAAACAACACCAACAGTTTGATATTTATATATATATATATATATATATATATATATATATATTTACCCCTGCGACTAACTGACAATGAGAACTTGGTTGAAGACCAAGCTCGTGGACTAACAGTCGGTCGACCATTAGGGGGCAGCCCTAGCGTGCGTGTGTGAGTGTGTGTTGATGTATACAGTACCTGTGTGTGTTCTCACATGTGACGTTTTTAACCCTCACGGTGGTGTGTGCGTTTCCCTGCGTGTTCTTTGTCCTCGCATGTCCGCATGTGCACTTGTCTGCGCCTGCGTGCAACACTGCTCTGCCG
>NC_139644.1:29076652-29181652 GCF_964638095.1 Poromitra crassiceps | reverse complement strand
TCCCTCCCACACTTCTTATTATCTTTTCCGCATCACCTCCTCCCTCGCTCTTACCCCCTCTGGCTGTTACACACTTCCTCCCCCAGCTCCCTCCGGCCCCTCCATCTCCTCTCCTTATCATCCCTCCTTGCGCGACATCCTGCTCTGTAATGGGGTAATACTCCTTGGTACCGGGGCACCACATAAGCCCCAAATCGCCAAGCGCGGCTGCAAACGCACGCTCATTAGAGGAGGACCAAAACAATGGGAGGGGAGGACAGAAGGTGAGAACGGATGGGAGGTTTGGGAATAGCCTGCGTCGGGTTCTCAAGCATCGGGAATAGAATAGGAAAGTGTGTGTGTGGGAATGAAGGCACAAAGGCACACGCAATTATACAGCTCCTACATTAGCGATGATAGTTCCCCGGCATGGCACACGCACACAACGCATGCAAACATTTACACCCAGCGTTTATTGTTTGAAATATATAAGATTACAGTGACAATAGCCGTCTCTTTGGGTTCACGAGCAGTTCTTGGCCCTTCACAGATGCTGCAGTGAGAAGCTTGAGGGATGATGTGAATCAGAGGGCTTGTTGATACGTGCAGGGTGCCTGAGGGACTGCTTTCTCTCTAGGTAGCTCCTATTGGCCTTTGTTTCAACCAGGAAGTGTCATTCTAACAATGCTGGATGATGCTAATCATATGCTTACATTGGCCCTGTGTAGAGGAAATAAAGAGGAGGCTGTTGATAACCTCAAGTTATGCTGATGATGATGAGCCGATATAGCATAGTTTATGTAAATGACCATCTCCAGCTGTTTTCATCACATTAACATATTTTTTATGCAATGTATCCCTCCCCCCCTGGATGTCTGAATTCCTATTTTATGTGAAGCTTATTCACCTTATGTAGCCCCGCCCACTTGACCCATTGTGTCACAACTTCCTGTTCAAAACGCTGCAATAGCTGCAATCACTGGACAGGCGACCTGTCGATCGCGCCCAAACAGTCTTTTTCTATCATTTACTCTAAATGGGTGAGTCATATAAAAATTCAACCCCCCCCCCCGTACAGTTGTCATCAAAGGTGAAATTAGCTGTTTAGACCAAAACCGTTTTTTTAACCCGGCTGTAAACATGTTTAATCCTGTTGTAAAGGTGGGCATTTTAACATGGGAGTGAATAGGGAACGACTCCCTTTTGGAGCCAGTCTCAAGTGGCCATTCAAGGAACTACAGCTTTGATCACTTCTGCGTAGGCTTCATCTGTCAAAGCCCGAGCTTGCCGCCTGGTTGAAAGGCCACACACTATTCTTTCCAAGCAAACCTATCCTACAGTATAGATTTATTGGAAAATACTTTCTCTTCAATGTCAGTGTGCACTCATGGTGTTCCAGGGAAGCAGCAGCAGTGATTCGCACAGCTCGGATGAGGCTGGGTGTGGAGCAGATCAGGCAGGAGACCAGCAGACCCAGGTGCCCTGCAGGTCCCTCAGCTCTGGGCTGGAGGAGGAGACGGCACTGCTGGAGATGGAGATACAAACACGCTCACCTCACCTCAGCCCTGGTAAGTGAAGCCAGACATATCGTATATTAGTTGTAGCCCCGGGCTGATTTGCATGGAAATCAAAGGAATGTGAAATGAGACACCGATTTCAATGGACAAATGCATTTTCTCTGATGTGAGTTTGCACTTATGACCAATTTATGCTCCAATTTGATTTGACATCTCTGTGATCTGTGCTTTGTGGCTCTTATCATAATACCACATCAGCTTAACCAAGCATTGCGAGGTGTTTTGTCGGGGAGAGATTTTCAAAACTATTTTCAAAAATGACCCTGTGGATGTCGGCTTACTGCAGCAGGGTTAGGGTGAAATATTAAGCACTAATCTTGACATGCAAATCTGTGCTCTCTGCATGTAAAATCTTTACACCGCTAAAGGATTACATGAAGGAAGCACAAGTAACGGGAAGAAGTGTGACATTGAAGTAGCAAGGTCAAGTAAGGGTGTTACTCAGAAATCAGAATCCTGAGATTAATGTCAGAATTCTCAGATTAAAGTCAGAATTCTGTATTTGAGTTCTGAGTCGGGATTCTGAGAAAAAGGTTAAAGTCAGAATTGAACGTCATTTTGAAGGAGGGGGGTCATAATTCATATTAATAAGGAGGGGGGTCATAATAAGAAGGAGGGGGGTCATCATTCATTTTGAAGGAGGGGGGTCATAATTCTGAGATTAGCCAGAATTCTGAGATTAATGTCAGAATTCTGGGATTAAAGTCAGAATTCTGAGTAAAAGAGTCAGCATTGATTGATGTCACTGATGATATTAGTGAAAGTGAAAAGTGGGGTCACAAGCCAAAAAAGGTTGGGAACCCCTGCATTAGCCAACGTTTAGGTGAAAATGTTTTGTCCAGTTGGTGCTGTTGTCACAGAATCCAATGAAATGTTATAAGATCACGTTGCGACTGAATGCGACAAGATATGGCCATTTGTTTTGTATTTATGGTTTCCCCTGGTCAATTCCTGTGAATATAGCTCCCCATAACGTAACCATAAACAGTGAGGAAGAGAGCACTCAAGGGGCAATGGATATTTATAATACATTTCTATAAAACATTATTTTTAAAGTGAGGTGTAGATATGGGCGCCTTGAGTCAGATATCACCATACATTTTTTTCTTCTCTCGATTCAATAAACTTTGCTTCAAATTTCATGACAGCATAAAAACATAAAGGCTACATAAAGACAGCTGTAAACAACAACAGTTAACACAGTAAAGGAGCCTCTGTGAAGAATGGAAGAGGGCTTATCCAGGTTAGCGTCTGCTTTCCTTAACAGACCAGGTATTCACAGGCAGGTTTTGTTCTTGATGTTAAGCAAATACAACCAAGAAGGCTGGCGTTCTTTCACAAATCTATCTGGGCTTGGCTAGTAGCCATAATAGCTGCTCAATTTATGAGCCATATACTCTTGGCATCTCGTGTTTCTATCATAAAATGAAATAAGCGGAACTTTATCGATCCTAGAGGGGAAATTTGGACATTTGCACAGAAAATAATATACAGTAGATGTAGATATAAATACAGTAAAGTAAAACATACAGAAGATTTAAAATAAAGCACCTTCATCGTGCCAATAGATGGCTCCTATCGCCTGGATATATACAGTATATGAGTATAGTGTCTGTGCATCCACTATAACTGGTTCTACATACATTAATGAAATGCACGTTGATCCTTTCCAGGAAGGGATGCTCATTCAAAACATAAAACAGCGTTTATTATAGAAAGCATTCGTTGACATGGGACCGACATTGAAGCAGCATATTCCCTCCTCAAGGTCGGGTCTCCAGCGGCAACAGCAAGCAGAGGAGTGAAGGAGAAGACGGAGCCAGTGGCAGGTCTCCTCTCTGTCATCTGCCTGCAGAGTTCTTCCACCCTGCAGCAGCAGTCATCCCAGCGCCCCCCCGCAGCACCAGTCTGCGCCTGACGAGAGGCCTTAGGCTGACCTCCCCGGCCTCCTGGGCCTCCCTCCGCTCCCCAGGAGCCCATAGCAAGATGCTCTGTACACAGGTAGGTGGGGGGGGGTGTCAGAGGTATTGTTCGGAATAAAAAAAAAAAACACAAGATTAGATTGGAATACACTAATAATGGGCAGGGCCAATAGACAGGTGTAGCCTTGAGGAAGTAATTAGATTGATGTTAACAGTGAAGCTGGGATGGAAGATCAATTCTTATGCACTTCTCAATGAGAAATGGCCTGTAGAGTGGTCCATGATGACAGACAGATGATGATGAATGACATTAATATTGTGAAAACTGGATTGTAGCCAGCAGCACACATTGAGTACGATCAAAACAGATCTTGGTAACATTCTTAAGGTCTTATGCTCAACATTAAATACGGATGCGGAGGGAGCCCTTCTGTCTGTACTCTGTGTTCATTTTGTCGTTTTTGTATTTTTTGCAAGTTTTCTAAAAGCTTACGGATACAGATTCAACAGAGCAGTACCCCCCCACACACACACACACACACATACACACACATTTGACTCTCTACAGCCCTCTAGTGGGTGTATTAACATGATGCCAACATAAAATGCGCACGGAAGTATGTGGGCAGTGATGGTTATCGTTTGAAATGGACATCTTTATTTTGGTACGCAAAGGGAGCATAAATGAGCCTTTAGAATGAGAAATAAGTTGCACTCATATCCTGATCTCCCCCCCATGTCTGTCTCCAGTACCCGTCCCACAGTGACTCGTCCCTGGCCACAGGCAGCTCTGAGGGCAGCCTTCAGACCACCCTGGAAGAAGGACTGAGCTTCAGCGTCTCTCCGCCCCAGAACCTGGAGTTGCCCTTGCCCATGTCCCCCTTACCACTGCTCTGCCCGCTCCCACTGCCTGAGGACAGCACTACCATCTGCTCGCCCATCCAGCCCCTGAGAACGAGGCCCAGCCCCTCTGCTCTAACCCTCCAGGCCACCAGGGGCCACCAGCGGAGCCAGAGCAGCGGCAGAGGTAGCACCAGCCCGGGCTACACCCGCGACGACTCTATCGACCCTTCAGAAGAAGAAGACCTGGGCATAGGCATCGGCTCGTCCATCGGGGGCTGCGGCTCCAGTCAAGCGGGCAACAGCGAACACTTGTCAGAGATGCTGAGCAGCCTGTCGCTGACGTCTCTGCTGTCACCCAGCTCGCTGGCGTACCCCGGAGGAGCGGTGAAGAAGTGCAACAGCACAGGCAGCCTGGACCAAGGGGGTATGCTGCTGTCGTCCCGGGGCAGGGAGGGCCGCAGGGAGATTCTGGGCCTGGAGCTGATGGACCCTCAGGGCTTCTTGGCCATCCCCTGGACCGGGCTGGCAGGGGAGAAGAACAGAGGAGGCGATGGAAGAGGGGACATGGGGGATGGGGAGGAAGGGTTCAAAGGGAAGAGCTCGAGCCAGACGACGGTGGGGCCCTGTCGAGAAAACAGATGAAAGCCGCCACTGCTCCTTCTTCTTTGTCTTTCCATTCCTTGGATCTAAACCCATCGCTGTCCCTCTCACTCTCTCTGCCCCCCTCAGGGAGAGAGAGGCCTGATGACACCTGATGTATTCCAAAAGCAAACCCTCATCTTGCCCCACCTTAACCCCCTTCTATACGTTTGCGACAAGCCCTCAGATCTATTTTGTGCTACCTAGGGGAGTGGTCTGGGTCACGGCCTGTCGTCGAGGATTACAAGTGGCCCTTAGAGTTAGGGCCCAAGGGCTGGAAAGGGGTCCTCATACCCTCTTGAGGGGTCTAACCCCTAGAGGCCATGGAAGGTTCTGCACACATTTTAAGAGCAGGAGGCCCAAATCATTTCAGGGAGTCAACATAGGAGCAGAGACACAGAGCTAAAAAAAAAAATCAAAAACACAAGGATGAGCCTTGTTGTTGCTCTCCTGTTTTCCGTTTTTCCTGCTTGGGTTCAGCGATGTTGAAAATGCAAAAATAGAAGCATCCAAACTGGATTGGCTGCCCGTGCCAACAGAGACTGTTTTGGTTTGTTGATGTCTCCGAGGCAGCGTAGCAGCAAGTCAGTGGGAGGAGGCACAGAGATGGTGGAATGTATGAAGGCGGAAGGACGGATGGGAAGTGTGTGGGCAGGTCATTTGTTTGGCTGGGCAAGCAGGAAGATCTAATGTCCATCTGTTCTGCCAGACGGAAACAACAGGTCCTACTCACTCTGGCACTGGAGCTTCTGCTGAGATCAGAGTAAAACGCGAGGTGGAGGAGAGTTCAAGAGTGTGTGTTCATACATTTGTGTGTGTGTGTGTGTGTGTGTGTGTGTGTGTGTGTGTGTGTGTGTGTTTGTGTGTGCGAGCACCGCCTCAGGTATCCAAGGCATGACTTAAATCATACACATCACCTCGCCTCGCCATACCTATGTATCTTTGAAATAGGAGATAGTGTTGACTGATCAAAGGAATGTGCCTCTGTCAAATTGCTTTCCACTGTAGTGGCAGTGGATGGCGGATGGAAATGGGCACATTGGAGAGGTTCTAACCTTGCATGAAGTGATATGTGAAATTGGTTCTTCTATCTCCAGCACCCTTCACTCACCCCGACATAAAAGAGGATGAAAGAGGAGCTAGTTGGATGGAACTTTATTAAACCCCAATAAAAGAAAGGGCAATGCGGAGAGAGGGAGAGGGGGCGGGGGGGGGGGGGGTGGGGGGGCGGGGGGGCAGCCTTGTGGGTCGCACCATCAATTATCTCGCACGCCAGAAGAATGGTCGGAGATACATAACGACTTGAAGCACACTCCCTGTGACATCACTTCCTGTGACATCACTTCCTCTCACCACGCTTTAGGATTTGAGACAAACCCGCGAGCGTCGAGGGGGACTTTGACTGCATGATGGAATTGCATTTAACCAAGTTTTTTTTTTTTATAACTATATACAGAAGTGTATCAAGATGTCAATGTTGGGTGATGATTACCATGTGATTTCTATTCCACTATTTTTGTAGAGAAGAGAATAGGCACGTGGAAGTGTTGCCCGTTACTTTGTCCCTACATACCTTAACCCATACAAACTCTTTAATGTATTGTCTATAGGACTTTTTGTCTGCCAGTGGCTTCCAGTTTTATAAGGTGGGGTAACGGAATACAAAATGTTTTTTTAAGGTGTGGAGAGTGTAGGAAACAAACCAAGCAAAAAATCGAAAAACAAACTTTGTGCGCTGAAGTGATTGTTCCCTCGGGCACACATATCTTCGGGGGCACTGGTTCCTCTTGGAATTTTTTTCGGACCTTGGAAACCCAGGAGCCAACCAGAGGAGGGAACAGCCATATTCTCTCAGCACATGAGGATCCTTCTAGCTCACAGACATTCCTGGATATACGGTACACAGGGACCTTTGTTTGCTTTTAGCGTCTTAAAAACATGAACAGAGTGAATAGAGTGAACCATTTGCTGATCTCTTTGAAAGCTTTAATTTGAGAGTCACACCACATGTCGACGATTGACATATGAGCATTTGTTAGCATGGTTCTGGGATTGCAATACAGGATGTGTATTCTTTCAATGATACCCTGATGCACTCATCCCCCCTCTCCTCACACACATCATTATGTTGTAGCAACCCTTCCACACATACTTTGATATCAAAAGCTGTCACTGTAACAATGAACAAAGCTTTGCATCTTTTAATGCAAACTTTTTTTTTTTGCCTTTGCCACTTGATTGATTACTCCATCCAAATAGGAGATGATTGATTGAGATGATTGATTTCTAGAGGTAGAATGTTGCATCCCTAGTGTTTTCATCATTGCCTTATTTTTGTCTTGAAAAAGAGGTGATGTGCGAAATGAATCCTAGGGCTTTTCATCATGCAAATCACTTTGGTGACTGTCTCTGTCTCATCACATGGTGTTGGATATTGGCGAGTGACACTAACGACAGTCGTGTGTGTGTGTGTGTGTGTGTGTGTGTGTGTGCGTGTGTTATGACTTCAGGTGAAGTGATGGCCTCTACCTGAACTGTCTTGTCAGTGAGGATACCCGAGCATATGGGTTGAGGAGGGATAACACAAAGCAACCTTGAAGGGCTGTTTTAGCTTCAAAGATATTATCCTCCTATCTTTTTGAGACAAACCATTTTGTCGATGAATATGGCATCAAAGGTTAAAGCCTGACTACACAGCAATAAATGTTCTATGTGTATGCCCTGAGTAAATGATGTCAATGTGATTTTTATCTCCTCTGAATATGAGCATTTATTGTCTGTTTCCCGCTTCTACCTGTCTGAACTTACAACCCATCAGATAGCACCTCTGCCCTCTCGGAGACCAATCGGGAAAGAGACGGGCTGCAATTGGACAAGATGAACAAATGAGGCTATTTGAACTCAGGTCAGGGGGTAAAAACCACTAGTAAAAAATCTTACCAACAGATGAATTTCTAAAGATGGATGTAAGAGTGTACAATTCACGTTTGTACATAACTTTGTATTTTGATCTGCATGTTTGCATTGCTGCCAATGATCATGATTCTATCATTACAAAGTACATGCATTTCATAAAACTGTACAAAGTTCAGGGGAAGGCCCTTGTGTTTTTTGACTGCTGCTGTAAAACCGCTGGAAATCAGATCAAACCTGGCCACAAGCAACACGCCATACCTTCATACGCCATACCTTCTCAAGCAACACGCCATACCTTCTCAAGCAACACGCCATACCTTCTCAAGCAACACGCCATACCTTCATACGCCATACCTTCTCAAGCAACACGCCATACCTTCTCAAGCAACACGCCATACCTTCATACGCCATACCTTCTCAAGCAACACGCCATACCTTCTCAAGCAACACGCCATACCTTCATACGCCATACCTTCTCAAGCAACACGCCATACCTTCTCAAGCAACACGCCATACCTTCTCAAGCAACACGCCATACCTTCTCAAGCAACACGCCATACCTTCTCCCATTACAATGTTTCCAAGGTTGTATCAAATGTGAAAAGATCTCATTTTAGTCAGAGAAGTCAAACTGCTACATACCTATATTAAGTCCATTGAATTCAACTTTAGAGGAGAGGAGGTTGATTCAGGACAGACAGAATAAGGGAAGAGAAAATAGAAAGAAGCTGGAAAGAGGACAGAGACACACACGGGACACGGTGCTACACAAGAAAGGGAGACTTCCACAGACATCTTGTCATCGGCAGACTTGGTGTGAGAGCACGTCAGCCATGCACGCTGAACGCTGAGGTGTTGTTTACCTCACAGCAGCCAGCTCTCCAGCTCAGCTCCCCTCTCAAAAGCAGCCCTCCCCCCGGCTTCTGTCCTTCACATGTCACCGCAGGACAGGTGTGTGTGTGTGTGTGTGTGTGTGTTTTATGTGTCGGTGTGTGTGTGTGGGGGAGGGGGGGGGGGGTTGGGGTTATGTGTCGGTGTGTGTGTCGGTGCTTCTGCCAAACGTGGAGTTGCCAGCACAGAGTCAAACTCTCCAACGGTTCGGAGAGACCAAGTTGAGAGATATTTCACCTAGTATTATTATATTTAGCTTCTTTTCACCTGACAGCGAGGAGTTTCACTGGTAGCGCTTGGGAGGATCATGCTATCCCCCCCAGTTGCCCTCCCTCCCGAACAGGCCAGGTGAGGCACTCGTGCAGCCGGCTTCCCACCAGCAGACACGGCCAATTGTGCCTGTATGGACACCCCGACCAAGCCGGAGGGTATACGGGGGGCTCAAACCTGCCACCCTTGTTTCAAGATTGTCTTCATTGTTTGATGTCATATTGGCATGTATCAAGTAATGTTTAATGACAATGTAATGTAAGCAGCATGTGTGGTGAGAACTTTTAACTAAAAATATCACAAAATGAGCTTGATGGGTCTGGAAACGAGTCAGAATGATATTTTTGCAATGTGCACATCAATGTGAGCGGTCCAGCGAGTGAAACCCCTGTGGCGACTGTACTTGTTTGATTGATTTCCTCACACAATACGATGTGTCATTTCACATTTGACGGCGGTGCATCCACTGCGCCGAGGCATCGAGCGTTGCTCCCTGAAGAGCCGACCTGGGAAGTACAGGAAGCTTTAATCAACTCATTTGGAGAGTGAAGACGCACTGGTTGTATTTCAGATATATAACTGCCTCTTTATGATGCTTCTATAAAATGAGACAAGGGTTACAGTTGTTTGTACAGCTGCGTGGAGACGTCTAAAGCTGTTAAAGCTCACTCGCATTTCGATATCGTATTTCTATTTTTTAGGGTTATTTTTCTCTGTCTGAAGAAGAGAAGACCAAGAGAAAAATGGTGATGTTAAAGGAATACTTATCCCAAAATGGTCTCAAAACTGATTCCACTGATAAACAAGGTCCAAACATATTTATCCAACACATTCTCACTCCCAACTCGTCAAATACTGACGTTTGGTCAGGACCCTGCTTGGTGTCACTTTTTAACGCATTGGGTAGGCCTACCCCTTTTGCCCCACCTTAACCCCCTTCTCTACATTTGCGACAAGCCTTGAGTTAAATTTTTGTGTGCGTCTAAAACAACTTGGTTAAGGTCATTTTCTGACGCCACAAGACCGTAACAACAACTTTGTCACGCTTAAATACGTTTTTTTTTTGTTAAAAATTTAAAGGTGGGTTAATGTTGAAATGTAATTTGAAAATGCTGGGAGTCGAACCCCGGTCCTTGGCATTGAAGGCAAGCATATGCCCATCCATCAGCCCGACCACAACGCCCCTACTAGCCACGTTTTATTTCAATGTCACATTCCCATGGTGTCAATTTCAGATGTGGTGGGAGTACTATAGAAGTCTATTGGACTGCATGTTGTGGGAGTACTATAGAAGTCTATTTGACTACCCTGCACGTTGTGGGAGTATTATATAAGTCTATTTGACTGCACGTTGTGCAGGGACGTGCAGAAAACATTAGAGGGGCAGGGGCTCAAATTCTTAAAAGGGCACTTGGGCGCAGAAATGCCGCCGTCCGGAGGGCGTCGGCGGAAATTTCAGGCAATATGAAGGCCAATTTAGGTGTATAACTCATTTTAAATATTCAGATTTTAACCAGATTTAGAGGAATATCTCATTTTAGGATGATACTTGTCACGGAAAAATAACTCCACAAACTGAATAACTCGGGGCTGGCGGGGTGTAAAACGGCATTACAGGCTGCTGCATGCCTGTCTGCACCGCCGAAATTTCAACATGAAACTGAAATGGGGGGGGGGGGGGGGGGGGGTGGCTCTCTGTATAATTCTTTGTTTTGACAAACATACATACCTGATTCACATTGACTGATATATCTGTCAGTGTGCGCCGGCTGTGCTGCTGTCATTCAGTCTGCATGTGGCTGAGTGCACTGCTGGAGTGGGCGGGGACGGGCCGTCTTGCTCTCAACAGTCAATGGGCAAGCCACGTGTGGTTTTTGGGCTGCTGCCTTCAGGGGCGGCTTAGAAAAACACTGGTCCATGCAGAGGCCTATTAGAAATGGTGCATTCAAGGCCAAGAGAGCTCGGAAAAGGCATATCTCTTTGAATGCTGCCTGGAAAGGGCAATTTCCATACAAAGCACCATTAGAAATGTTGCATTCATGGTCAAGAAAGGGCACTTTTTACAGACTGAAAAAAAGGCAGGGGCTCAAGCCCCCTTTGATGTCTATGTGTGCACGTGCCTGACGTGGGAGTACTATAGACGTCTATTGGACTACCCTGCACGTTGTGGGGGTACTATAGAAGTCTACTGGACTAACCTGTCCCTGCATGTTGAACAATGATGAAAAAGTGATACCCAGTGCGTTAAGAAGACAAGACGTCTTGAAGTATTTGATGAGTTGGGAGTTGATTGATCTCATTAAAGGGTTCAGTTCTGGACACAAGAGGGCAGAACAGGAAACTTGACAGCATCCAACTTATTTTCATAAACGGATGTCTTTTCTTCCCCCTCTCTGTTTCCTGGGGAAAGTGGAGCTTTTTATTCAAGAAGTGTGCCAATTAGAGGATGTTTTTAGTGCAGAATTTGTCACCTAATGAGTCACCGGCAGAGTGTCTTTGATGTGTGGAGAGGTTGGCCTGACTGCAGCTTTGAGCAGGGAAGGTGGACAAACTGACGGTGTCTTCTGAAGGAGAGGGGACGTGCTCAGAGAAGATGACCCAGGGTCACCCAGCATAATGGAACATTCCCTCCAGATGTTATTCAGAGCGTTTTGTTTCTCTTAGAAGCGATGGAGATAGTGTGACTCATATTCTACCTTCTAATGCAGCTTTATGGGATTATTATCTCCTCATCAGCTATTTCTGAATTCTCTTCAACTTTATTCTCTCTCCACAAACTCCTTAATCACATCCTGAGAAACCTCTATGCGCAGCTCACTTCACCTCACACCTGAGGCTCTGCGCACACACACACACACACGTCAAGGCTGTGCACGGAAACCAGCGCCTGTGATTGGTCGAGGCTAGGTGCCTGCAGAGTTGTCCCATCACTTGTATCAGTGCCTCCAGGGAGAGAGCCAGATAACGGCAGGCTGCGAAGGTGACACAACAAAAGGATGAATGAAGGGCCAATGAGATGAGGCCACGGGATATCAGGAAGAAATGACTGTCAATCTCCAGGAGATATTTAGAGGGTTCCCACACATTTTCATGCATTAGTTTTTAATTAGGCAAATTACAATTTCCATGTAATGTGACAGGTAACTCTGAGTAAGTAGGCTACCAGAAATGATCATGACACAGGACAAATAGGACGCACCTCTTTATATTGGGTTTTAGTGCTGTAGAGTCACTGCATCACATTACATGGAAACCATGCCATGTATGTGTGTCCAGTGCAGGGCGGGAATTACATGGAAGCCATGGCCTCCGTTGCCCCTCCCTCCAGGCGTGATGCCCTGAGATCCCTAAGGCCACCTTGGCAGTGTCCTGCTACCAGCCTGCTACTGTCAGTTGCTTTTAGGTCAATAGAGCAATGGCCTTTGTGCCCTGGCATGTGGCCTTGTGCCCCCCCAAAAAATTGCAATGCAGATGACTTTGCCCCTAAAATGATGGAATTCTCACCCTGGTGGGTATATGCAGAATGACAGTTTTTATTTTTGATTGAACGTAACCTGTTATGCATTTACAACAGCAGCTCATACTGAAATGACTAGAATGTCTCAAAGCTGAAACCAACAGCTTCTTGTTTTGTGCTCCGCCCAACAACTTTCATGTGCAAATGCTTTGAAGTGTGCCTCAGGGAGATTTCACAAGGATGTCATAATTAAAGGTGCAAATAAATGATCAAATATAGGCTATACATAATATGTTGGCGGTGTTGCTCCTCCAGGCTCTTTGATTTGAAGGACAAACTAGGATATTATGTTAGCTGTTTTATACTCCGTGTTTTCGTGGCAGAGCAGACTTAGCAATTCGCTAAAGTTGTGCAAGGCAGCATCCAGTATGTGACTTTTATGTGAAGGACATGACTCCCCCCTCCCCAATCTCCCATCTCTACTTTGTAAACAATTACAGAGAATCTTCAGAGGCTTCACGTGCCCACTTGGATGCTACGAGTGGCTAATTCAATCTGTGCTGTGTCGTTCGGCACACTTATTAACTGGGGATATTGGCACTTTCTGACAGACAGACAGAGAGAGAGAGGGAGGGAGATGATGGCAAGAAAGCCTAGGCAACAGTGTACAAACCTAAGCAACAGAGACATCCCATCAAAAAGTGCCACCTTCAATTTGACTAAATGTGAGAAAAGGCACATAATGCAAACAACCGACTTCCCTATGGGGGAATTTCATCTGACCATTTCAATACACACTAATATTCAGCTTTATTATTTTTTTGTTGGGGGGGTGGGGTGGGGGGGGGGTGGATTTGAGGTCAGTAATTTGTTGACCTTCCTGGTGCTCTCATTCATTTTGACCATTCAGCCAGCCTGCGTTCTATCAGGCAGGCTTTCATGTAAGCGACGAGAGATCACAAATAGGAGAGGGAGAGCTGACACCGACAGCATTAGCTGGGATTTCATATCGGGCTGTTGCGAACGCAGCAGCGCACCAGACGCCTGGCACGGGGCGCACCTCTTTGAAACGTCTTTGAAGGCAGCATAAACTAGTCCGCACAACATGTTATTTTTCACCCTTATCCTACAAAACAGCCGGCCAGGAATTGAGAAAACCAATCAATCATTCTAATGAAAATGCACTGAGGCTGAAACCAGCGATGTCAGCACCGCTCGCAATCTCAACTGTCACTTCTTTCTCTAACAAAGCCTTTACCTTGTTGAGTCGAGGTAAAGAGAGAGATGGAGGGAGGGAGAGCCAAAGAGACGTAGTGTATAAAAGGACAGAGATGCTTCAGTCGTTAGCTCTGATCCTCCGACAAGCTATTAGCACTCCCGCGCTCGCACACTGGCTGCTGCTAGGGAGTGGATCTTTCCAATTAGCGTGTGTGTGTGAACAGAAAGATGGAGAGAGTGTGTTGTGTTGTGTGTGTGTCTGTGTGTGTGTGTGTGTGTGTGTGTGTGTGCATGCGTGCGTGCACGCGCGCACAGGTGCCCGAATGATGTGAGAGTTGAAAGAGGCCAGAGAGCTGCCTATTTGAATGAGATCAGAGGAGTAGAGGATGTGTGGACTTCATTCATCTTCTGAAGGCACATAGAGTAGAAGGTGGGTCTTCTGAAGGCACAGAGTGGAAGGTGGTCTATAGGTGGTGGTGGTGGGAGTCTTCTGATTCACTCCTCTCTCTCTCTCTCTCGCACTCATTTGAGTCGCATTTGCATGTGTTTTGTGTGAGTGTAAAGGGAGAGGAGAAAAGGCCAAGGGGGTAATGATAATGTTCAAGAGGAGAGAGAGAGAGAGCAAGAGAGAGAAACAACTTTGAATGAGACAAAAATATCCCTGAGAACCGGTTTAGATTTCTGAAATATTCCATAATGGTCGTGGAAAACCTGGAAAAGTCTATTAGCAGGCACTGGACCAGGGTGGGAATTTCGTCATTTTAGGGGCGTGGCCATCTGGCCTTCGGCATTGCAATGTTTTGAGGGCACAAAGGCCACATGCCAGGGCACAAAGGCCATTACTCTATTGACATGGTGAAGAGAGATCTTTCTGAAATGTGTTTTAAAATGAGCCAATGACACATCCTTTGTATAGTGCAGGCGACATTAAATTGAGACCACTGATGCTTTTAAAGCAACTGACAGCAGCAGGCTGGTACCAGGGCACTAGCTGCCAAGGTGGTCTTAGGGATCTCAGGGCATCACATGGCCAGAGGGAGGGGCAACCATAGGGGGGGCAAGGGAGGCCATGGCTTCCATGGCCTCCGTGTAATTCCCACCCTGGTCCCAACATTCTTTCATCCCTTTGTTCTCCTGTTTATGTCATTCCTCTCTTGTTTTGTTTTCCAGAAATCTCCCTGGCTCCTCACTGCTCATGGTGGCTTTGCCGATTTGCCCAGTAAAGCCCTCTGTCTGTCTGTCTGTCTGTGTGTGTGTGTGTGTGTGTGTGTGTGTGTGTGTGTGTGTGTGTGTGCGCGCGCGCGTGTGTGTGTGCGCGCGCGTGTGTGTGTGTGTGTGCGCGTGTGTGTGCGTGTCTTTCAATTAGAATGGCAATATTGAATAGAGGATTAGGGCTTGTTTTTGTTGTTGTTGTTGCTGCTTGAGCGAACATCTCCGCTGGATCAAAGTGATCATCTAAGAGAGACGGGTGACAGAACAAGAGAGAAAAACATGAAACCCATTAGATGTAATTTAATGCTGCAATATTACATTGGCGGCTGAAACCATATCAATGGGAGCCTATTAGTTTTAAAATAAGCTTATTAGTTTTGAAATGATGGTCTGTGGCGCGGCAGGGATGAAAGATAATGATCCATAATGTTCTCCCACCTGAGCATAAACACAAGGTTGTTCAAGCTTAACGATGAAACTCAAGATGCAGTCTTCGTCTCGGTTCGAAGATGGAGTCTTTCAAGGTTACCCGCTGCATTGGGTGTTTTCACCTCGGGCTAAACAAACGGGTCACGCACACTGGAGGTCTGAAGGAGGATGGAGAGGTGACCCCACTGACCCCTGCGTCGTGGCAGTGTAGAATATATTTAAGATGCGCTGACTGTCTGCTTGTGTACAGAGGTGTGTGTGCCTAGCCCATTAGCAGCCATCTCCGTCCCAAGGTTCATGTGAGGAGAGTTCCTGGGATCTGTCTCCTGTCTCCACCATCTCATATTTATCATTGCAATTAGCTGCTCCGCCGAGCGTGTCGCCCACAGTGGGCGAGCATTTCTCCTCCACGAGAGCGCCTGTCTGCCCTGTTTACCTAAGCACCTGCTGTGTGTGTGCACCTGTGTGTGTGTGTGTGTGTGCACCTGTGTGTGTGTGTGTGCGTGTGCGTGTGCATGCACCTGTGTATGTGTGTGTGTGTGTGTGTATGTGTGTGTGTACAACTGTGTGTAAGAGAGAGACTTTGCCATCCTAGCTGCAGTAGAGTTTTGCAGCACTGTTGTGTGCTGTCATCTGCCTTTTGCTGCAGCCTCATAGAAGACGTCACCACAGCTTCCTGTCGTTTGTCTTGGCTGTATCTGTCTGTAGTGCGCATATGCAGGGCCCATATTACAGATGTGCAGTTGCGATCCGATTCCGATACCTGAATTTGGATATCTGCCGATACCGATACGATACTGATTCTGATACCGGAGCTCTTTGCAACTCTCCCAAGGAGCTGCAGCCTCCACCTTTACATAGTAGCTGGCTCCTACTGTGACATCATTTATTGTTTGGTTTGGTAATCAATTATCTCATAGCATTTCCACAATATTCAATTCAACAATGAATAAGGTCATTCGATATTTCCAAAAAGAATTATCCACTCAAAATTATTAAAATAACATTTTAACAATTAAACATCCCTGCCACTTTACCACATTTGGTAAAGTGTCCCCCCAATATAAGAGTACAATATCACCAAACTAAGGACATGTTCTTAAGTTAGCTAACTGCTAACATTACTACCTCACTACTACTACTACTACTACTACTTACTAGCACTGTTTCATGTTATGTTACAGTGGGTTTATGGTCCAGCGCAAGCAATGAATGGGAACTGGATTGGAACATGGATCGGCAACGTCAGTCCGATATCCTATATGTGAATGATGTCAGTATCGGCACCTGGTACCGATATCCCATCTCGAGCCGATATCAGACCAACAGAGAGAGAAAGAAAGCCGGACGGAAAGAAAAGGTGGAAAGAGAGATGAATGAGGTTGAAAGAAAGCCAGGCAGAGAGAGAGAGGGCGCCTTGCTGCACTACTAACTCCATTGGCTTATGAAAAAAGGTCCATATTTATCTCGGGAACATATGTTGTATCTCCACATGAGCCCAGGAAGTGCAACAGAAGCCAGCGCTTCACGCACAGGATGTACCCATAGATGGAATTACACACTCTCCTGCCTGCATTGAGAAACACAGGGTAGGCGAACGGAGAGGGCAGGAGAGGAGAAAGGTGGAGGAGAGAGAAGAGAGGAAGGTCAGAGGAAAAAGGAGGGGGAGAGGAGAAGAAAGGAGATGAAACAGGAAGTAAGAGAGAGGTGATCATCTGGATGCACAAGTGTATAGCCCTAATTCACAAGCATGTCTGTGAGGGCTTTACACATACAATAAACAGAATCAAATAACTTAGACCAGCATGGTGCAAACGAAAACAGGAAAAACACAAGGTAAGCAAAGAGCAAACAATCCAGCTATTCTACAGCCTAACCTATCGCCTAACCTACCTAGCCTACCGGCACACACACACACACACACACACACACACACACAACCTCAGTCCCACCATACACACTACAAACGTGTGTGTGTGTGTGTGTGTGTGTGTGTGTGTGTGTGTGTGTGTGCGTGCGCGTGTGTGTGTCATTTGGTCTCACCAGCATGAGCATTCAAATGAGTGGCTGTCTAACACTTTTGATGTCTTTGATGTTTGTGTGGAGGCGACGGAGCAGAGAGCAGATAGCCTGCTAATAGGCTGAGAGAGAGAGAGAGAGAGAGGGGACAGAAAAGAGGAGGGGAGAAGATGATGCAAGATGGAAGGAATGATTCAAGGTGATGAAATGATTGGCCACGAGGCGGAAAGATCAATGATAGTGACGTAAATATGAACCCCAAAACAAGGGTTGTTTGTTTCCGTTATTATTTTTCACTCTTTTGGGGGGGTTGCAATCACATTGATAGATATGTCAACATTATACACGTCATGGGGTCTACTAGTGAAATAGCGGGGTTCCAGGGTTTTCCCCACATGAAAAGCAGAGGCAAGACTCTGATTGGCTGGGCTGTAACGGAAGTCCAGCTGTCTGCATGTATTGGTGCATCGTTCAAAATGTATTGCATCACACAAATAAGGAAGCCCGTGGTTGGTCCATTCATATGTCAGTTTTGGTCTTAGGGGGCCGTCCTTAACCATTTTTCAAGAGTTGTAGATATGTATACCGTATACGGCTGGCTACTGCGAGACTAGCCTATAAACATAACCAAAGTTGTTTTACATGCCTAAACATAACCAAAGTTGTTAAAGTGATTTTATTGTTTATTGTTGATTTTAACATTGGAAAGGCGACAAGGTTTTCAAATTAACCGCCATTTTGATTCAAATTCACGTTGAGATTGTACGCATCCGTCGTTTGCAGACACATAAAATGCCAACGTTTTATTCAGGCGACTAGGTTGTACTGCTCGATTACGTCATCTCTGTCTAATCACCTTTGTTTTTGGCATTATATGTCTGCATTCTTCAATAACGGCATGTGGACTGGACACTGAAGGAACCCAATTACTAGAGGGAGAGGACAGATATCTCAGGGAAAAACAATTCCCCCTCTATCTCACACCTCTGTTCCTGGCTCTACGGATCAGCAAACACACCCTAATGTGATCGCAGAACGTCATGGGAGAGGGGGCTGTATTTTGGTTTGCTGGACCTGGACGAGAAGAGGTGGCTTAGGAGCAGGCCTACAGGGCCCAGCAGACACGCGGGGGGGATCAGAGTTCACTTCTCTCTATTGATCGCACTTAAAAGACTTCCTTTTTCTGTCGACACACTGATTTTTCATCCTTATACCCAACAAGCACTCTGACTGTGAACTGCTGATTCAGTTCTACTACAATACAAAAGAGGATTGCTGAAAGGGATTGTTGAAGGCCATTGAGTCTGGTTCAGCTTAACTTCTCCATCCAAACCTGTCAGTGAAATAGTGAGTTCACAAAATGGGCTTGATTTAAGAAGCTTGTGAATATGAAGAAGACTTACTCTCTCAGAGCAATATGCCAAGCAATCTACAACGTAATCAAGTGTAAAAAAAAAGGTCTACAATGATGTTGATGTACAGACTCACTTTGTGGGCTGTGTGTTTTAACATAGACACACACACACACACACACACACACATATAAGCGGGAATCAAACTCATTGTAAAGCCACATCTTAGTAAAGAGGATGTTAATGTGAAGTGTGTAGTGTCTAGCTAGGCAAAAATATTACATTCAGCTGTAAATCAAGATTAATCTGGTGTGTGTGTGTGTGTGTGTGTGTGTGTGTGTGTGTGTGTGTGTGTGTGTGTGTGTGTGTGTGTGTGTGTGTGTGTGTGTGGTGGGGGGGGGGGGGTTGGATCAGAAAGTCTCTGCAAAAACCTTTGATGGTTAAAGAAAATGTTTTAGTTTTTTTATGTGCAGATAAGTGCTTTTGCTTTATGCTTTTAATTTTAGATTTTTTTCAGGCATTTCATGACAGACGTATAGTGAGAGAAAGACACAGAGGTGTGGGAGAGAGAGAACATGCAACAAATGACCACAGGCCAGATTTGAACCTGTGAAGGACTGAGCTTACATGGTACACACCCAACCCAGTGAGCCAACGACCTTCATTTTAAAGTAATTACTTCATTCAACTGCCAATCAGAAACAATCCTCCAACAACAGGCAGGTAGGTCTGTGGGTTTGTCTGTGTGGCTGAATGGTCAGTGCAGTCGTCTGTGTTCTGGTAGACCAGGGCTATCTAAGGATGTGTGCACATCCCGGGCTTGAACTCTCAAGCCTTACCTCAGTAGGCAGTTGACATACGAAGAGTTCATTTGCAAAAACAGGTATCTCTGTTTGGATTTTTTTATCATTTTATTTTATATATTGATGCATTTATACATTTATTTATTTATTTATTTTTGGGAAATTTTTATTATCAATCATAACTAAAAATTCCTCTGATAATAATATAATAATTTTCACATAAATCACCTCAATAATGTTTTCTATGTGCACTCCAGGGAGTATCAAACAGATGTTTGTTCATTTTAAGAATGGCATTTACCTGTTTTTGCAAATTAACTCTTTTACCACCAAGGCACCGTCAATGCTACTGTTTCTGCTCTGTTGTTGGGCAATTTGAGCAATTAATCACCAGAAATGGCTGTAATATAATTGAGCTTCTAGTTAACCTATAGCTGATCTTACTAGTAGTAGTAGTAGTAGTAGTAGTAGTAGTAGCAGCCTAGTATTATTATTACTGTATTATTATTTATTATTCAGAGACTAATTGTTGTAATTATTGTGCAATAATAATTTCTCTAAATCTGGTTTCAAACGACTAAAAAGAATAAGAAAAAACAACCACCAGCTTGAGCTTGGGTTGCCTGGAGGTGAGTCAAGATTCAGCAGCAAGGTCCTGAAAGGTGCAGGAAATGAAGTGGAAATGAAGATGATCGTCTCTTTCTGCCTCGCACTGTAGCGGGAAGACGGCTGGGCCGGCCTCTGCGTGCTGGAGCTCTGCCACGTTCAGCACCTCGGAGAGCTCCCCTGCCACAGACAGAGGGGGAAGCGCTGGCAGGGCTCTCAGGTGGCATTTTTTTGGGGCACCTGTCAAATTACAATAGAAGAATTTATGGTTGAAACCACAGGATTGCGTTGTTGTGGGCGTGGTTTAAGAGCAACCTTGCAAGGGCTAGTTTGAGCGCTCACCATCTGCCATGCAAATGCTCTCCAGTGGATATGTGTCTGGAAAGGCAGACTGGTGATCATTTGTTCCTTCAGTTGTTCCCAGCAGAGCACTGAAGAACTTCCATGGACAGAGACTGTACACATTTTATTGGCTGATCACCTGCACTCCATCAAAAGTTAAACTAATTTCAACTTTCTTGACAGACTGGGTTGTGGTATTTTCACATAGTCTATACTGCACTACGTCATCATCACTGAATAGGTCTCATTGAAATACATAGCATACCACACTTTTTATGCCTCCGCCGGCGATAGCCAGGCCGGAGGCATTATGGATCCGGGTTGTCCGTACGTCCGTACGTCCGTCCGATGTTCGTTAGCACGATCTCTGAGGAACGCCTTGATGGAATTTCATCAAATTTGCCTCGAACATCGACCTAGACTCAAGAATGATCTGATTAGATTTTGGTGGTCAAAGGTCAAGGTCACTGTGACCTCTCGAACTCCATTTTCAAGCTTGTTAACGCGATATCTCAGGAATCCCTTGATGGAATTTCATCAAATTTGCTTCAAACATCGACTTGGACTCAAGCATGAACTGATTAGATTTTGGTGGTCAAAGGTCAAGGTCACTGTGACCTTTCGAACGCCATTTTCAAGCTTGGTAACGTGATATCTCAGGAATGCCTTGACGGAGTTTAATCAAATTTGCCTCAAACATTAACTTGGACTCAAGGATGAACTGATTAGATTTGGATGAGGTCAAAGGTCAAGGTCACTGTGACCTCACACACCCAATTCCCAAGCTCTTTAACGCAACATCTCAGGAGCGCTTTGACGGAATTTCTTCCAATTTGCCTCAAATGGCGATTTGGACTTAAGAATGAACTAATGGTGGAGGCATAAATCCACGGTGCGGTCGTTCTATAGTTTTTCTACATAATAATAATAACAATCATCATCATCATCATCATCATCATCATCATAATCATATTCTTTATTTGTATAGCACTTTTCAAAACAGATGTCACAAAGTGTTTCACACACTAATCAAAAGGGAATAAAACAGGATGGAGATAAAACATAGAACAAATACCATAGACACCAAGTTCATTCAGATAAAATATCAAGTACAGCAATTATAAAATGAAGTACATTAAGATAAAAGATTAAAGAAATAAGGATAACAAAATAAAACGTAAAATAGAATAAAACTCAGCCATGAGAGAGGAGGTTATAAAAGGCCATCTGATAAAAAAATGTTTTTTAGGAGTGTTTTGAAAGATGACACGGAGTCTGCTAGCCTTATCTCGTCAGGCAGGGCAATGAAGGCATTCCAGAGTCTACAGACACAACTGCAAAGGTCACCTTTAGAAGAGAGCCGAGACTGAGGAACAGCCAAGAGGGCCCTGCCTGAGGATCTCAGGCTGCATAATGATGTTCATGTGAATGGGGCACTGAATGAAAGAACAAACAAACAAACAAACAAACAAACAAACGCGCGCATGCACACACACACACACACACACACACACACACACACACACACACACAGACCCCGGCTCTTGGAGGTGCTCCTACTCAGCATCTAATACTGGTTAAACTAACAAATGGAAGCAGCAGTATCTCCAAGGAGTTGAGTTTGACCCTTGACTCAGTTTGACCCTTTGCTTTTAGACAACAACAAACAATGTAGCAGCAACACTGTAAATAATAACCATCTTCCCCTTTTGAATTCCAAGCCCACACAGGCCACCCGGCGGTGCACAGCTCCCCTGGGGCGTGCCATTTCATTTTCACCAGGCTCTGCCTTCTAATAATAGGGGGCAGATAGCTTCAGCTGTAAAAACGTAATCTGAGTCCTGCGGTTTTTACAGGTCCTGCCGTTTCCCCCTCGCTCCTATCAGCTGGTGTTTCTCATTAACACCCAGAAGGAAAAAAACAGAACCATTAAGCCCAAATCAACAGCACTGCTGCTCCATCTGTCTTTAAACAGTGGTCGTAAATGAATGGAGCTCTCTGTGATGAGAATCATGTTATGTTGATGACAGGTGCAGCAGGAACACTGAGCCACTGAAAACACTCCTCGTGGCTCATTCATGAAGCAATTGCAAAATAATTAGTGCAGAACCATTGTTGATCCATGCAATCAACAGTCAATTAGAAGGTGGTCTGTCTCTGTGAACATTTTGGCATATACAATATGTGTCATGTTTTTGAATTCATATTGTCACAGTATCTCAGCAACTTTCAAACAGAAATATTGGGGGGGGGGGCAAATGGCCCCTTCCATGCTTCCTAACCAACGCCCCCCGCACGGACCACAACCCTTTTCCAACTCAGCCTTCATTGTGATCTGAACTACACACATGTAAAGTTTTGTGACTGCATCGTGCACGCTTTTGACGCTGTTGCATTTAACACCCGGCAAAGTACTCAAAGCCACTTCTGTGGTAGTTCCCGCTACATTGGTGTCTCCAGGAACACATTTTGCCATGACAACACACACACACACACACACACACACACACACACACACACACACACAGACACACACACACAGACACACACACACACACACACACACACACACACACACACACACACACACACACACATAGACTCAAGGTGAGAAGAACACAGCCACATGCTGTCACGGCTGGTAATTAGGCTGATGCTGCTCATTTAAAATAGGTGCTATTATCCCATCAGTTCATCAGTTAAGCCTGACATGATCAGTGCTTTTGCTGTCTCACTCTGCATGCAGCATTTTGCAGTAATTCATGTATTGTACATGCAAATCCAGGAAGATGAGATTACCGCTGATCCGAGGTCAGCCTCCTGTTCCCATGGATACGTTAAGGTTCATCCTCAGGAATCAATCAAGAGATCCTAGAGAGGAGCCTACAGCTTAATCCCCCTCCACATTGTGCCAGACTTTGTGGCTGATTCAACTCTGTGTCCTGCCTTTTCCAATAATATGTCAACATTTCTCTTTGCTGAAGTCTATACAGACAGACAGACATTTGACAGAAATACAACTAGAGACCATTTTGCATCATGCCAGCAGTGTCACCTGTGACTTCAAACGAATGTGGGCCAGGGGCATAAAGTGGGGGGGGGCGGCTCCTTGCTTGACTCACAACCATTTTCAAACTCTGCATTCATTTTGATGTCACCCACACACCTGTAAAGTTTGGTGACTGCATCTTGCAGTTTTGACGCTATCACATTCGCAAAATGTGTCCACAGAGAGACATATACAGTAAACACCTGGCAAAGTACTCAAAACCACTTCTGTGGTAGTTCCTGCTGGAATGTGCAGGACCGCATTTTGACATGATCACACACACACACACACACACACACACACACACACACACACACACAAACACAACCACACACTTGCACACAATTTGACGTCTCACATACAACATACTTTGCATCTCACATGTACACACACCCACAGACACAATACTTCAATGCACATAATACTCTAGTATAGTATACTCTAGTATAGTATACTCTAGTATAGTATACTCTAGTAGCGATGGAGAAACAGGAACAAGATCCTGCACTTTATTTATCCCCCAGGGGAAATGCAGGTGTCATCTACAGTGCAATGGCAGAACAAAGCACAGGGAAGGTAATACAAAATGGAGCAGGAAAAAATATAAGGCAATATACCTACATACATAAAAAACTATAAAAAAAAATCTATGAAGATAATAAACAATATAAAACTATAAACAGCATTATATCATTATGATAGACAGACAGACAGACAGACACACACACACACACACACACACACACACACACACACACACACACCTCAACACTTGATATGAGAATCAGCAGCATGGCAAGCTCTCCTTCACTGTGCTGTTAATGTGCATGTGTCTAACAACATGGCCAATCATTTGTCTTGTTTCTGTTTGCCACCCACATTATGATTTCCTCTTAATATGAAGGATCATGTCTGTCCATGTGTTCAGGCCACATGGCAATAGGCTGCAGGATGACTGGAGCCCATCCAGTCTCTCACAATATGAATGGAATAAATGGCAGAGCCAGGAGCCGTGTCTGCCAGCTAGCTAATGCAGATGAGTGTTGCTATGCTGCTATATTGAGAGAAATGAGCAATGTTGGACCAGCACTAATTTACAGTGAATCTGAATACACAGAATGTGTGGCAGTGCAATGCACATGCACACACACACACACACACATACATACACGCGCGTGTGCGCGCACAGACACACATACACACACACACACACACACACACACACACACACACGCACACACACACGCACACACACACACACACACACACACACACACACACACACACACACACACACACACACACATAACTTCAATCTACTACTTACTACCCCCTCCTCTGCATCTTTCTCCGTCAGTGTTCATCTCATTTCTTCAGCCTCTCCTCCTCTCCCCTGCCTCCCTCCCTCCCTCTCTCTCTCTCTCTCTCTCTCCCTCTCTCTCTCTCTCCCTCCTTCCTTCCCTCCCTCCCTCCCTCCCTCCCTCTCTCTCTCTCTCTCTCTCCCTCCTCCCTCCCTCCCTCCCTCTACATTAGTGCAGCACTGTCTTACAGGGTGACAGCCAGAGCGGGACAGAGTGAATGGGGCAGGTCCGGAGGTCGGCCACGCTCGGTGTCGGGCCGCGTCTGTAATCTCCCTCGCCGGTGAACGAGCTCGGTGCTGATTTGCATGATTGCACACCGCCAGCCAGCGCTTCATTACCCAGCGCACGCCGCACAGAGGATGATTACAGGAAGACGAGTGAACAGGCACACACCAACTCAGTCGCGAGCCGTAAACACCCACACACACCGAGGCACGCGTTTACGCAGACGCAGCAGACTTAATGCCATCTGACAGCGATGCAGCTGAGCGGTGGCAGCTATGTTTACACGCTTAGCCTACTCCTTTGAAAGCTTGTGTTTAAACCCAGCGAGCATTTTGGTTGAAAAGACGTTTAAAAAACGTTTAGGGTCAACATTGAGTCCCATATTTATGATATTTCATGTGACATAAAATGCGTTGAAATGTAGTTTTCGTGTAGACCAGATTCAACTCAGTTACACAATAAAATGGACAAATGCCAATTCACACACTATCAATATTGTCTCTATTCCAAACTACAACAAATGTTTTAACAATATGATGAACCAAATTGTGTTTTTTTTACACGTTGACGTTGTAACCGCATTTTAGCCGGTTGAAAAGAGGGTGAAATTAGGTCATAGACGTTCAAACCCAATATCACCCAGATTTAAACTAAAAATCAACGTTGAAAAAACGTTTTGTGCTCGCTGGGAAGTAGTAGCTAGCCTATAGGTAAGATTAAGAGATTTGACATCACAGAAAGCATCCATTGCTATTTTTTTTTAAATAGCCTACTATTAATTACTTTTTTTTAAAAAGGGACAATCTCAATGGCCAAGGGCCAGCGTGCTCTAGGTCCGCCCGGGTTGGCACCTCCCCGCTGGCCAGGGGGGAATCGAACCCCGGGCAATGATTTTGAGTGCAGTGTCGAACACGCTAACCAGTCGACCATGGAGACTGTCCCAAATACCCCCGTGCCAGTATCACACAGACCAACACCACCTAACCTTCCTTCAGGCTGGGGAACATTAGTCCGTAAAGAAGGGGGGGGAAAGGGGAGAAAGGGGGGAGAAGGGGGGAGAAAGGGGGAGGAAAAGGAAGAAAAATTGGGAGGACGCAGGTTCGAATCCAGCTGTGGACTTACTTGAATTTTGTCCAATGTCATTCAGTTATTGCCTTGGTGCTCTGAAACGATGTCAATGTGCTGCAACTCAAATCTAATTAAACTATAATGTGATTTTGATCAACTTTTAATGCACCATCACATTAGGCTACTTGTGTAAAATGGAAGAGACAGGTTTACAATCCCACCTCAAGCATGTTAGTAAATATGCAATGCATGGTTTTAAAACTGGGTCTTTATTATTGTAATAGGGAAAGAAAGTATGCACTTTAAATATTTTGTTTTTTAGGCTATCTCAAAAGTGGGTAATGCCCTAAAGACAAGTTGAAAGTAATGATTGAATGAGTGATAACTGATTTGAGCACTTTATTGGTCATTCAGTCAAGTATAAAACGTATTGGCTATAATGTATTATGTAGTAGATTTAATTATCATGGTATTATCAAAGACACGAAGAGAGAATACATTTCAAATAAATTAATCATTTACAAAAACAAAACGATTAGACAATGTGCAATCTAAATCAAATAAAGAACACAGTGGACAATGAATAATAATAAACAGCAATGAAAAGAAGAAAAAGAAGAAAAGAGACAGAGACCCTCTCTGTCTCTTTTCTTCTTTTTCTTCTTCCTTTGAATGAGAGTTCACTTGTCTGACCCCAGAGTGTCCAATCACAGCTAGAGAGCAGGAGCTGACACAACCAAATGGCAGCATCAGAAAGGGTCAGTGTGAGTGTAACTTTGTGTAGATCAGTGTCGAGTGTGTGTGGTGAGTGTAACTTTGTGTAGATCAGTGTCGAGTGTGTGTGGTGTGCAAAAAGCTGGCATCTGTATGCTGCCATCATGCTGGCGTCAGCAGCTCCTGGGTCCAGGTCTTGATGATGGTGGGTTGTGTTGGAGGCGAGCAGGCTCTGCAGACACCACACTGACACTTCACCACTGTAGGGAAAACACAAACATGGGACACATCAGACTGATAGATACACGTTGTAGATGATAGATGAAAAGAGACATAGTTGGCATGGATTAAACAGGATGAATCACATTTTTGATGTAGATCCTGGACCTGTTTTAATGCCAGGTGTAAATTGAATCCAGCTAAGTAAGTAAGCAATTAACTAAGAAAGTAACGTTTATTTATATAGCACCTTTCACAGAGCAGTCACATTGACTGGTGATGTAGGGATGGATCAGGTCACAGATTTACACAGGTGCCTGACCATGCAGGGCTTCATAAGTGATTACAAGAACCTTAAACTTGATGGAAGCCAATGTAAGGAAGCTAAGATGGATGTGATGTGACATGTCGTGCTGGACTAAGCAGCTGTGTCCACAGGGAACATCTGTTTGAGCTGCCAGCGCCTTTCTGCAATTCATTCTCTATGGTAAGGACGCTCTAGGAGCGCTCCTCTTCCCAGCACCGCACCTGGTGTTTAAACGCTCTCGATGGCTAGTGTTTTTGGGCAGGGTGCTCTGGGCGCCTCAAGCAGAGAAAAGTTACACTTTTGGAGAGGCAGGCTACTCATCAATGTCAATTTTTTTCAGCAGCAACAAATAAATGCTGTGTCTGTGCACGTTGGAAGCACTCTGGACATGATTTCCAAAGCATTCTGACCTGGGGAAAAAACAAAAAACAAAAAAACAATCCCTGTGGGCATGCGGCCTTAGTCAACAGCAGTGTACTGGACCATTTGTAGACAGTCCAGGGACCGGTGAGGCATGTCAAAAGGGAATTACAGTACTCCAGGTGGGATGATACAAAAGGCATCAATAATAATCTGTGTGACACAACAGACCTGAGTGTTTGTTTCTAAAATGGGTGGGGGGGGGGGGGGGTGGCATGTACAGGACAATGACTTAACTTGATCAAAGGACATAGCCTGATCAAAATAACACCAATATTTCTAAGATTAGACCATACAGTTAAACACTGAGCAACCTTGGAAATGATTTTGTCTGAAGCAATAGTAATGACTTGAGTCTTGTCTGTGTGAGGTTGTATAAAATGTTTTTAACACAATCTGGACAGGAGACACAATCAGGTACTCACTGTCAAGAGTCGTGCATGCTGGTCCACGCTCGCTGTAGCAGGTGGGATGTGTGCCCGTGCAGACAGGATGTGGTTGTGCCGCTGGATGACGATCAGGACCTCCTTCAGGTACTCCAATGCCTGGGACACACTGTCTGGAGTGTAGGCGCTCACCTTGAGAAAGATACACGGAGGGAAAAATAAGTCCCAGTGAAATTAAATATGACTATTTCACCTTGTTGGCCAAGGAGGCATGAGTGGGTGAAGGTGAGGTCATACCTGAAGCCCTGCTTGGAGTAGAGGGTCACCTTGCTCCATCTTGCTGGGATACTTCAGTAATCCCTGAGCTGTGCAGATACCTGGCTGTGGCAGTCTGAAACACACAATGCACATATGGTAACTTAACTGGACTCGCATACATGTACGATCACATACTGTACCTGATGTTACAGTGTATTGTGTTAGGGTCATGTTGTTAACTTGAACATGGATAAGCCATATAATCTTACCTTATAAAGGTCATGCCATCTCTCTTTTTTTGGGCAAGGAGCAGGTATGTTTCCCTCACTGGATGGCCATACCAGACGCCCCAGTAGAGCCACTCAGTGTCACCTGCCATAGCCTTGTTGTTTCGTAATGACATCTGAAATTATGTACAGTAGACTAAATTATACCCTACAGCAATAAACAAACATACATTAGATACTAAAAACATACAAACAGAAACACAGGCATAGACAGGCATTTACTGTTTATATCAGTAGCCTACCTGCTGTTACCTTTATCTGTGTATGAGTTTCTCATTATGCAGATTACTGATAACAAGGTTTACTATTTCTTATTTAGCTGTTAACGTTAACGTGAACTTGGGTTCAGATAGCGAAAACACAGCCACAGCTAACGCTAGTTAGCTTCTCGTTACGTTATGCTGTGATATTTACGTCAAAGACCGCGATCAAAAATATGCGCAAATATCAACGATATGGCCAAAGTGGACGTGAAATATGTGTATTTAATTAAAACATGAAAAGGATCGGCAGTTGCTTACCTGTAACGTTGTGTAGGGATAATAATAAGAGCTAATGGCTAGCTATCCGTTAGCCAAACAAACCACACACTGGGGTAGTTATTTTATGTGATGCGTACGAGACTATCATATTATGAACAGACTAAAATTATGTTGTGTGTGTGTGCATCTATAGTCTGTAGGCTGTATGGCTTCAGAGGTTAACTTAATTTAACACGAGTCGAGTACACAGAGCCTCGTATACAGTATGTTACAATAACATAGCGTGCCCAGAGCACCTCGTTCCGCACTTGGTGCAGACCGGTGCAGACTTGCTTTGGTCAGTCAGTCACAGCTAGTATAGTACTTGCGCATGCGCGTTGCTGCAGGAACTGAATTCATTATTTTATAGTATTGTACACCACATAGCCTATACTATATAGCATTTTAGCCGGTTGAAAAGAGGGTGAAATTAGGTCTTAGACGTTCAAACCCAATATCACCCAGATTTAAACTAAAAATCAACGTTGAAAAAACGTTTTGTGCTCGCTGGGAAGAGACAAATCTTCAAGTGTTCATGCAAAAGCGATCACTCCCAGTCCCAGAGAGACAGACTGTGCTGGATTAGCATAGCCTAGCTTGTAGACCTTGCCATATCACTGACTAGCCAATACTATAGCCTAATCTTAGTGTAGTTGCGTGCATAAAAAGCAGTGCTGCTGGCCTTAGAGTGGTAGTGGACTGCTACATGACTGATCTCTGTACAGGAAAAGAGGTGGGATCTATAGAGAGGTATTGAAGCCCGGGATCGATGAAAGGTCAAAGGATTCACAACGCAGAGGCCGCCTCCCATCGGCCCTCGTGGTGCCTGGAGAATGTCTGTTTGTGTGTTACAGAGAGACAAACGGCAAGCAAGCTTTACCTGCACAACTTCTATCATCTCTCACGTGTCTGAACATCTAGTCCCAGCTGTCAGATGTGCATGCATGTCCCATGTACTTTTACTGTCTTCGACCTGCCAAGAGAGGCCACCTTCACAAGCGCAGCACAGATCAATAACTGCTACGCCGATTTATTGCGTAGACGGCACCAGGGTGGGGACATTGCAGCCTGCCAGGGATTAGGGGTTTGTGGGAGATTTACACCTCTGAGGTTCTCAGTGCTAAACATGCCTGAGACATGGTGCAGTGTAGAGGAAGAGGGGAATGTAGGCATCGCGCTGCAGCTACATGTAGACTAGGCTTGGATTAGCATAGCACCTTAACGTGATCGTTCCACTGTGAGTGAGATAGGTAGATAGACGCGTTATTGTACGAAGAGCAAAAGCGCTAAGAGGCGGTACATCCAGTGTGTGCATATCCATATCCTGTATTCATAGTATTCCCATGATGTCACAAGCATTTTCCTACCAATATGGCGCTACAATACACACGGCTCATTGGCTGCTTGTGTCACTTGATTGTAATCACCTGTTAATTGATTACAATCACCTGTTATTTTCCTATCAAGATGGCCATGTGGTGATGTAACAGAATACTATCAATAGCCCCTGAACCCCTCCAAAATACCCCAGCCAGTGTGGGAAATTAGCCAGGGGCAAGGGTAAAATGCCCCTCAGAATGCCCCTAAAAACCGTGATTGCAAAAATTGACCACAAGATTTCGCCAATTTTAGTTTCATTCAATTCATTTAATTCCAATTTGCGTCTCTAACACACACTCAGCACCTGCAAGCTGGTTGCCAGAAGAAGACGATGAAGAACACACTCGTACAAACAGCGTTGTTGTTCACACTACACTTGAGCAACTTTATGGACTAATTGCTTCTTATTTTTTTAAGTGCCACGAACATTTTGCAAATGCCTCCATTTTTTAGACAGTGGGGTCAAAGGTCGCCCCAGAATACCCTTTTTAAAATGTATTTCCTACACTGCTTTCAGGCATGCAGATGCTGCTCTTTGAAAGCACCATGGCACGGATTGTGTTTCACTCAGCTTCTATTCAACCGGCCATTCCGCTTTGAAGTGAAACACGAGGCCTTTATCTTGTTATCTTGTTATGTTGTTGTACAGTATTCCCCTGTGCAATGCCACGCAACATCCCAAGGGCTACAACAAATACCCTGGACCCTCCCTCTCATCCATATCACATAGCTGCCAACGACGGCAGAGGAGATAGGGGGGGGGGGAGGGGTGGGGGAGCGGTCCGTTTTATGTTTGAACTGGAACAGAGGGGAATTTCCAGTTGACCGTATACTATAATGACGGGCTTAATTAATCAGATACATAATTCATGGGACGGAAACGTGTGCTGTTAAACAGGAGGGGCGGGTGAGGAGGCCGGGTGGGTGAGGGGGAGCGGGTGAGAGAGATGAAGGGGAAGAAAAGGCCACATCGTCAGCATTTTCTTGGAGAGGAGATGACAAGGGAGGACACTTGAGTGTGTGCGTGTGTAAGAAATACACACGTATGAGCGGGGGCAGCCATGAATATAATCATAATGCTCCTTATGGGGAAGTGATAAAAAGTGCATCATCAAAAGCCTTCTTACAGTATCTTCACGTGTGTTTTCTAACCCTGATTGTTAAAGGAAACAAAAGATGACTGATTTTCCATTAAATGCTTCCATAATTGCCTCTTGGTCAACACAAGCGCTAATAAACTAGAGAGCTTTCTTGCGATGGGATCACACCAGACGCAACGCCCGCGCCCAGAATGTGGGCCAGGGGCATAAAGTGGGTGGGGGCAATGTGGGTGTGTGTGGGTGTGTGTGTGTGGGGGGGGGGGGGCGGCCTTGCTCGGATCACACCCATTTTGGAATTCGGCCTTCATTTTGATGTCAACTCCATACCTGTAAAGTTTTGTGACTGCATCTTGTTTTTACGCTATCACGGTGACGGTTGTTTTGTCCCCCCCCCCCCCCCCCCCCCCCAGACCCAGCCAGCCGCTTCTTTTCACCTGACAGTGAGGAGTTTCACCAGCAGGACATAGCGTGTCACACTATTCACCCCAGTTCCCTTCCTCCCCGAACAGGCGCCCCTGACCGACCTGAGGAGGCACTAGTGCAGCGACCAGGACTCATACCCTTAATCCGGCTTCCCACCTGCAGATACGGCCAATTGTGCCTGTATGGACTCCCCACCAAGCCGGAGGTAACACGGAGGTGCGAACCTGCGACCCTCATGTTGGTATAGGCAGGGAATCTACAGCCGCACTACCTGGACACCCATGGTGACAAAATCTGTCCACATGACAGGCATATAAACACCTAGCAAAGTACTCTCTAGAAATATTTATTAGCTCTTGAGTAGGCTACATACAATCCTGAATTGCTGAGTGGGCTGTCTCAAGCCAGCAATATCAGTATAAACTTAGACTTGACCTAATTTAAATAATATGGCATCAGTCGACCCAGTAGCCTAGATAGAAAATCAAATAGTTGGTGAATAAACTTAGTCCTGAACTGCTGAGCGGGCTATCTCAAGCCAGCAGTATCAGTATAAATTTAGACTGGACCTAATTTAATAATATGGCATCAGCCGATCCAGTAGCTCAGATATAAAATCAAATAGCTGGTGAATAAACTTAGTCCTGAACTGCTGAGCGGGCTATCTCAAGCCAGCAGTATCAGTATAAACTTAGACTTGACCTAATTTAATTTAATAATATGGCATCAGCCGATCCAATAGCTCAGATATAAATTCAAATAGCTGGTGAATAAACTTAGTCCTGAACTGCTGAGCGGGCTATCACAAGCCAGCAGTATCAATATAAACTTAGACTTGACCTAATTTAATAATATGGCATCAGCCGATCCAGTAGCTCGGATATAATATCAAATAGCTGATGAATAAACTTAGTCCTGAACTGCTGAGCGGGCTATCTCAAGCCAGCAGTATCAGTATAAACTTAGACTTGACCTAATTTAATAATATGGCATCAGCCGACCCAGTAGCTCAGATATAAAATCAAATAGCTGGTGAATAAACTTAGTCCTGAACTGCTGAGCGGGCTATCTCAAGCCAGCAGTATCAGTATAAACTTAGACCTAGACTACCTAGACCTGAATTAGCAGTATAATATTAGTCATCCTAAATAATCCTAATAAATTTTGATTTGACCTAATTTTATTGTTGTCTATAGAGTTAGTTCCACCTCTGCGCAGATTCCCCCGCTCTCTTCTCTCTCTCCCCCTCAGGTGTCCTTCATTGGCCTGACGTACACCCCACCGCTGCAGCCCTAGGTCCGGCCGTCATCGCCCTAGCCACCTGTCGTCACTCTAGGCCATCTACCCACTACTCCTTCTACTGTCTGACACCCCGGGCTCATCACCATCACCGACCCCTATCCTCATCATCCTGGTCACCTGCTTGCCTAAGGGAAGGGGGGGGCGCCCCCCCAGCCCCCCCCCCCGCCTCATCATCACCTCCAACTCCTATCCTCCCCTCCTCTTAATCATCACCTCCGACTCCTATCCTCCCCACCCCTCCTCTTAATCCATGTCACCAACGCGGACTCATGGATTCCTCAGATCATCCTCATGGAACTCCCAATCTTGTTACCCCTTTTTGTCACCTAGCTAATTAACTAGTATTCTCTAAACCTACGAACACTTAAAGACTGCATTTTCTATTTCTTTTTGGACTCTACTTTTTAGATTTTCAACTCCCTTCCCTGATCTTAGGATAATTTAAAAATTACATTTTTATATCCCTTCTGTTGGACTCTTTTTTACATTTTCAATTTTCTGTTCTCTTGTACATTTTATTTCCATAATAAACCATTCACAGAGTTTCATTATCGGAAACTCTGTGCATGGTTTAGCCCGGCATCTCTCGGCCTGTCTCGGAGGGGAGTCCCCAGATGGGGGTCCGCTGCTGTGGCCTGGGTGGGCCCGTCCCCCGCGTGGCCTGCTCTCACGCTCTCAGTCACTATGCTGGTGGCTGGGGGCTGGGGGGGCGGGTCGCGTGGGGGCTGGGTCCGCCCGGGCCGCAGCAATTGGCCCCTAGCACAACGACCTCACAAGGTTCCTCCTCAGCCAAGTCACTGGGGCAATCCATGCGGCGATCCATATGGTGGAAAGGTTTTCTTGCGTTCACTGGGGGTGAGGGGGTGCCGCTGTGTCCCGGCCTGGCCTTCCCTCCCACGCCTTATGTGGGCGGGGGCCGGGTCGGGGGGCATCGGTGCTCTTCATCACTGGTCGAGGGCTGCCGGTTGGTTTAGAACAGCTTAGGTAGGCGATAGATTAGCTACAGCCTAAGGCTGACCTGTTAGTGTTCAGGCTAAAATCAGACTAGAGCAGGGTAGGATAGGCCAGATTAGGCTGTAGATTAGCTAGATACTATGTCCCAGTTAGCTCTGGTTAATGCTTAGAGTAGTCATTTGTCTGATCTTCTCCCCCCCCCCTCTCTTTCCCCCTTCCCCCGCTTCTTCCCTTCTTCCCCCTTCTTGTTCTCCTCTCTTTCCATGCTCTTTCCTCCCCCACATCCCACCGCCCCCCCCTCCCTTCTCCTGCTCTCTCCTCATTCTCCCCCCCTCTGCTCCTTCTCCTCTTCTCCCCTATTTTCCTGAATCCCTGCCACTTCCTGCTCTCCCTTCTCTCACATTCCCCCTGCTCTCCTTCCCCTGCACCCTCCCACCTCTCCTTCTCTGCCTCTCTGTCCTCCCCCCTCTCTCACATTCCCCCTGCTCTCCTTCCCCTGCACCCTCCCACCTCTCCTTCTCTGTTCTCTCCTCCTCCACATTTCCCATTTTTCCCCCACCCTCGCCCTAATCCGGGCCCGTATCCTACTCCCTCCCTCCACCCTAGACCCTACCTCTACTCTCTGTCCTCCCCCCTCTCTCACATTCCCCCTGCTCTCCTTTCCCTGCACCCTCCCACCTCTCCTTCTCTGTTCTCTCCTCCTCCACATTTCCCATTTTCTCCCCACCCTCGCCCTAATCCGGGCCCGTATCCTACTCCCTCCCTCCACCCTAGACCCTACCTCTACTCTACCTCCCCTGTACCCTTCCACCTCTCCTTCTCTGTTCTCTCCTCCTCTCTGTCCTCTCCCCTCTCTCACATTCCCACTGCTCTCCTTCCCCTGCGCCCTCCCACCTCTCCTTCTCTGTTCTCTCCTCCTCTCTGCCCTCTCCTCCCTCTCACATTCCCCCTGCTCTCCCTCCCCTGCACCCTCTCCTTCTCTGTTCTCCCCTCCTCCACATTTCCCATTTCTCCCCACCCTCGCCCTAATCCGGGCCCGTATCCTACTCCCTCCCCTCCCCCAACCCTAGACCCTACCCCTACCCTGGCTCTCCCTCCCCTGCACCCTCATCTCTCCTCCTCTGTTCTCTCCTCCTCCACATTTCCTATTTTCTCCCCACCTCCCCCCTCTCCTCCCTCCTCCCTCTCCCTCCCTCCTCCACTCTCCTGCTTTCTTCAAATGTTCAAATGTTATCTTTATTCTGTATATTCTTGTTACTGTGTGTTAGCTAGAATCAGCTAGACATACTTTCTGTGAAGCCCTCTGAGACATGCTTGTGAATTAGGGCTATATAAATAAACTTGACTTGACTTGACTTGACTCAAAACAGCTTCTGTGGTAGGCACCTAGAATAGGTGTCTCCAGGGACACATTTTGTCCTTGATGACACACAGACTTACAGACTCACAAGGTGAAGACAATACCAGCCTCGCTGTTGCAGCTGGTAATAATCTATAGATTCTATTTAGGTCTGTAACCCATAAGAGTGAGATCAATGCATCCCATACCCATGGAAAGTGAATGAATAGTTCCATTAGCCATCAACAGCTGCTGGATAGAATGAATAGGTCAATAAGAATGAACCTGGAGAACAATGATCAGTCATGAGTGACAGGGCTACAATAGGACATCATGGAATCAGCTCATAATGAGCAGCCATTGGGTGGCGCCATGTGGCCGTGTCTGTAATCAATAACTAAACAGTCGTTAATGATCTGGTAATGATGCCAGAGCCCATCATGTCGCTCTCTGGGCTAAAATGTCACCTGATATTGATTTTGCTCAACTGACGCATGCGCACTGGTGATACTTTGTTGTGACACCCGCAGGGCTTACAGCAAAATACAAAAACAAAAACAAACAAACAAACAAAAACATTGAGCAAGAATGTTCAATATTTGTTTTGCTTCAGTGAATATGATTGTATAAAACGCATCAAAAACAAAAGCCAAGGTGAAGTGCTTTGTTCTGCCTCAGTTCACTTCCAGGTTTCTCTCTATCAGTCTGCTCGCTCTGTGTTCACAACTGTTTGTATTTCGCCTGGTGCATATTTCCGTGTGGCGGACGACTGTCACTTGTTATGGTACAAATTACATGAGGTCAGCTTGAGGTGATGCTATGGAGACAGGGTTGCATGGGGGGGGGGGGTTATGCATGCGTAGTAGGCCTACTTGTTGGGACATGAGGTGAAATAGATTTTAGCTGCATATCAGATCCATTTACCCATAGAGTCGCTGACTGAGACTTTTCAAATCACTCCCCTGCTAGCCTCTGTCTCTCTCTTCTCTTCTGTCCAGTTCTCTCCCTCTGTCTCTTACTTTGTAGCCATCTATTTCTATTCAAATATACTTTATTATCTCCACCAGGTGAAAGCCTGGAGGAGATCATGTGTCCGGTCGTGTGTGAGTGCGTGCATGTGTGTATGGTGTCCACCCGCTATGCCAGCCACTCGCAATGCCGACTTTAGGTTTAGGCGTGGGGGGTGGGAGAGGTTAGGTTTAGGGTTAGGGTCTGGGGGAGGTTAGGTTTAGGCGTGGGGGGAGGTTAGGTTTAGGCGTGGGGGCTGGGAGAGCTTAGCTCCAGCCGGTCCACCGACACGCTGCACGCCGCCTCGCTCAGCTGGTTCTGCTTGTGGGGTATCGGCATTGCGGCCTGTCGGCACATAGACGCGGCACCGTGTGTATCTGTCTGTTTGTCCACAGCTAATCTCACATTTATGCCTGTCTGCTCTACGATCTTTCTCGTGGTTGCGGTGATTCACATTTTTTGAAAAAACTATTTTATTGACTGCATGTTTTATTGACAGTCCAACATTGGGGCGGCTCTGTTGGAAACAGATATAATGGTTGGAGAGCATGTAGCTTGCATGCAAAGGACAGAAAGTGTTGTTATTAGCAGTTGTGTTGAAGAGCAGTCTTGACAATTTCAGGCAGCAGTTGTGTTGTAGCTGCAGTGTGCAGGCTAATAGGGTAACGGTAAACTAGCGGAGTGAGTGGGCGGCGGTGTGGCTGCCGTCACACCAGACAGAGGTGTGCTGATGGGTGCAGACTGCAGAGCTCGGTGAATCAAATGTAGCTGTACATTATGCTGTATATTATAACCAACATCTTTGTGATACAAATATAAATTATGCAGTCCTTCGAGCAGAGACGAGTTCCTGATAGGCTATGTGTAGCGGAGCCTGGCTGAGATCTGCACTGAGTGCACTTTTCTAGTTAGCATTGGAATAACTTTGTTTGGCAGGAGCATAGGCAATCGCAGAATTTAAATGATGTGCATCCAAATCATTCCCACCTCAATGCCCCCAAAAAGGACTTTGATGCTGGGATCGGAGGACTGGAACTATCCCTGGCTGCCACCCTGGCTTCCTGGCAGCTCGTCTAGGGCCAGGACTGCAAATACTGCAGGAAAAAGAGGGGGGGAAGATAAAGTTAGAGAATGAAAGAAGAGGTATAGAGAGACAGAGATGGAGCTGCTGGGCTGTTACTCAGAGTCTGTTTGGAGCCCAGTTCCTGCGGTGGAGCCATCTGCTGAGAGGGAGAGAGACAGAATAGAGTGCAGTGCAGACACAAAAAGCATGATGCACTCAGTCTCTGGTTTCTTCACACTACATCCTCACACACTTTGCCTCCACACACACTTTGCCTCCATACATTACGCACTTCTCTGAGCAGTTACGGCCTCACGTGCTATGAAGCCACTATAACGCTGTAACTCTTCACCCACCATTAGATTTAATGGAGATGGGATAAGGAAAATGATGGTGGTGTGGGGGTAATGAATATTATAGTAGAGATGGCGTTTGTTCGAGCCAACTAACCTAAGAGAGGCGCCCCTATGCACCTGCTGACAGACACGCCTTGCTGCACTTGATGAGTTGCAAAGTTAATTAGATTAGCCAAGCACCATAGTAAATCTCTCGTCTCTGTAGCTTTCTTTTTCAAAATACATAGTGATAGATAGGTTGAAAAACGTTATGTTGTTACAGTATAAAACCCAAAATACCCTCAAGGATGTGCTATAGCCTACATGGGTATTCAGCAATGCCAGCGGCACTGCTCTGCTGGCATCACTGTCATACCTTTAATCATAGTATAAAAAAAACACACTCGGTAGCTACTGTCTGTCACATTATGTGCAAAGTGTAGCGGAAATAGGTGCAAGCACAGTCAGCATAAATGACAGAGAGCTATAGGGGGGATCCTATTGGTTCAGACTGACAGGTGACATAAACTGTGTATCAGTGTTTGAATGTGGGAGGAGTTGCAATCATTAATCAGACAGTAAGCAAAGTGGCAAAGGCATTACTGCAGCACTGATGAATGGGCGTCTAACACATGATCTACATAGCGCGTTCCCTCTCGACCTTCACTTCAGAGCGAGTGTGTGTGAGAAAATGGAGGCAAGGCAGAGGACGATCTATCTCCATTATGCTTTTTCACTCTGGTTATTTAGTCCCACATCCGGCTGACTCCCTCCAACCCCCCCCCCGCGCCCCCCCCCCTTCCCGCGGTATCATTTTCTTTCACCCCGTCGTTTCTCCCTGCTGCTTTACTATCTTTCGCTTTGTTTCTCCCCATCTGTTTCCCCCTTTAAACACCACTCTTACCCTGGGGAAATTCTGCTTTCCTAATGACATGCAGAAAGATTGTGCGCTGCAGAGAATGGGATGTTAATTCAGCCTGTGTGTGTGAAACTGTTTAAAGTGAGTTATTCTTCTTCTCAGGGTTCCTGAGAATAGTCATGGAATAGTAATGCCATGCTCGTGTGTATGTGTGAGTGTGCATGCACTCACACATACATGTGTCCCAACACACAATCTGCGCTGCTCTGATGCCACATGCTTCACAGTGAGCTCTGGGCAATTTAATCAAAAAATAGGGACACACTGCCTCCTGCTGTTCAGTTGTACAACAAGCACGTTTGGTGCAAGAAATCATTACTGCAGTATCTATTAGAATTAGAATTATTTCCTAAACCATGTTTCATTGACACTGGCTATACAATCTTCAAAAATCTGTTCTGAATTTGTCCCAGTTTACCCTGAGAATGCCACATAATATCACTGCAACAGACAATATCAATGTACCACAAAAACAAATGCAGCTCATCAAATCCACCTGCCCCATTTATCCAGGTCTTAACCATGCATGATTGCTGCTGCCTGGTGCCAAACTACTGTATTAACCTCAAATGAGCACTGTGCCTGGCCCTCAAAACAGGGATCCCCCCTCCATGGCTCATTGTTCCACATCGTTATGCTTCTGTCCCAGAAGTTAGCGGACCATCCTCAGCCCACCTGCTAGCTTGTTCTTCTGCGACAGGAAGTGAGCGAATGGGCCAGAGAGGCCAAGGCAAGGGTCAAGACTAGAGGAGAGAGAGGCAGCTGGAACAGGGGTCACAGCTGGGCCTGTCTGCTGCCTCTGTCAAGCTTGACCATGTGTAATTGATGGGCGATTTACTTGTGGGGTGAACCTTGTAAAAGGTACAACAATGTGGTTGTTGCAATTTAGTTTTTGAAACACAAATATATCACTGATGTATTAACCAATTAAGGCCTAAGATGCCCTCTTTAAAAAGCCTTCTAAAACTTAAAGTCGAGCTGAACCCAAAAATGACTTTTCTTTTCTTTTAGTTCAAATACCTGGGTATGCAGTGCACCTATTTAATAATGTATGCAAAGAAAATCACAACAATCTAATGTCTTTAGTTTTTCACACTTTTTCACATCAAAAGTTCATTTTTCAAGATTTCATTGATAACAGTAATGTACAGTTTGCTGACGTCACCTAGTACTATCAAATTTCTACCCTATTTCAACCAATCATATCACGACATGCAGCTGTCAATCAAATCTTCATTTCTGGACAATTTTCTCTTCCAAATGAAGTAGAAAATGGCGCCTAGTGCCTGTCATCTGGCAGAATTCCTATCCCATAAACTAACTACTAACTTGGCCAATTGTTAGAAACATGAACAAAAAACAAAAACTATAATCTCTAAGAATGCAAAGAAATGTAACTGGCTCATTAAAAGGCGCATTCCAGGGATATCGTATTTACAGCAGCGATAATGGCGCGCGCATCCGAGAGCTTCGTTGTCAGGGGTTGCACTTCGGAGATTCCAGGCCGACGTGCTGCTCTCTCCGCTCGGCAACACGAAAGCAGCTGGCTGCCTGCGGCTCGCTGAGCTCCACTCCTCCCGTCAAAAGGCTCTTCCCGAGGGGAGCGCCACAACACACTGAATCCCACTCGATTTGGAAGTGGAACACGCCAGGATTGGCCAAAGCCCAATCCAGTCCCCAGAATTGTCAAATAAAATCATCGACATGATACTATGACCCGCCTCTCAACCTGTCATCTTAGACAAACTATGTTTTCAGTCTGAAACGGACTCATATGCACGTGACGAACAGGTTCAGTTCGACTTTAAGGCATTGGGGTTTTATGGAAGAAAATAAAAACCATTTGAGAGATTAAACCTTTTGCTTTCATTGGGAAATGATTGCCTTCACCCTATACTGTTCATTAACATTTTTTTATCAATAAACAAAAGAAATGAAAAAAAATAAAAAAAAATAAAAGTAAGGCAGACATTGCTCTTAAATGATATACCGGTACACACATGTTGCTTCAGGTCTTCCAAGACAAGCAGGGCCATGTGACATACAAAACTGATTCCACATTACTGTTGCTGACTCCAAAGTGTATTCAATGTGTGACTTTTGCACAGCTTTAGTATCCCTATTTTCACATTGACAGTCGAATGGGCAGAAATAAAGACTTTGTGCCAAAGGAAGCGGCAGTCAATTTCCTTCCAAGCCTTTGCAGAAGAGGCAGAATGAGTTAAAGTCACATCAGCTCAGCAGTGCTGCTTATTACTTTCTGCTCACGCTCTACCTGGGAAGCAGCTTTGATGTAGCAGAAAACTGATAGCAGACAATTTTGCTCTGATTGGCATGGCTTCTTTTTTTAAATCCAGCAATTGCTGCTCAGTTTATTGATCTCACCGGTCTGTCACTGCCATTGCTGAGCCTTCAAAAAGTGCTACCACCGTTTGAATTCACACCATTTACTGATGTGATAAATATACATTCCTAAGTTTTTAATGCAAGAGAAGACTAGATCTTCCTACATCCTTTACACTATATTGACTGTGGCCATGTTCACTGTGAGAAACATCATTCCTTATTTTGCCTCCGATTCTCTTGGTTCTATTCTGCTGATGATTGATTGGAATGAACCTCCAACATGACCACAGCCTCGTTAGTGATTATCAGGACGGGTTCGGGAGGAGGGAGATGCATTTAGGAGGGATTGAAAAAAAGGCCTAAGTGTTCCTTCTTTGTGTTCCTCTCTTGGCTTAACGCTGGTCTTTGGTGAAGCAGCAGGGAGTACGTTGTAAAGCCTGGTTGTACTGTCCTGGGTGCCTAGTGGATATTAATTACACTCACAACGATGAACTCTGAAAAACACCTGTTACTTTCTCCCCAGGCATCTGGTTTGGAAAGATCAGTGCCAAGGCAAAGCGCCAAGCTTTGTATGCATGCTGTATGGGCACTGAGACAGAGGCATTTTATGATTAAGAAGACTAAAGAACAGTGGATCTATGTGTGAGACCATTACTATAAGATTTTCTTAACAATATTGTGTTAAGAACATTCACAACATTTTGGTGTGTTATCACTCAATAAGTATTAGGACGACCACACATCAATGGTCCAGTGAATAGATAATATGGTATTGGACAATGCTACCTATGCCTTGTCAATATCAGCTTAAAAAATCATTGTGCAAATAAACACAGATTTGTGAACAGAATAAAATCCTTTGGAACATTGCTGGGTGATGGCTAGGGAAGTAGACTTCATCAAAAGATATGTCACAAAGGGCGAATGTGCAATGACCTATCTGCACCAGTGTGGGGCAGCAATGCATATTAAGCCATCACCATGCCTACTAGTCTCCCAGAAACTAAACGAAGAAGAATAGGTAACATTTTCCTGGTTGCGATATTTTTTTTCCAATGATGGCGAAGGCTAGGCGAAGGCATGACCCGCCCCTCTCTGCCTCTGATTGGCTGCCTGTACTCGGCTGTTCCCACCTTCTTTCCAGGCGAGCCAGAAGTATCTCAAACGTGAGCAGCAGGTGCAAAACAATCATTAAATCAACAAGACACAGGCAGCAGAGATACCGTACTTCATTATATGGAACGTTACAATTGCAAACCCTATATCTGATTTATTTAGCCCTACTTAGCCTATTGCAGAGACGTGTAATTTTTTCTAATTAATAATAATAATAATCTAGTAATTCAACTTAATTACTCAAGTAAAAGGAAACAAGTACAGGCTCTGAAATGTACTCAAGTATAAAAGTAAAAGGTTTTCTGTGCAAGGCGAATAGAAACTCACGTCATATTAATATAATTAAAATACTATTCAACTTAAAAGTTCCCTTCAAACATATTTTAAGATGCATAAAGACTATACTTTAATCTTCTAGTCTTAATCACTATGACCCATTAATTCAGAGAGTTGGATTGCTGGCTAGCAGTTTGGAGCTTGTGGGTTTGAGCCTCAGTGACTTTTGAGGTTGTGGGTTCGATCCTCAGTCAGTTTTGAATGTTGACAGCCAGAGGAAAGAGTCATTTAAAGCCCTGAGAAAACCTCATTCAATCAGTCTGACTTGGTGGCACAGAGAGTAGGTTTGCTGCCCGGCAATATTGAGACCTCAGCCACTTTTGCGGTCGTGGGTTCGAGCCTCAGTCAGTTTTGAATGGTGACAGGCAGAGGGAAGAGACAAGAGCGCCAGGAGAAGAGCTGTGAGTGTGAAGGGCAGCTGGTGGTGTGAAGGAATAATACACACAGAGACACCGGGGCCAGAGGTTGTGGGGTCGATTTCCGCTCCGCTGCCACGCTTATTTCTATCAGTGTTCAAACTACTCGTGATGATAAAGAAGGATCACTGCTGCAGCTTATAATGCAAGAACATTTTAAGAATTTCCTTGAGGCTGGGATTGAACCAACAACCTTTACATATCACACAACATTCACATGTTTATCTGAGTGAGCTATAATCCACTTTCCCTTAAGCTCTTATCATATTTAGTCAACCTCATCCTGATTTTATTTAGTCAAGTTTTCATCGACTAAGTGTCTAAGTATTTTCATCTCATCTAAGTCAAAGAAAAACGTAACTATTCATTAGAATTTCCAAACTTATTGTAAAGATATATTAATCTGTTACTCTG
Organism: Poromitra crassiceps; assembly: GCF_964638095.1. NCBI lineage: Eukaryota > Metazoa > Chordata > Actinopteri > Beryciformes > Melamphaidae > Poromitra > Poromitra crassiceps. The sequence continues at coordinate 29,137,911 of NC_139644.1, read as the reverse complement.
GAATTGTTTTAAGGTTTGAATGTGCAATACAGACACAGATGTTTAACTTCTTCTCTTCTGATTGGATCTCTTCCCGCTTAAAAAAAAAACTAACCTTAACTTGTACCACTGTTCCTTCAGAAGTTGTAGTTATCATAGACTGTGTTACATAGTGGATTGCTCTATTGCTGACAAAAATGTGTTATTGTAAGTCGCTTTGGATAAAAGCGTCTGCCAAATGACGTAATGTAATGTATGTAATGAAAATAGGTAGTCGACTAACATTTTTCCTCATAGTTTTCGTATACGAAATCAACACTGCTATGGATGCATGTCTCCAGTCCTAGTGGTGCACTCCTCTTCCAAATTCACACACACTTTTCCACTACTACACCATGTATCTGAAACAATGTTTACTTACTGTCAATCTCATCAAAGTTTCTGAAGACCATCTCCACGTGATCCCACTCCATAAAGCTGCATTTCCCAATGAAGGGCTGGGCAAACAGCAGGTTAGAATGAGTAAATGGGCATTGACACTGTTTTTATATAACCCTTGATCAATTCTCATTAATCTTTTATTTTTTATTTGTCTGTAGGCTACATACCTGCACTGCAAAGAGTAGTGGCAGCATTATAAACCAGAGACTAAACTATATCAAAAACATAAACACACAGTGGCGTGGCGTCTTTCATGCATGCTAGCAAGCGAAACTGCTGTCTGTCTGACCCGGTCTGACCACAATAGTCTGGGCACCTTTCACCCCGCTTTTTGTCATGGGGGCGTAAACCAAGGAACCGGAAATAAGTGCGCCAAAAAACGTCTTTGTTGCCGTTAGCTTGACGCGGTGAGGTTACGTTAGCTAGAGCCTGAAAAGAACAACACAAGTTGTATAGTAGCGTTAGCACAATTCTAGTAACTGTCGAGGAAGGTTTCTGGAGAGCCAAAGACAATGGAGTACTCGCCATGTGAAATATTATGATCAATGTCCATGTCTTTCCCAGTAATGGCAGCAGAGATGCTTCAACTGTTGTACTCGATCCTCCATCGATAACAGCGGACAGACAACTAGCGTTATAACTATTCCAGGGGTGGGCAACTATTTTTCATGGGGGGCCACATGAAAAATCCAGATTGTTGCCGGGGGCCGAACGAATATTGTCATGCCGTAATGGATGGGCAACTTTGATGATAGAGAGGGCCACAAAAAAAGTCCTCGCTACCAGATTTTGCTGAGGGCTGAACGGCGCCAGCGCGAAAAAATTGGGGCATTTGAAGCCAGGTTTAGAGGAATAACTCATTTTAAATTAACAGTTGTGATGTCATTATTCAGTCTTAACCACCAATATTTGATCCTTTTCTCACTCACTCCTATGTCACCACACTCTCCCTGCAGGGCTTGAAATTAACTTTTTTCACCACCTGCCAATATGGCTGCTAGATTTTAAAGTTACCAGCTAATTAGAATTTCCACTATCCGAAATGTTTTTCTTGAAATAAACCAGAATATGAGTGGGTTAATTTAAGCATAAGTATCAGTAAGTGGCCGGGATTCTCAAAGCCTGTGTTGAGGGTCACACGAACAAAAATGCACTCTTGAAGCCAAATAAATCCAAAACCAACAAGTTCATTATTTAAATTTCTACCTCAATGTAGAACAGCCATTTCTTACACATGAGATTACTTTTGGCCTTTTAGTCATAAAGATTATTGAAAGATATTCCATATTCCAGACTGAAATGCTATAACAGAAGAATATTGGCCAGAATGACATGAACATTTGGACACTTATTCAGCGGGTATCTTGCATGTTGCGTTCAGGTGCACTGTGTAAAAAAAAAAAAAAAAAAAAAAAAAAAAAGTTGCAATTCCATCGCGGGCCACACAGGGGGCCGTATGTTGCCCATGTGTGCTTTATAGTAACGTTGTCATAACTCATTTATAATTAAGCCCATAGTTAATGAACTAATCATGTACAAAACACACACACAGTCACATATTTTATATACTGTATATGTTGTAAGCCTAATTTTTGCCATCACAGCTGCTTTTTACATGTATGGGATAATACAGGCTAATATACAAGGTGTCCCAAGCTCTGAGTCATTATAAACTCAATTAGCTACACAAGCTAATGTTCACATTCAGTCCTTGTATATTTCTCTCATGTGTTCATCATTCCTTTCCTCCACTGTGTGTGTGTGATTGAGAAATGAGATGCAGGTGGTGTTCATCCTAATTGGCCTGGTCAGGTGTCAGATTGCTGCTGGCTGATTGGCTGGTGGAGAGCATTTAAGCCAGCTGATGCCATCCTGTCGCCCTTTGCTCTCCTCATTCCCAACGATGATGGCTGCTGTGCTGACTGCTGTGTTCTGTCAGGTAGGAACTGTGTGTAGACCTACTTTAGTAGTTCTGCAGAACTTTATTAAGATGTGTCTTTATCTTGGTAGACCTGTGCAGTCTAAACTGTAAATAGTTACCTTCCAGATCTACACTTTTGTACACTGTAAATAACACTTACCCAAGTAGCAGAAAGTAGGGGGAGAAGCCCTTTAGTTTTTTGTAACATTTTCTCATGTTTATTTTGTAGGAGCTTATAGGTAAGAGCTGTGTCTCTTATTTAATCCATCATTTTCTTTTCTTAGGTAAATTTAAGGTTGGGGATTAGTTTGATTGGTTAGTTGTGTTGGGGCCATGCTGTGCTCTGAAACTAAACCTGCTACTTGTGAACTTGTGATGGTGGTTTGGCTGATCATCCTTGGGAGTGGGAAGAGTGGGGGCACTTTTGTGTTGCGGTCCGGTTCCCCGAGGCCGGTTCCTAACATAATTTGGTGCTCGTCTGCTTTTCTCATTCGTCAGCACGTCGTCTGTGAGTGTGTGTGTATATATATATATTTTATGTTTGTCTGGTGGGCAGTCTTTGTGCAGGTGGTAAATGGTGTTAGTCAAGGTGCCTTTGCATGGAGCTGAGGAAGCTCATGGTGGTAAAGCTGGTGGAGATGTTTGTTGGAGGAGGAGCTGGTCATAGAGGGACCAGTAAGACTGAGGAGGGGTGTGACGAGGCAGAGCCGTCGGTAGCACCGTTTCTCCTTTCTGTGTAGACTGCTACCCTACAAGAGTCTCCGTACATAGACTTGCCTGTCACTCCGACTCCCAAGCCGTCTAAATCAGTGATACAGACGTATTTACAAGTGTCACAGAAACATTTCAAAGCCACATATTGAGAAGAAGAGTTCATAGCTTCTCGACATCGGGGTTAGAAAGCTCGACGCTGCTCATAAATGCCTCTTTTCATCTGAAGTCTGTGCTGGTGATATTTTTTACCGAGCTTTCGGCCAGAGTGGCGCTGTTGAGCGCTCTGACGGCTGGGAGCTCTAACCTGGAAAAAATATCACCAGCACAGACTTCCGATGAAAAGAGGCATTTATGAGCAGCGTCGAGCTTTCCAACCCCGACGTCGAGAAGCGATGAACCCTTCTTCTCTATATGTGGCTTTGAAATGTTTCTGTGACACTTGTAAATACGTCTGTATCACTGATTTAGACGGCTTGGGAGTCAGAGTCACAGGCAAGTCTATGTACGGAGACGGGACTCTTGTAGGGTAGCATAGTCTACACAGAAAGAGGAGAAACGGTGCTACTGACGGCCCTGCCTTGTCACGCCCCTCCTCAGTCTTACTGGTCCCCTGTGACCGGCTCCTCCTCTCTCTCCACCAGCTTTACCACCATGAGCCTCCTCAGCTCCATGCACACCATTTACCACCTGCACAAAGACTGCCCACCAGACAAACATAAAATATATATATATACTCAGACGACGTGCTGACGAACGAGAAAAGCGGACGAGCCCCCAATTATGTTAGGAACCGGCCTCGGGGAACGGGACCGCAACACAAAAGTGCCCCCACTCTTCCCACTCCCAAGGATGATCAGCCAAACCACCATCACAAGTTCACAAGTCGCAGGTTTAGTTTCAGAGCACAGCATGGCCCCAACAACAAACTAATCCCCAACCTTAAACTTATTTAAGAAAAGGATGGATTAAATAAGACAGCTCTCACCTATATGCTCCTACAAAATAAACATGAGAAAATGTTACAAAAAACTAGGGCTTCTCCCTCCTACTTTACTTGGGTAAGATGTTAGTGTACAAAAGTGTAGAGCTGGAAGTAGCTATTTACAGTTTAGACTGCACAGGTCCACCAAGATAACACATCTTAATGTTCTGAAGAATAAAGTAGGCCTACACAGTTCCTACCTGACAGAACACAGCAAAGAGTCAACAGAGAGCCATCATAGGTGGGAATTAGAAGTACAATGAGTGGACTGATAGTTCAATCACACACTGAGGAAAGGAATGATGTGAACACATGACAAAGACTAAAACGGTGTAGCTAATTTAGTTTTGAATGATTGCCCAAACATTTTATTTCACCAACATCCTGCACTGTTGAATGGGTTTGGGGATGCCATCCCTCCCCTTGCTGTCATTGCCAACGATGATGGCTGCTCTGCTGACTCTTTGTTCGGTGAGGTAGGAACTGTGTGTAGGCCAACTTTGGTAGTTCTGCAGAACTGTAAGATCTGTCCTTGTCTAGGTAGACTTGTGCAGTTTAAAATGTAAACAGAGCTATACTTTTTTACACTAAATAACTCTTACCCAAGTACCAGAAAGTAGGAGGGAGAAGCCCTTTTCTTTTGTAACATTTTCTCATGTTTATTTTGTAGGAGCTTATAGGTGAGAGCTGTGTCTATTATTTTTTTTAATCCATCCTTTTCTAAGGTAAGTTTAAGGTTGGCGATTAGTTTGATTTGTTGATGTTGGGGCCATGCTGTGCTCTGAAACTAAACCTGCTACTTGTGATGGTGGTTTGGCTGATCATCTTTGGGAGTGGGAAGAGTGGGGGCACTTTTGTGTTGCCGTCCCCTTCCCCGAGGCCGGTTCCTAACATAATTAGTTAGGGGGTCGCCCGCTTTTCTAGTTAGTCAGCACGTCGTCCGAGATAGATATATATATTTTATATGTTTGTCTGGTGGGCAGTCTTTGTGCAGGTGGTAAATGGTGTTAGTCAAGGTGCCTTTGCATGGAGCTGAGGAAGCTCATGGTGGTAAAGCTGGTGGAGATGTTTGTTGGAGGAGGAGCCGGTCAGAGGGGACCAGTAAGACTGAGGAGGGGCGTGACAAGGCAGGGCCGTCAGTAGCACCGTTTCTCCTTTCTGTGTAGACTGCTACCCTACAAGAGTCCCGTCTCCGTACATAGACTTGCCTGTGACTGACTCCCAAGCCATCTAAATCAGTGATACAGACGTATGTACAAGTGTCACAGAAACATTTCAAAGCCACATATTGAGAAGAGTTCATAGCTTCTCGACGTCGGGGTTAGAAAGCTCGACGCTGCTCATAAATGCCTCTTTTCATCTGAAGTCTGTGCTGGTGATATTTTTTCCGGGTTAGAGCTCTCAGCCGTCAGAGCGCCACTCTGGCCAAAGGCTCGGTAAAAAATATCACCAGCACAGACTTCAGATGAAAAGAGGCATTTATGAGCAGCGTCGAGCTTTCTAACCCCGACGTCGAGAAGCTATGAACCCTTCTCAATATGTGGCTTTGAAATGTTTCTGTGACACTTGTAAATACGTCTGTATCGCTGATTTAGACGGCTTGGGAGTCAGAGTGACAGGCAAGTCTATGTACGGAGACTCTTGTAGGGTAGCATAGTCTACACAGAAAGAGGAGAAACGGTGCTACCGACGGCCCTGCCTTGTCACGCCCCTCCTCAGGTCTTACTGGTCCCCTCTGACCGGCTCCTCCTCCAACAAACCTCTCCACCAGCTTTGCCACCATGAGCTTCCTCAGCTCCATGCAAAGGCACCTTGACTAACACCATTTACCACCTGCACAAAGACTGCCCACCAGACAAACATAAAATATATATATATACACACACACACACAGACGACGTGCTGACGAATGAGAAAAGCAGACGAGCACCCAATTATGTTAGGAACTGGCCTCGGGGAACCGGACCGCAACACAAAAGTGCCCCCACTCTTCCCACTCCCAAGGATGATCAGCCAAACCACCATCACAAGTTCACAAGTAGCAGGTTTAGTTTCAGAGCACAGCATGGCCCCAACACAACTAACCAATCAAACTAATCCCCAACCTTAAATTTACCTAAAAGAAAATGATGGATTAAATAAGAGACACAGCTCTTACCTATAAGCTCCTACAAAATAAACATGAGAAAATGTTACAAAAAACTAAAGGGCTTATCCCCCTACTTTCTGCTACTTGGGTAAGTGTTATTTACAGTGTACAAAAGTGTAGATCTGGAAGGTAACTATTTACAGTTTAGACTGCACAGGTCTACCAAGATAAAGACACATCTTAATAAAGTTCTGCAGAACTACTAAAGTAGGTCTACACACAGTTCCTACCTGACAGACCACAGCAGTCAGCACAGCAGCCATCATCGTTGGGAATGAGGAGAGCAAGGGGCGACAGGATGGCATCAGCTGGCTTAAATGCTCTCCACCAGCCAATCAGCCAGCAGCAATCTGACACCTGACCAGGCCAATTAGGATGAACACCTCCTGCATCTCATTTCTCAATCACACACACACACAGAGGAGGAAAGGAATGATGAACACATGAGAGAAATATACAAGGACTGAATGTGAACATTAGCTTGTGTAGCTAATTGAGTTTATAATGACTCAGAGCTTGGGACACCTTGTATATTAGCCTGTATTATCCCATACATGTAAAAAGCAGCTGTGATGGCAAAAATTAGGCTTACAACATATACAGTATATAAAATATGTGACTGTGTGTGTGTTTTGTACATGATTAGTTCATTAACTATGGGCTTAATTATAAATGAGTTATGACTGAACGTTACTATAAAGCACACATGGGCAACATACGGCCCCCTGTGTGGCCCGCGATGGAATTGCAAAAAAAGTTTTTTTTTTTTTTTTTTTTTTAAACAGTGCACCTGAACGCAACATGCAAGATACCCGCTGAATAAGTGTCCAAATGTTCATGTCATTCTGGCCAATATTCTTCTGTTATAGCATTTCAGTCTGGAATATGGAATATCTTTCAATAATCTTTATGACTAAAAGGCCAAAAGTAATCTCATGTGTAAGAAATGGCTGTTCTACATTGAGGTAGAAATTTAAATAATTAACTTGTTGGTTTTGGATTTATTTAGCTTCAAGAGTGCATGTTCGTGTGACCCTCAACACAGGCTTTGAGAATCCCGGCCACTTACTGATACTTATGCTTAAATTAACCCACTCATATTCTGGTTTATTTCAAGAAAAACATTTTGGCTAGTGGAAATTCTAATTGGCTGGTAACTTTAAAATCTAGCAGCCATATTGGCAGGTGGTGAAAAAAGTTAATTTCAAGCCCTGCAGGGAGTGTGGTGACATAGGAGTGAGTGAGAAAAGGATCAAATATTGGTGGTTAAGACTGAATAATGACATCACAACTGTTAATTTAAAATGAGTTATTCCTCTAAACCTGGCTTCAAATGCCCCAATTTTTTCGCGCTGGCGCCGTTCAGCCCTCAGCAAAATCTGGTAGCGAGGACTTTTTTTGTGGCCCTCTCTATCATCAAAGTTGCCCATCCCTGGGTTACGGCATGACAATATTTGTTCGGCCCCCGGCAACAATCTGGATTTCTCATGTGGCCCCCCATGAAAAAGTTGCACACCCCTGATCTAAGGCATAAATGTATTTGAAATACTGTTGAATTACAAGTTGTCATCGTATTTGGGACTGTCATTCCGTGTATATTCGATTCTATCATTAGTAGTTGTATGGATAAAGAGTATATTTGTTAAATATGTCTGATAATTTGACCGAATTTCTTCTTTGTTCATATATATGTCCGCTGTTGCCAGCAGCACTCAGGAAGGAATTACCAGTGTTTTGGTGTCACGCAGCTTAGTGATATGTGCTTCCGGGACTACGGCAACCCGGTTGGAACCCCATCGCCGTCCTTAAAACATCACTGCTTAAACTTAGTCTGGGCACCTTTCACCCCGCTTTTTGTCATTGGGGCGTAAACCACGGGACCAGAATGAACACCGGAAGGAAGTGCGCCAAAAAACGTCTTTGTTGCCGTTAGCTTGACGTCTCTTTCCTCGATTAATTGTCTGATGCAAAGCTTCTGTATTAGCTTAAAAGATGTGAGATTGTGAATCCGCAATGTTTCTACAAGAACTTCTTCAAAAACTTTGTTCGGTACATCCATCTTTTGTTTTGTTGTTTGCCGCTCCGATACGTTGTGACTAATTGTCAAGTTAACGTAAAAGTTGACGAGCTATATCCGCTGTTACTTCCTGTCTAGGGCGGGCTCTAGGCCGGAACCAGGCAGGGTGACAAAATCAATTGTGAACGGAGGCCAGGCTCTTTCTCACCGAGAAAAGCCTGGTGACGCGAGGTTACATAAACTCCCTATTATCTCCGTTATACGGATGGAGACTCAGGTTCCTGAGGATGAACTCACTTAAAAATAAAAAAAAGAACTATTTGAGACCCGTTTCTAGCCTACCTTGATGAGGTTAGGGGCGACAGATGACACCCCCGGCTGGTTTCTCATGGACCCCTTGCGTGGGATCCCATGCACATCTCTCACAAGCACATATTAGCACCACGTTGTCATATTGAATGTTTATCTACATATGTATGCTTTTTCTTTATTTTATTTTCCTGTGTCTGAGCCTGCTCGTTTGTTTGTTCATGTGTTGTTCGAAAAAGAAAATTGAAAAAATATATAAATAAATAAATAAATCTATATATCAACAGCCTCAACTACATCTTCATTGCCAACTTTAAACCCTAATGATGAAGATCAGTGCAAACAAATGTAGAACTGTGATGAGGATGTGATGTAAATATATTTGGCATTACATTAAATGTTAACCGGAACAGACAACACAAACCCATTTAGCTGTAAATAATTTGTTTGACTCAATCCTGCCCACAAATATATAGCCAGAAAAGCAAAAACTACACTCATTTTTGTACAAACATGCTACATTGTTGATGCGTCTATTTCACCTAGAAGATGGTTCCACTGTTGGAAAAACAACAATCAAGTTTTAATTTTTTTTTATTCATCAAGACAAACATGGGCATTAAAACCAGCACAAAATTAAACAAATCTTCATTCAGTCCAAAACCTTTTGATCAAAAGTAATTCAGTATACAGTAATGTGATAAGAGCAATCAATGTGAGCTCTAAGTGGAGGAGAAAAAGAGACACGCCCTAACATTGTACATACGCTTTCAACTGACTTTTCAAAAGAAAGAATTTCAAGAAGTGGAACCTGACAAGCCAAAACAAGCCACAAATACTGTGTTTTAATTCATTTTCACTAAACGCCATGAAACAAGGAGAACGTGTAAAGATTCTCAAAAAAGCCATAATGAACTTCCTCTACGTTTGGTATTTAGGGTGATGTCTAGTTGAGAGGTCTAGACAAAGTTAAGAAATATACAGATGAACCACAAATCGCCTGATCCAGCCAAAACAAAAAACAATTAAAAGAACATGATAATCATTTTTTTTCTTATTTTTTTTTTTACACATCTGTGTTCATGTTTTTAAATAAGCCACTACATTTGTGGTTCACCTTGTTTTTAAGCAGCGAAGTGTCAGGTTCAGGGTAAGGATGTGGGGGGGGGGGGGGGCACTCTTCCAAATTCTTCCTCCTCCAGATATCCCAGCTTCCCCTGTTGAGCAAAAATGTTCACAAAATGCCATATTAGCAAGGACCCCCACACAAGTGCTTGTAGCAACAAATGCTGCTAGTGGTGCTACAATACCATCTACCTTAAGACTTCTAGTCAAATATATCCCTCAAATGAGTGACAGAGGAAATGAGATTTATAGACACTTTGCTACTATACAAATGCTATCCATTTATAAGTACAATCAGACACCAGCTGTCTTGACTGCACTTGAGCCACAATATCCTGCTATTTTGTAGACATCCTTCAGACTACTTTTAATTGTATGATTTTTATTGTTGTTCTGCACTTGGGGTCAACGTGAGGTCATTCAAAAAGGTCCGATCATCATTACCTTGGACCCAAATATCCCAAATTAGTGCCAACCCGTTTGATATTTCCATGGCCATAGTGACAGTTTCACATGATATATTAGTTGAATCAATTACGGTAGATTTGAGGTCACACACACACACACACACACACACACACACACACACACACACACACACAAACACGCGCACCATCCTGCTGACTGAACAAATCCTATCAAATAAATATTCACAAAAAACACTTTGTATTAAAATTGTGTTACACTATGGAAATAAATAATAAACTGACAATTGACGCTGTTGGCAGAGGTATATCAAGCGGGCTGGCATTGCAACTCGATATTTTCAGAATTTCGTTCAGTGTCTCACACGTTTGGATTGCACAAGTAACAAGTTCTTTCAAAAGATGTTTGAGGAATAATAAATAGGGAAAAAGAAATAACATAGCCTACAAATAAAATGATCAACAATCAGGCTTTCAAGTTCATGTTCTGGTGAAGGTTTTTGACAGGCAACAGCATTCAGAAATGGATGTGGGTAGAGAAAGGAGTACCTGGGGTGAGTACCTGTACAGTTTGAGAGTCAGAGAGTATCCATGATTTTTAATTTGCCTTTTTCTCATGTGGTCTCGCTCACAACACCAACCAACGCTGTGTGAGGTATGGAAGTCAGCTGCAATTCATTCGATAAACCCTACCCTCCAGTTAGTCAGTTACGTTAGGCCCCACCCCCCGCTGCTAGAACACCCCCCAAACACACACTGCATGGCATTATCAGGCACAGTGAGCTGGACAGCAAATCCATGGCATTTGAGAGAAAAGTTATGATTACGTCAAAATAAAAGAGGGATCGTTTTCACATATACCTGAGACCATGGCTACAAGTACATCTACAAAGTCTGTGTGTTCGTATATGAAGATGGGAAAAAATCCCCAAGATATATACTGTATATACACATAGAAACACACTGCTTGTAATTTGCTCCATATATGGAATATAGTATGTCAAATCACATACTCCTACTGCCAAGTTACAAACAAAAAACAACAACAGGCAAATACAGGGAGGAAAACAACGAATTTGACTGGTTTATACTTTTTCTTTTGCCATTTTGTCCACAAAGACAAATATACAGCTACGTATATGTGTGATAAAATCCGGTATAAAACGAGGGGTACCTCCGGGTATGTTTGCTCAGGGCTACACTGGCCTGTCCCTCCTGGCTTTGTGTGATTGTTTTCTACCTTCTTCTTAGTCCTTCATCTTCAGTGCAAACTTACTGTAAGGTGCACTATTCCAAAACAGGATCAAGATATATGCATACAGTACATAAGACAAAATCATAGGCATTGAACTGAACATAAACGGGGTGGGAGAGGGTGGGGTGGGGTAGGGGAGATGGGGGCGTGGGAGAAGGAGTGGGGGGGAGCCAGGGGAGAGCGAGGAGGAGGGCACACTTACCTGAGCCTGATCTGAGGTCCTATCAGATCAGTTTTAATTGGACTGAGTGTCACCTTCAGATTTGAGGGGCTCTTGCTGGCCGTTTATCAGGGGGGAGGAGGCGGAGCCAGCAGCCTCTGTCTCCATGGGTTCCGCTTCTGACGGGGCCTTGCCCGTGGCCGTGTCGCCGTCATCAGAGGGCTTTTCTTTCTTAGAGCTGCTGCTGCACCTCTCCTCTGTGGCCTTACGGTCTGCAGGCCATACCATGTACACATCAATTAATGGCTCAAACACATGACTTTCTGCTGCACCTCTCCTCTGTGGCCTTACGGTCTGCATGTACACATCAATCAATGGCTCAAACACATGACTTTCGCCGTGTAATCCATTGCTAATTTTTCATCAAGTAAACAAAGAGTGCAATTCTTCCTATGCATTTACATATAAGACATTTCCAGTCACACAAAAAGGTTCATGTAGGATCAAATTGTTGTCACACTAAGTGGTGAAAAGGCTGTTTAGTGTGCAAGCTTGAACAATTTTCTCAAAATTTAGCCTCAACCAGACACTAAGACAAGATGTGCGTATGTGTCACTGTTCTTACTAGCTCGCCATTTACTCAAGTCAGACTGTTGCGAAGCACAAGAGTCAAAGAGGCATAAAATGTCTAAACTTTGCCTCAAAAAGAATTAGCAAAACAGATTCCCATGTCCTCACCTTTGTCTCTAGATGACCGCTCTCTGTCTCTGTCCCGGTCTCGGTCTCGGTCCCTGCTGCGGCTACGATGGCGGTGGGATGATTTGCGCTCTGAGCTGCGCGATTTCTTCCTCTCGCGACTGCGGGAGCGACGCTTTCTGTCGGAGCGCTCGTGGCTGCTACGCCTCCTCTCCCTGTCTCTGTCTCTGTCCCGGCTCCTAGAGGAAGGAAGAACAGAATACCTGGTGAATACCAAGGCTTTATATTTTTATAGCCAACAAACTTTCAGACATTTTCCTTGTCAAATAACTGTATTCCTTACAATTTTCATGCAAGCCCCATTTAGGTATGAAGTATGGTGATGTTATGGACATTTATGTTTTCTCAAGAACTGAACTATGTTTTATGCATGATGACAGTTTGGGGGTGTCATTAATACTAGCGGGAATGATCCCAGAGAGGGGTGGGGGAGTGTACTGGTTGCTTTTGGGATGGGACTAGTTTGCCATGTGTGAAGGATAAACACTGGACCTTTTCTCCATATCCTAACAAGTGACGGCCAAGGAAAATGAGACTGAATTTAAAACAAATCAAGCTTATGCCTTTAATGTATTTGTGAATGTAGTCATCAATACCTGCTGCGTTTGCGTTCCCTCTCCCTGTCCCTGTCCCTGCTCCTGGACCTCCGGCGTTCCCGGGATCTGCTCCTCTTCCTGTCTGAAGCCCGGCTGGAGTGGCGGCTGTTGGAGTGGCTCCGCCGTGCTCTCTTCTCGCGCTCTCTGTCTCTGTCCCGGTCTCGTTCTCTGTCTCTCTCCCGCTCTCTTTCACGCTCCCGCTCTCTCTCCTTCTCCTTCTCCTTCTCGCGCTCTTTCTCTCGCTCTTTTTCCTTCTCCTCCTCCTCCTTGCGCTTCTTCTCCCTTTCCTCCCTCTCGCGCTCCCGGTCTTCTCTCTCTTTCTTGCCTGCTGGGGTTTCTCCAACGGGCTCCTCTGAGCGACGACGCAGTTTCTCCTGAGGGGAAATAAGCAAGAGCCCTCCAGAGGTAAATCAAAGCTCATTTCAAACATGGTCGAACATGATTCATACCTTCTTAGTTAAAATTGGTCGGTGTCTGAGTGTCTGTCAGTCACAAAAGTGACGGAAATGACTATCAGTGAGGTGGGTAGCGGTACATTTGCTAAGTGGGTGGGCCCTGCCTTGTCAGTCACAAAAGTGATGACATCAGTGAGGTAGATAGCGGTGTATAAGTGGGCGTTGTCTATCTGTCAGTCATGAAAGTGACATCATCAGTGACATCATCTGCAGAGCAGGGTGGGCTGCCGCTGCCATCCATTTCATATGTTCAGATCAAAAATGTTTCAAATATATGTGGTCACAGCTATTGCAAATTCGCGCTCGTTTTATTACCATCCTCGACAGCGCTAGGAATGTTCCTGGCGAGTCAGTTCCCCGACTAGTGACTACTAAACAAAAATTAAAATGTAGACAAGTCGACTAGTCTATAAGCAGTTTTGAGTACTTTGCCAGGTGTTTATATACAGTATGTCTCTGTGTGGACACATTTTGCGAATGCAATAGCATCAAAGCCGTGTAAGATGCAGGTTTACAGGTGTCTAGCTGAGAGAAAAATGAAGGCCGGGTTGGAAAATGGGTGTGATCCGAGCAAGGGGACCAGCCCCGTCACTTTAGGCCCCTGGCCCACATCCGTTTGAAGTTGCGAGTGACGCGGCTGTGTTTTCCACAATATTGTATTCATCCATGCAGGCATATCTTTCAATCTATGTAATTCTCATAACACATGCGAGCCGTTACCTTGAGCTCCTCCACAGTGGATTTGATCTTGGCATAGCCCATGTGCTGCTTGCCCATCAGGTGGTCGTCCACACGGGACTGGGCGTCGCCCACAATGAGGAAGGCCCCACACACCTCGCACACCTCCATCTGCTTCTCCTGGGCTGCAAAGCTCTCAATGGTCTAGGATGAAGAGCACATCCCAACAGTATCAACAGCACATCCACACATCTTTAGGCAATACTGTCAGCTCTCAAGCTTTCTCAAACAAATAATGGATTTTAATTTCTTATGAGTGAACTTGGCAAATCCAGAAAAACGCTTCCAATAACTCAAATTCATATTTTAAGAAAAATCTCTATATATATATAAAGAATATCACCCCCCCTCCCCAAAAAACGTATCTGAACAACGGCAAATATTTGGACCTGCGTCCCTCGAGCTGGCTAACTCACCGAGGGGGTGGAGCTGAGTAGCTCCCTCTCATCCTTCAGCTGCTCCACCAGCTTCATCATGCCCTGGGCCTCCTCCACACGGCCCTCTGAACCGAGCTCCTCAATCTGGGCCAAGGGAACAGGAAGAGACAAGTTCAAAGAGCCACGTTTTATCACTATGCATCTGAGGTGTTAGTGACACAGGAATATGCGCATATAAGCTCATTTCATGGTATGTTATTATTAGGACTGGGCTATCATCATCACTTTATTTGTCAGACACAAAGGTCCAATAAAAAACACAATACATATAAAACAGGTAAACAACACAATAAGAGCAACTCAACAATTCTACAATAAGGCACTGTACCAATGTTTCCAGATGGAAGACATATCTAGTGTCACTGAGATTGGGTTGAGACAGCAACATGATCAGCATATTCTGAGACATATTCAGACGACAGATACATTTATACATCAGGTTTCTCAGCAGGGCATGAAAGGTGCCAACTCCTGCTCCACAAAACATTTCACTGGTGCTGCAACACCTTGGCTTCCTAAGAAGGATCCTCAGGCAGTCATAAGCAACCTGGAGCTTTTGGATGCTAGCCTGCTTAAACTTGACCCACAGGGGGGCAGTATAAAGAGGAGTACAGTAGGCTCTAAACAGGTTTACCTTTACATCATCTGAGCAAAAATAAAACTTCTTCCTCAGCATGTTAGCTTGATCATACAGTACACGCCTCTGTCTGTACATGTCATCATCATCACTCATTTTCAATCGCTATATTTCAATATTGTTGTTTATCGTCTTTCAGTGGAATCATATCATGATATGAAGATATTTTCATATTGTGACACATTTCTGCTGATGACATGCAAATGTTACTTAAAAACGGATAAAATTACGGTAGGTATGTAGGAGTTTTGTTTGACATCACATCTAACAGATTCAAGATATTTATTGTCACGGCAATGGACAAGTACGCTCATGTGAAATCTTTATGCTGGGAGCTCCATGACATCACCATTTAGTTCAATGAGATGAACATTAATTTGATTATTTAACCCCTTCTTAACACGAACTCTGGATTATAACCGTAGAATCAGGTCTGGCTATCCCCCGCAGTTACCCTGCTAGACATGACTCAATAAACCAAACCAGTTCATCCGTTTCTAAACATAAGGAGAAGCTCCGGTGTGGTTTGGGGCACAGTGATGATGCCTGCTGCAGAGGAGAGCACATGAAAGGAACAGAATAGGCTACAATTCTCTGCTCTGGATCTAAATAAATGTTTTGAATGCATTTATTCGTCTAGTATTCTACTCTTATAGCTCTATAGTCGATCTTCATTCCAATGTTCTCAGAGATCGACTTAGCAACGGTCGGGAATACGCCTATAGCCTATTTGCTCGGCACGTCATTCTGGGAAAGCTTGGGACACATTCGTTATTGAAACACAGACAACATGCACGGCGCACGCTCCTATCTGCATTGCCTTGATGAGAAACCGCTGCTTAAAACGTGTGTGGGCATTGGGCAATAACACGACAGTAGAGAGAGGAGTGTGTGAGCGGCTTCTCTCATCTGATCTCTCCCACCTGGGCAGCGCTGCGAGACTGATGCTCAAAGCCAATAGGCCTATAAGCCTACTAAACGCTGTTCGTGAGTCTAATGCGCAGTATCATCTCCTTGTTAAGTTTTCAAACTGGCAGATGGAAGAAAAGAAACGATTAAACTTTTAGGCTACTTGTTGCCTCACCAATTTGACTCTCCTCCAAATAATCCAGCGAAGTAACTACGTTTGTTCATGAAATTCTTAAATGACATGGGGACATTTAATGGTTTGTATGTGCTCGCTTAGCACATCATCAACGCCCCCACCCGCCTGCCACCTCCACGGCACTGGAGCATAAGCTGCGACCTGCTAAACTAGAGCCGCTCTGCCAGCGATGCGGATCTTGGACTAGGGTGGATATGATCCGCTCTCACGGGAGCGCGCCTACAACGGAGAATTGGTTCTAAACATGCAGCCCATATATGTGTGTATAAGGTATGTTTTTCTTTTTCTTTTGCCATGTTTGCTTGTTTTTGTTTGTTGATGTTCTAAAAATCACAAAATAAAATATTGGGGGGGGGGGAGGGTGCAGCCCAAATGCTGGGGGGGGGGGGGGGGTGCAGCCCAAATGCTGCATCAGGTCTTAATGGGTTCATATGATTTTGCATACATACACAAACTATATTGTGATATACTGTATATTGATAGAGAAAAATACTTATTATCGCACAGGCAGGCCTACTGTATATGTTTTTCAAAGTCATGACTAAATTTGCACCTACTGTATATCTTCCATGTTGGTAGTTTGTGTTGAGATAAGGCTATGTAAGTAGAATATGTTGGAGAAATAAGGCCACACTGATCTGGCACAAAACAGACAATTACGAATGGATTTCAGTCTGTTGGGCTGTTTTGGAAAGTCAACGGTGTTATGAAAGTTGGGGGGGGGGGGGGGGGGGGGGGATTTGTGGTGACGGTCACCTGGGTTGCTGCCTGGACCTTCCAGATGACCATGACAAAAATGCACTAATCCGTCAAATCGCATCCATGATGTATTCACATTTCACTCATCACAAACCTGTACAACTAGGTCCTCAATCTTCTCAGTCAGAACTTGGGTTTTCTCGTCATTCTTTCCTGATGGACCAGGCCCCTGCAGGCATGAGAGATATATACACAGGTTAAGGGGAGGTATGCTGAGCAAGTTTGTTTTTGAGACATGATTTCCAAAGCATTCTAAAATGACTGACTTGCTTAACAACATTTTCTTGAGCACTCCGACCAAGCCTTGCCTATTTTCCTTACTGACGCCTTGCGTTAATAAGGACTGATTTGATTCCCCAAAACCTGAACATGAAATAAGACTAGCTGCCACCTACCCCTGCATTCTGCTGAGCCTGGGACAGGGCCAGGCGTGCGTGCCCTCTCCGAATCCTCCTCTCCACCTCTGCCAGGAGGGACTGCAGGTAGCGCAGGAAGTCCCTCTCATAGCCCTCCTTCATGAACCGAGAGCTCTTCTCATACCTGGACAGAATGGGGGTAGAAACAGGTTATTGAATAGGAAGATGAACACACACACACACACGCGCATGGTTTCTACATCACAATCAGAACTTACGTTTTCCTTAGGTTTTCATCATGGATTTTCTCGCAAGGACCTGGAGGAGAAATGCAACATTCCATCAGTTTCAAAGAGCGAAGCACGCTGGCTGCTAATGTGCTGGAAACACAAATTACTCAAAAATACATGCTCAAGGTCTTTACTTACCCAAGTCAGAGCGGGTGTTTGTGAATAGCTCTGCTGGGCAAAAGCCACACAGATAGTATCGGCAAACCTAGTTCAGGAGAGAGGTAATTTTATTATTTTTCCTAATTTAAATTAAAGTTTGTCACTCAGCAGACTAAGAGGTCAGTTAACCTTAAGTTAAAGACAAAAAATTGACGTTTACAAATCTTATGTATATTCTAAGTCAAGATCATTGTGTTATATTGTGTGTGATTCTGACAGGTAACTTTTGGCCCACTGAGTCAAAAATGTGTTTCAGTAGTTAGCTCCACAAAACCTAACGTTGATTTGAACATTATAGGCAATGTTTTCACAGCAACCGTTTTGAGGTGGTAAAGCAGGAAGTAAACTGGTCTAACCAATGCCATTAATGAGGGCCATGCCACTGTAACACCTAAAATGGAATGGAGCCATCATTAACGGTGTTTGTTACACCTCCTTTACCACCTCAAACCGGTTGATGTGTGTGAAAAGGGGCTATTAGCTTAAAATAAAGAAATCTGCGGCTAGCACCATAGTGCGAGGTAATGGCGTAATCTAACGTTACACACTGCAGGCCTTCCTGTGCAAGCTACCTTGCTAGCAGTGATTAGCGGTAGCTTCGCAAGGCAACCGTTTTGTTCCTCTGACCAAATAACAGCGGATTAGCGTTAGCTGTCATGACGCTAACTCTATAGATTGTGTGTGCGTAACCACTAGAATCTGAACAAAAAATAGGGGACACAAATTACAACTAAATGCGAAATAGTGACATTGTAATATGCGCGTAGCTCGCGTTAGCTTATCAAAGTAGCTAGGATAGATGCTAACTTACGGTCTCGTGGTCCCATTTTACGTTGCATCGCTTCTCGTCTGGGGCCAAGTTTCTATCTCGGCCCATCAACTCATCGAGTAACTGGGCTGCAGAGAGCATGTTGACCTTACAACTCTACCTAGAGTGTCCTGAACTCTCTGTATGGTTAGTTCACACCATCTATTGCGCGCAAAAGTATTTCTGATCAAAATGGCAGCATCCAAATGCCCTGACAACAACGGCCAACCAGCCAGCCAGCTCCTTTGGCCTCTGAACCGGAAGTAGAATGATAGTGAGTCACACAGTCAGAGGACCGCCGACAGAGGGTGGGCTTTTCCCTTTTATTTGAAAATGTTTGGTTAGGGTTAGGGTTAGTACAGACAGTAGTACAGACAATTAATTAGCCTATTTCACATCCCACCCAAATCAGGTGCAAGCAGAGCACTAACGGGGGTTTCCAACTTCCAATCCATAGTGCTGTGGCCCTAATCAATGTCTTGCCTGCACCTGTTTTGCTTCCTGCCTTTTAGACACAAAATGGGTGACTTGGGTGGGATCTGAAATAGGCTAATATTACATGTAAGAACCAGTCCTAAAAAAAAGTGGGCATGATGGTAGGCGGCTTCAGCTGCCTCTCAAGGTTATGCTCTACAGATGTGTCTGGGGAGCTGGGGACCCCCAGGGGTCCTTGAGGGGGGGGTCTAGGGGGTCCCCACTCAAGAAGAGGAATAATTTATTCTCACTATAATTCCATCCATAAGTAACACAATGACAGAATGTATGACTGTTTTGGTCATGGGTTTCATACACGTTCTGTAATAAAACATCTAAAAGATAAAATCGTATCAGATGTGGATCCTGGGACAAAAATCTTATCAAATGGGGGTCCGTGGTATAATTTGTGTCAGTTTAGCTGTCCTTGAGGTGAAAAGGTTTGAGAACCACCATCTTAAGGTACTGCCACAGTAAAAGTGGGGGCCTTTGTCATTTAAAGGTTTTCTTTGTTCTTTACAAAAGATTCCTCTCACTGCTGCCACAGCAGTGCTGCAGTATCGCTTTCGCCACTACAGTGATTTGAAAGTGTCTTTATTTCAGATGTAATACCATACCGGGTCATCGTGACCATCATTGTGATCATGAGGTGTAGTGTCTTTGCTCCGATCCCAGGGTCTCGTCATCACTTTGTGCAGCATTCTCAGCAATTTGGACATGGTAAACCTGCAGCCTGGTTGAGAAAATAGAAATTAAAATATGAATAGGAAGGAACCTTTGCCATTTGACTCATATTTTTTTGTTTCGAAATTAGATTAATATGTAGAGCCCTCAAGTTCAACCAAAGATTTTCTTAGTAATCTAATTAGTCGTTAGAAGTAGATCGGATGAACGGTTGTCAGGATATACTCACACACACACACACACACACACACACACACACACACACACACACACACACACACACACACACACACACACACACACACACACACACACACACACACACACACACACATACAGATTATGTGCTTTGTAGTTTGATGGCATCAAATCTCATCCCAGCCAGGTCCCAAGAGTTGGCAACCCTGGTCTAATAACATTTTAACAAGGCACAGCTCCCTAATGGAGTTTGAGTGTTGTTTTTTCTTCCTGTGACTAATCATCGACTAATAGGGGGCAGTCCTATTAGCATATAAACCATAGAATGCATTCTTACTTGTTGGTCATGTTGAACACTACCCTCGTCCTAGCCTAGGTAAACCCAGCCACCACGTGACCTGCTCTCTCAGTTCCCAGTCACTATCGTAGTGTCATAGTGACTGAGAACAGGTCTGAGAGCAGGTCACGTGGGGGATGGGTTTACCCAGGCTACCCTCGTCCTTGTCCCGGGACCCACTGATAGTTTTAAATTTGCCAAGGGCTTGCCTGGTGACACAGAGGCCGATCCTGTCAAACCGATCAGAGCATCTCTTCTTCGCTCCACCATGCTGCATAACAAGTGCATTGATGTACATTGGTGCACTCATGAATTTGGAACGTGTTCGAAGAAGAGTAGCACCTGCCATTGCCATTGTGCATGTCTTTTCCTGAGCACTTTTCTTTCCTTTTCCAGCAGACACCTGTGTGGGAACGGTACTTGCACTCTTCAGAAACATTAGAAATGTTGGTGCTTTCTTCTTCCACTCATCCAGAACCTTGTCCCAGGAAAACTGTTTCAGGTCTGATGAGGTTGTTTTCTGCAAAATGGAGTTAATTTTCTTCCTAGTCAGTTCGTGACATTCCTTGTTGACACGCTTCAACACCTGCTTTATGGCAATGTTGTCTAAACCAGGAACATCCATAACCAACTTTGGCAATCTGTTGGGGTGATTGGTTTGAAGACAGGTGGGAATTTTCTCCAAAGGACCAGTAAGAATCTTTGTACGCATGTAAGATGGAGTAGTGACAATAACCTTTAGGAAAGAGAAAAACAAAGACAACAAGACATATTGTTACATCTCTCAGCTGACATGGCAATGGCAACCTAGGTTGCCATGTGAAGTTATAGAATTATTGTTAATGTCCTAACTGGTCTGTTGATGTCTCATCTTTAAACTCCCAAAATAAAAACAAGGTCTGAAGGCTTTCTGCTGCCAGTGTTATGCCGAATTCTGCATCCCCACCGAGAATTGCATCCCTACATCACGGGGCACATTGTAGGCCGGCTTATTGCTAAGGCAATAACTGTATCTGTCGACCTGCCATTGTCATCATCCTGTGTTATTATCCTTTGTGTATGCATTAATGTGGTTTCCAATTAGGCACGTTTGTAACTGACTGACTCCCAATGGTTACATTATTAGTGTTTATGTATTTGTTCCTTTATCCTTGAATGAGATTGTGTGTGTGTGTGTGTGTGTGTGTGTGTGTGTGTGTGTGTGTGTGTGTGTGTGTGTGTGTGTGTGTGTGTGTGTGTGTGTGTGTGTGTGTGTGTGTGTGTGTGTGTGTGTGTGTGTGTGTGTGTGTGTGTGTGTGTGTGAGTGAGAGAGAGAGAGAGGGAGAGAGCACACACACACACACACACACACACACACACACACACTGTGTGTGTGGAAAATGAGTAACGGAACGGGTACCCTCTTGAGCTGCTGACTGCGTGTTATTGTTGGAGCACCTCTTTTTTGCTCGTTTGCCTTTTCCATAACAAAACTACAAATTCGCTCCATATCTCTTTTGCTACATCCATAACGTCGCAAAAGCGAAGGACAACTTCCACATTCCCACAGAAACCTTACAAATCACAAATTCAAACTGGTTGGTTGAACTCATAGGCTGTATTAAAGTACTTATCCACTGGATGGCGACAGATAACCCAGCAACACGTGTGTATGTGTTATATCATTAATTTGACATTCATTTCGCCGGTTTAATTACACAAAAACAAGAGATGGCAGTCAGGCAGTTACCAAGTTTATTTCACATGAATGATGTTACATACAAGAAGACGTGTGTGAGGTCAATTTCCCAGCCGAGTGTTCAGATGGGAACTAACAGTTGTGATCATCGTTGTCACATTTAAACATGCCCCCCGATGAGGTGGTGGTGTTTTTGGCAGCCCACCGACGGAGCACTGACACCGTTGTGATTTCATCTTACGCAGCCAGTGGATAGCGGGAGTGCTGGCAGAGCATTTGCGTGTTACTAATACGTCTACCAACAATATAACAGACTGCGGAGACGGATTAGTAAACTGCCTGTAGAAACGTCGACCATCAACAAGAAGTTGCGTTGGCCGACGCGTTTTGCTGCCACACAAGCTAGCAGTCTGTGAAGCTAGGTAGCCGGGGAAGCTAATGTTGACTGTCGATGTACTAGTCTAGCGTTAGGTTTTAGTGCAACCGAGTGTCATCGACAGGAAACGAATTAGTTCGGCGATTAGTGTTGACCACATAAACCGACAGGTATTGATATCTCCTATGATCGCGCTACGCTAGTCGCCTGTACAAAAATGTCCACTACTTCGTTGGATAAGGAATTGCAGGAGCGACTGAGAGAGGCGTCTGCCATTGGGGATATTGACGAAGTGCGGACATTGGTGGAAAGTGGAGTAAATGTCAACTCACAGAACGAAATAAACGGCTGGTAAGTGTTGAAACTAGTAATAGCGGCCTTCTCTATATGCCAGTCACAAGTTAGTTTGCTTCACAGCTTTGTGATGTTACTTTTCTGACCAAAATATTGACAGTGTTGTTGTGAAACTTGCTGAGACAGAGAGCTCTGAGCTGACATTGCTGCCAAACGTGGATTAAAACAGGTCTCGGTTATCCTATTAGTCAGAGGCAAGCTTGTTATCAGCCTGACCAGACACTTTCCTCTGGCTCATGCAAGCAGTGCATGCGTTCCTTTTTAGGTATGCTTTGGGTTTGCTCAAAGGAATGTGCAAATTCCCATGCTATCTCAATACAACAGAAAGAGTGACCATGGAATGAAATTAAATATTAATTGCACGTGCTGCTATGAAAACTAGTATAAAACTTTATAATTTGGCAGTCATAGTAATTTGATCAGTCTTTTTTATTCTTGTATTATAATCTCTTCCCATTTCTCCCACCATTCAGGACATGTCTTCACTGGGCATGCAAGAGGAACCATAAGCATATTGTGGCCTACTTACTCAATTCTGGAGCAGATCAAGAGATCCTCACAGCTAAAGATGAGTTGGCCTCACAGCTCACGTCCAAAGCAGAGATCAAACGACTGCTCGGAGGTAAGCTACACATTTTCCACTAATTTGTTCCCCATTCCTGTAAGGATACTGTCCTTAGTTGCTGGGGCATTTTTCGGTTGTTTATGACTATGGCACGATTTACTTGTTTGGCAGTGATATACTTCCTTGGGCATTGAAAGCACAAGTTTATTCTAGCTGCTAATGTTTCTAATAGAGAAAGCTAACTTGGTTGGTGTTATAAACTGTTGTTTTTCTCAGAAATAATCCTCTTTCTAATACACATAATTGTCACAGTTGAGGTGGAGGATGTGCCTGAAGTCAAGGAGCCTGAGTTGCCAATCATCCCCAACTACCTGTCCAACCCGCCCTTCATGTACAGCAAGATGGACAACAAGCCAGAGGTCCTCCTGGCTCAGCAGCACCTTACGCAGAACGGGTCCGGCGACCACGGCGAGGACACACAGAGCGATTCAGCCTCCCTCTCCCCCACCCACGAGCCTCAGCCGCCGCAGAGCCTGCTCCCTGACACCCCCTCCACCTACACCCAGGGCCAGGTGGGGGCTTTCATCCCCGTGGCCGAGCAGAACGGTGTAGCGTCCGGCCCAGCCTCCTCCCATCACCACTCCGCTGTTAACCACGCTTTGCCCATGGAACTGTCGGTTGAGCCCCACCTAGTCAACCACGGCGATTACCCTCATGCGGTGGCCCACAACGGGGTCGTGTGCTCGCCTCCGTTGGCCCCCCCGAGCCCCAGCCCAGCCAGCAGCAGTGGGAACCAGGTCCAGGCCCCAGTGGCCAGCGCTAACCCTACTGTGAACAGGCAGCAGTCCATCCCACAGCAGCTGAGCTACGGCCAGGCCGGAGGGCCCTTGCCGGCCTTCCAGCCTTTCTTCTTCACCAGCACATTCCCGGTCAATGTGCAAGGTGAGAGAGAAAGCATGTTTCTA
Organism: Poromitra crassiceps; assembly: GCF_964638095.1. NCBI lineage: Eukaryota > Metazoa > Chordata > Actinopteri > Beryciformes > Melamphaidae > Poromitra > Poromitra crassiceps. Next base: position 29,113,707 of record NC_139644.1, on the reverse strand, counting down.
AAGCTCCTGGCAGACTGCTGGGTTTTGTCTGTATGTGATTATGATTTTACCGCCCCAGACAAATTCTTTGGTTGTAAACGATGGTCAGCAGTCTCACGCCATTCATTGTGACATGGGATGAGAATGATGGATTAACCTTGCACAAAAGTTCTGGCAGTGTCAGAAATTTCTGGTTTGCCTGGTTTTACAATGTGGCTATGTTGTTTCGCCTGTTCTGGTAGAGTCACCAGCAAGGAGTTCAGAACACAGCAGACAAGACGTATAGAGATACAGAACAGACACTATTTTTCACACAGAGGCATGAACATCTCGCACAGTCCATCCCACCTCTCAATCTGACATGTAGTAAACGCTAAAGATGGTCAAAGTAGCAAGGGGTCGGACGGCTTAAGGATTTCAAAAGTGGTGGTGGAATTCAAGTAACCTTGCTTGCAAGATGGATAACCTCGCGAGATCAAAAGAGATTCTCTCGATGTAATCCATCTTGATATGCACAGGCAGTTAAGATGATTGGCTTAGAAACCCGAACCATGGCCGGCTCGTCGAATCAGCTGTGTGACGCTACTGAGAAGCGTCTGGGCAAGTAGTGGGTACATGGTCTTTGTAGTTCTTTTCACTCATCAACATGGCTGCCGGCGCGGAAGCGAAAGCTAGTGAGGCTATCGTAGACTGGACAGCATTTCTTCATTGAAAGAAGAAGGCTTTTCTGGGTGGAAAAGATGTTTTCGCTCTTCTCTCGACTGGATTCGGCAAGAGTTTGATCTACCAACTGATCTGATTGGTTGAAGTTAACACGCACCAGCGGTGATAGACAGATGGGTCATCCAATCACCTGCCAAGTATCTTGGAAAAAGTGCCCGCCTCCGTCAGCGGGTTGGATTACTGCATTCCCAGATGGACTGGTTTAGTGAAACGTAATGTGAAGCTAAACCGTCCATCTGGCAGCGTCAGGTTAGAATTCAAGCATGAACCAGAGTAAATATTTCTATCACATTTGTACGAGGTCTCTTGAACACCTCTTGTAACTTCGACCTTGAGAATTGCTGATGCATTATTTCGATCAAATGAATAGAGGTCTATTGATTGTTCCCTTGGACTAGTATGTTCATCATATTGTTTCAAAGTAGGCCTTAACGTTTTCAGGCACCATGCCTGATTTCAGGAATAGAGCAGTTTTAAATGAATACAATTAATTCAATACATTTCCTCCTGGACACATTTTCAGGCTCACAAATGTTTTGCGTTGGTCCTTCCCTCCAGAGCTGGTCCTGAAGGTACGCATCCAGAACCCCAATGCGCGGGAGAATGACTTCATTGAAGTGGAGCTCGACCGCCAGGAGCTGACCTACCGCTCCCTCCTGAGGGTCTGCTGCCGCGAGCTGGACATCAGCGCCGAGCACGTGGAGAAGATCCGCAAGCTGCCCAACACCATGCTAAGAAAGGTATGGGAAGGAGGCCCACATACACACACATGAACAAACTATGCACACGTTGCAGTAGCTGTCCAGTGTCACATTCATGCCGGGGAACACTTTTGTCAGTTTTGTGTACGTAGCAGGAACACACACACACACACTCACAAAGATGTATAGCTTATGACCATCCAGCAATATTCTTACTCAATGGCCATTTGGAGCTTTCCAATTATATAAATGTATTTAATTCTCGTTCATTTTCCATATCAATATTAATTGTTAGACAGTTTACACTTCAAATATAACATTATGGCTAGTTGATTAAATATTTTTGAACACTGAGGAGGATTGGCAGTTCTGAACTCCGCAGCTCCAAACACTGTTTGACTTCTATAGCCACAGCTTGGTACTCGCTATACGCTGAAGAAAAAGTGAAGCGCAAACAGATTTGCAGATTTGCCCCTCCCAAGAATCAGAGGAGAAATAGATCTGAGTCTTGGTCGGAAGCAAAGTTCAGCGCAGAATACCTGGTAATGTGAGCTGCATACAGATCAAATCTTAACCCTCCAAAATCATTCGAACCAGAGGATCTGCACGGCGATGTCACTATTAGGGATGGGCATCGAATTTCGAATTTTCGAATAATCGTTGTTATTATCAAGGTCGACTTTTATTATTGAAATTCGAAATTCGAAAAAAAAAAAAAAAAAATTTTTTTTTTTTTTTTTTTTGAGTGAAATGTTGCATTGTCTCCCCTGATTCTAAGTACCGGTATAGTCAAATCGCTATAAGCATTTTAAGCAAGGTTTATGGAAAAATGAATGGCGGATGAAATCCCATGAAGAGGGAGAGGGGGTGACTTTGGCACCCCTTTGGCACTCAGACCTGAGCCTACTAAATATTTAATGAACCACAACCACTCATGATTGTCAAAACTGTTTTTTATTTTCGAAAATGTCAATGTAAAAAAAAAAAAAAATGTAAAAAAAAAAAAAAAAAAAAAATATTTTATTTTTTTTTACATTTTTTTTATTTTTTCGAAATTCGAATTAAATTCGAATTTGGCCAGCGAATTTCGAATAGTGTTTTTGCTAGAAATGCCCATCCCTAGTCACTATGTCATTATGCCTTTTCAACATTGGACAATACAACTTTAACATGCCGTTTCGGGACAGCGGACACTGTTGCCTAGCAACAGTAAAGCTTTTAACACTTTTAGCACTAGGCTAGCGATAGCGTACCAACGTTATAACAAACAGCCTAGTATTAAAACGGACAGTTTCTCACCTCCGGCCCTCTGCAATGGACAGCCCACTTTGCACAATGTCTCCAACCATTTTCTCACCCAAACACCAAAGCCACCTGTTTGGAACGCGAGTTGTCACATACAGAAGCTCCATTGGGCAAGATAATCTTAATAACATCTTGTAGTGTGTGTGATGCACTGTCACTTTCTAAACTTGCAGTGGGATTGTGTTTGCCATTTGAGAGAAGAAAATCAGTAAAGTCCTTATGTGTGTGATGCAACCTGATTTCAAAGTTGATTAGGATTTTAAAACGTCTATAATCTGAGCCCAGCATTGTTATTTTTTATTTATAATGCATTTGTGTCAGGACATGACATTGACATATGGACATAATGTCAAACATCAGTTGGTGGAGGAAATATACAAAATAAAGTGGCACAAGAAGAAAGCTCAGCAGGCAAAAAGTAGAACAATCAAGAGAAAAAAGGAGCTTCTTGGATATTATATAAATATAAATATTTTGCCATTAATATCCAAGAAGCTCATTTTTTCTCTTGATTGAAAAATCAGGTGGCAACACACAAGTGATAAACAGAGTGAAACCTGAAAGTAGACTGTGGCAGATCTTAATGAGGAGGAAGAGGGGCCTTTTTGGGCACATTTTTGTCGCGTGGACGAGCATCGACTCATCAGCATGACTGGAGGAACAAGAAGAAGGGGCCGCCCTCGAACACGCTGGATTGATGACGTCATAAGGAGGAGTGGTCTGCCCATGGAGATCAAGTCAACGGTGTCTGTACAGTGCAAACAAACCATTGTTTTGTATCGAGTAAGACAAAAGACTTGAAGGAAGTATGCAAAGCAGTCTGCTGAAAAAATGTTGCCCTTCTTGTCGTGTCATGGATGTATTGAAATAGTTTCGCCCTCAGTCTGTCCGTCTGTCTTGACTCTCTACCGCCCCCTCTCTCTGACTCATGCACGCACGCACAATATGCCACTGTCTCCTATCCTTATTCCCAAGGTGTCTTAATTGGCTTGTTTTTGACTCACTTTACTGAAAGCTCCCTCGCTGCTCGTGTGTTATTTGTGTCATCATTATTCACAGCTTCCAACAGATTATGACAGTGAAAATAGCGCCTGCTCCTTTGAACAGTGTGACTGTAAATATGCAGCACATATTGCAGCTTGTATTTCTCAGCCTCAGACCTGCACTAATTAATGGATGAATTCCCTTCTCTACGTGCTGCTGTTAGAGCTAGAATGATCATTATTATTCACCATGTCTGCACACATACCGGAGACGTTTTTCAGTGATGCACTCAGTGACTACTGTGTATTCCACCATGTTGTGCAATGTATTATTTGTGACAGGGACTGCTGTTTTCGGTGTATATATATTAGAGATGCACCGATTGCCATTTTCTTGGCCGATTTCCGATTTTTTAATAGTCTGACTTGCCGATACCGATTTTGGCCGATTCCGATTTTCTTTCTAAGAACAATAATTGACGGGTTATTTTTTTATTTTTTTTATTTTTTTTTTACTTTGCTTTAATAGAAAATTAAGATTAATGTCACATTTCTTATCATTTGCATGAGGTAGGACGATCTCACTCAAAAACACCTCAAAATAAAAGTGTTCCAGGTTACTGGACAGAGCTTTTCTTTTTTGTGTAAATACAATGAATATAAAACAATTAATTCCAGTATATCCCACAGCTATCATGCATTTACTTTTCCAAAAGAAAAATGGTGCAACAGAACAGGGGCTCCAGATGGAAAGTAGCCTATGGCTAAATCTGTTACAAAGCATCTCTTGCCCTATGGGGTAATGTTTTTTTTGTATATGTCCCTGCCAAATAAACAAATAGAATAAATAAATAAATAGTTGAAGATATGCTTATTTGAATATCCGTTCTGCTAAAATCAACATTCAGAGAAAATCGCCCTGAAAGTTGGTGAACTGAGTCTACTATACTATACTATACTATACTATACTATAGTGAACTATTGAGTTCACTCTTCAACATCTACACTTGTGTAATATGAAACAAGTTTTTTTTTTAAATCTCTCTCCCCAAAACAACCTTTTATCTTGATTTGTGCAGTTTCACGGTTACCTCCTTGTTAACCCTCTCACCAGACCGTGTCACACGTAGTGAGTGTTATATCTGTATTGTATGAGCTGAGAAGTTGATTTAATTGCGACTTCCTTTTCCTGTCCAGGACAAGGATGTGGCGCGGCTGCAGGACTTCCAGGAGCTGGAGGTGGTGCTGGAGAAGGCAGAGGGGCTGTCCCTGTTCTCCGGGGCCGGGGGCCTCACCGACAGACCCTGCTACAACATGAAGGCCTCCCGCCTCACCTACTAGAGCTGCCGCGGAGCCCGTAGTCTCCCCTTGTTATAACGGGTTTCGTTAGCTTGTTATAACGGGTTTCGTTAGCTTGTTATAATGGGTTTCGTTAGCTACCCCCCCGGCGCAGCCGTGAGTTGCCCTTCCAGGCCCCTCGTTGCCGTTCTGTTTGGCTTTGGTGTTTTGCCAATTTCTTAACCAGGATTCTTTTTCCACGTTCTGTAGCTCTTGTCCCAGTCCTCCGGCCCACCTGCCGCTTTAGTGTACCCAACCAGCGCTAAGCTATTACTCATGCATGGTCTCCTCAGTTATGTGTGGAAGTATTTAGGCCCCCCCCCCTCTCTTTTTCTCTTTCTCTCCTCCCACTGCACTTTGTGCCAAGGCTCCAGTGGGACATCAGAGGGGGCAGTGGCTGGTCTTCCTTGTTGACTGGACTTTGAGTGGGTCTCTGCAATAGCCTTACGTGGACAGTGGACACACATCCTTATATACTACCCTCAGACTAGGCTTCATGGACACAAACGGTCTGATAAGACCAAGAGGAGAGGATGATGGGAAGGATTTGCATAACTCTTAACTGAAGTTCATTGTGAGTCCACAGCATACAGTAGGACTAAGTTGCAGCACAGTGAACTTGCACACAGCAACTTGTATCAATAGCAAATCGATGGATAGAGCGTTATCAGATATTTTAGCTGGCATACACACTCGTACAAGCTGTAGGCATTAACCTTGGTGTCTTTGCTGCAGGTTATTCATTGCTGGCCTAATTGTGAGTGTGTGGGGGGGGTCACTCCCTACCAGGTTTAAGTGTCTTTGGACCTATGTTCTGTTTGTTGACACACATGCTTTGGTCTGTATCCACCTAAAGATGGACAGATTTAAGTAGATATTTTGGTTTCGCCACAGATTCAAATTAATCAATCCTGCACTGTGGAAAAGAAATAATTGGCACTGTTCTGTCTGATTAGTTTTGCTTTTGTGCATTTTAATGTCAAATGACTTGGCAAAATACAAGACTGCTCATTTTAATTGTAGAGGTAGACACGCAGCGACTTAGAGCAGGAGCAGTCCTTTCATTTTCTACAGTGTCTGATCACTTCTGCTTCGCAGGGTGTGCGATTATCTTTCAGCATAACGCCTAATGAAACATCTGTCAACTGTGAATTTAATTTTTGTAAAAGTTCTATCGATACTTATTTATATACTTATGCGGTGAGACCCTTCAATGCACTTTAGGGTAACTAGGCTTGAATCCCAGCTAAAGTGGTGAATAAGGCTCACCCTTAATTTAGCATAAAGGTTTAGCCGTCCCCCTGAACATTTTCAGTTGCTATACTTGTATTTAACTGTGATTAGAATCAAAACCAAATACTAATCTAGCCAGCAAAGATACGTTGTGCAGAAAAAACTATCTGTAGTTTAGGGTGGAGGAGTAACTTTGCTTTCAAATGCAGGGGAAAGAAGTATACAGCACAGGTCATGATGGTTTGTTTCATTGGTGACACTTGGTTTTGACGATTGAGTGCTTCCTTGAACCTCCACACTATTCCAAATTAATACTCCTGAACTGATTATCGTTGTTGCACTGTATGTCACCTCAGTTTAAATGTAGGCTATATATTATGATGAGAATACTTGAGTTTTTCTTTTACACTGAAAGCAACACAAAACATTATATACCATCAGTTTGGTTGTCAAGTCCAATATAATACTAATATTTAATTTTGTGAGAAGATTAATTTTTGGTTTGGTTACAATGTTTTCTACTTGGTAGCTTAATCGGATTTGCCGCCGTCTGACTTACGATGGAGAGTGCGTTGACAAGACACACCTACAGTATGGACGTTGACATCAGAAGAAATCATTTTGGTATACAGTACTAAGACTGTATAAGCATTACACAACAGGTCAAGAGGCACAGTCATGCTGTGTCAGATGGGGATGCTTTTTAACGCTGCTTTCATGTCAACACGGTTGACTCACGAGGAAGCCTAAGACCTCAATATGTTTCCGTTAATTCTCAATGCTGGCTCGTTTCAGTTAAGGCCACTACACACATTCTACAATCAGCCGTTTCTAACCCAGTGGTCATTGTTTACTGTTCAAATGTATACCTTAAGCTCTTACTGTATTCATATGTTTTAATATATATTTTTTATTCATTTGTATATTTTTTAACGAGCTAAGCCTGTGTGTGTCAAAGTCCACTATCGTGTGAGCGAGGGTTCAAAGATGGGAGGTGAAGCCAAGTGCACTGTGTGTGGGGGGGAAAAGAATGTTTCCAGAAAGGTTTGCAGTGAGGAAAGTGTCAAAATGGCGTATCAGGAGTGCTGACTTCATGTTCAGACCATGGTAAATGCTTGATGTGGCACATGTGGAAGGCGGCAGCGTGGTTGAGAAAGCAGGACATTTGTGGCCATTTTGCGGGCCGGGCGACTGAGAGCACCATGTTTGTTATGGGTTTTTATGGAATCCTGATTCTGTGGAAAGGAGATGACTAACATTGTATTTGTTGGGTTGCTTTATTGTTCTAGAAGAAGCAGAATACAGTTGGACTTAACCTATGCATCAGAGTGTGATATTTTTATATACGTCCTGTGTAATTGTAGGAATAATCTTAAGCACTGTTAAACCTGTTTCTTTTTGGGTTCTGGAGACCTGTATCTGTTCTTTGATAAAGCATGGTGAATTACTTGATCAGTTACCTCCTCTTTCTCTCGCACTCTAAAATGAAGAGACGTGTTTCAGCTGAGAGCCACTAGAGGGAGTAGAAGAGCAACAATGGAGTGAGCCACATACCAGAGGGTCTGCTTATTTCATGTGATAATGCAACATCAGTCATCTTTAGAATATCAGTTAGTTTTTTCCTTCAGTCAAGATAAAAGATAACTTGAGGACTGGTTGCGATGTGAAAATATGTCCCCTTTTCAAGACAAAAAATAACCAATAACCAAGCTTTTCATATAGTGTCCAATTTAATGACTACTCCATTAAGCAACTCAGAAGACAATTGCTGGAGATGTCTGCTAGGGGCGATTGCATTTCCAAACCTGTTCTTGAGATATTGGTCCATTCCAGCTTGATGGTTAAATGATCCACTGTCCAGATGCCTTGGTCCTTCCTGTGATTGAGGATGCATCTTCATTCCTCATATAGGTCAATGTGTGAAGCCCTCGAGAAGCACAGGTAAAATATATTTGAAGCCCCACATGTCAAGTAGCAGTGTCTTGTATCGCTTCTTGTGTGTTCTTAATTCAAAAATACATTTAAGATAATGAAACATGGATGATACAGATCAATAGATTTGCCCTCTGCAATGGCACACACACACACACAATGGCATCATTTGTGGTCCTTGTAGTGTTTGAAAACTACAAAACAATATTGCTGAAAATACTGAATTGCTTGAGCATCATGTTTTTGGGTTGTCCGTACGTCTGTCCATCCCAATCTCGTTAACGCGATATCTCAGGAACACCTGGAGGGAATTTCTTCAAATTTGGCACAAATGTCCACTTGGACTTAAGGATGAACTGATTACAATTTGGTGGTCAAAGGTCAAGGTCACTGTGACCTCACGTAAGACTTTTTTGGCCATAACTGAAGAATTCAAATGCTAAAATGACACAATTTCACACAAATGTCAGAGGATAGAATGATGAAGTGATGACAACATTTTATATCCAAAAGGTCAACTTCACTGTGACAATATTTTGCTTACCACTGCAGCTGAAAAAATGATCTTGGATCACTCTACAAAAATGGGGGAAGTGCTGCCACTTTTGCAGACACCAAAATCCTTTAAGTCTAATTATCACATTAATTATCTTGATTTGGACCCCAAGATACTTGTATGAGTCCACCTTCTTCACTTCCTCTCCCTGGATGATAACCAGGACAGGGGCTCCTGTTCCTCTGGTAGTCCACCACAAGCTCATTATGTCTCCATTGAGACCAAAGCCAAATGTACAGCCCCTGTTGGAAAAGTTATATTCTGTTCTAAACCTGATGAGTATGTGTGTTAAAGCAGAGTACATGTTCTGCAAAAGTAAAATATGGCTTTAATAATTACAAATCTAACTTGTGTATGATCAGCAATCCTATCCTAAGATACTTCATGAACCTTAACCTTGCTCAGCCTAGACAATAATATAATTATCCATTTGTATTCCTCTTATACAGCTACAGTATTTCTATCTACTGGACATAGATTGTCTTGAACTGAAGTTGAAAATGTCGCTTTATTACCACGTGTTGACACATAATGAACACTAACTAAACACCATGAAAGCACCATTGGAGATGTTCCAAAACGGTCCAGCTGTGGCTGTGACTTCAGCCTGTCCCTTCACTTTTGACCTGCATCTGCACAGCAAGCCTGAGTGTTGTATGTGCTGTTTTGAAATGTATTAAAGGGGCGTGTTCAAGAGTGCAAGACGTTTTGTTATGTTCCCTTCCTGATTTAAAGAACATAAACAAAGCGTAAGTTTTGGTCGGTCACACACACACACACACACACACACACACAGAGCAAACGGTGCATGTGTGAAATCCTTAACCTCTTCAATGAAATGGAGACAATAGAGTCCATGCGGTGAGCAGATGTCCAGTGTCGATGGAGATAACAAATATTGCATAATACCAGCGGAAGTGGTGTTTTGGTTATGCCCACTAAAATGTGTGTATGTGTGAATCAATATAGGAATACAGAAATGTATAGGGCCATATGAAATCCGTTTTATTTTTCTCCAAATCAGCCAGTCTCTTCAACATGTTTCTCAAAGTGAAATACAAGGGGCCCACATAAGAAATGTTTTTTTTCTGGGGTCACTTCAGCGCTCCATCAGCTAAAAGAAAGTATTGTATTGTTAGTTGGTCATTAGGAAGAATGCTGACACATGCATGCAGCACACAGAGTGAGGCTGCAGAGATTTCCCATCAATTAAACATGGCTATAGCCTTCCTTCCACATACGACCCCCCCCCCCCCCTCAAATCACCCCAATCAAAAATGTAATTATTTCTCTAGGCCTATTTTACAATTATGAAATCATTTAGGTTACTACCGTACAATAATTAGGTCTGCATCTATCAATTTCAGCCAAATTAGAGAAAATTTGGCAATATCCCATGTTTTACAGTTGATTCCATTTTTATTACCAAATTCCATGATTCCTAGAAATGGCTCCAGATATAGTCTATGCATTTCATTGGATGCCATGCCTGCACGTCTATCCATGTCCATGTTTGGCTGCATGTCTAGACCCCGTCTCCCTCCTGGACTACGGTTAAGGGATCAGCTTAGGGCCCTGCTGTGGCTGGACGCGTCCCTCTCCTTTGTTCTGGTGTCAGACACTCATAATAAGCTTAGTATGAACAGTCATAACACCTTCATTGTTTTTGAACCAGTCCCACACCAGCTTCCCAGGCCTCGAGCATGGGCGAGAGAAGCTGTGGACCGGCATAGCCCAGGACCCCTAAGAGCATTTTACAAATGGAGGCAGAGGGCGACGTTACCCGCAGGTACGCACCTCGGACGACCGCTCGGTGCTTGGACTGTGGCCCTCGGTGCGATTCGTGCCCCTCTCTAAAGTAGCAGCTCCATATATTGGCACCAAGCCAATATACAGAGCTACTTATTTGCTACACAAATATGCATGCATGACACACTGTAAAGCCAGTGAAAAATGAATAAAATGTAGCTTATGTGCATTCATATATCCCCATACTTTGTGAGGCGCTGAGATTGGTTGAGGCCTTTTTCCAACACTGTTTGATCCCAAAGTTCTTCTTTATCCTATAGCCTACCTCTAAATGAAGCGATTTATCCTTTAAGTAATGTTGTGGTCCTAGACTTGGCTTACTGTGTGAGATACTTGGGAAAAGAAACTCTCAATGTCAGGGTCATTCTGCATTAACGCTGAGGTGATGTCATCCATCTCTCTCAGATATGTTCTAGTTCAGCCGCGCTGATTCCCCAGGCATCGATGCTTTGGAGGGATTCTGGCTTTGCGAAGCATTTTGAAGGTGACACAAACTCTTTGCAGCTGTCTTCACCTCAGCATCAAATTATGTTTTCCAAGATCAGAGCACTTGAGAATAAGAATGCATTTGATTGAAATTCTCTCTTTGCTCGCTTGCACGGAGATCCGAGCGCACAGTCAACTATCGGTCTTGCTGAAGCGTCAGCAGGGCAGGTGCTTATTAACATGGGGGGTTTGAACCCAGCAGGTACTTTAGTTGGCGGACAGTCACAAATCCTAGCAAGAACTATCCAGGTATTACGACAGGGCACGTTAAATCTTGCAACAGCGACGCCCATTTCTGATCACTGAAGTAAAATCCCGTCTTCTGGAATGAGGCGGCGGCAGGTTAGCTCAACGGAACGTGTGGAGATGGCGGTGCGATCACACGTACAGTGGTCTCTTATGGTCGACCACACTGAACAAACCTTGTGACATTGATTAGGGCCTGTGAGACAGATTAGGTTGTGCTGTCGTGGCCTCCTCACGTCATTGTATAGTGGAGCCTGTCCCTAAGCCCATGAAGCATTTCAGAGGAAGGCCCAAGCAGACTAAGCTCGCTAAACCTAGTGCCCCTTGAGGATGTTTTTTGCCATTAAAGGTCTGTCCTTGAAGTCTGATGGTTTTTCAGCGTGTGTAGAGATAGTGTGTAGAGATAGTGTGTAGAGATAGTGTGTAGAGATAGATAGTGTGTAGAGATAGTGTGTAGAGATAGTGTGTAAAGATAGTGTGTAGAGATAGTGTGTAAAGATAGTGTGTAGAGATAGTGTGTAGAGATAGTGTGTAAAGATAGTGTGTAGAGATAGTGTGTAAAGATAGTGTGTAGAGATAGTGTGTAAAGATAGTGTGTAGAGATAGTGTGTAAAGATAGTGTGTAGAGATAGTGTGTAAAGATAGTGTGTAGAGATAGTGTGTAGAGATAGTGTGTAGAGATAGTGTGTAGAGATAGTGTGTAGAGATAGTGTGTAAAGATAGTGTGTAGAGATAGTGTGTAGAGATAGTGTGTAGAGATAGTGTGTAGAGATAGTGTGTAGAGATAGTGTGTAGAGATAGTGTGTAGAGATAGTGTGTAAAGATAGTGTGTAGAGATAGTGTGTGGAGATAGTGTGTAGAGATAGTGTGTAGAGATAGTGTGTAGAGATAGTGTGTAAAGATAGTGTGTAGAGATAGTGTGTGGAGATAGTGTGTAGAGATAGTGTGTAGAGATAGTGTGTAGAGATAGTGTGTGGAGATAGTGTGTAGAGATAGTGTGTAGAGATAGTGTGTAGAGATAGTGTGTAGAGATAGTGTGTAGAGATAGTGTGTAGAGATAGTGTGTAAAGATAGTGTGTAGAGATAGTGTGTAGAGATAGTGTGTAGAGATAGTGTGTAAAGATAGTGTGTAAAGATAGTGTGTAGAGATAGTGTGTAGAGATAGTGTGTAGAGATAGTGTGTAGAGATAGTGTGTAGAGATAGATAGTGTGTAGAGATAGTGTGTAGAGATAGTGTGTAGAGATAGTGTGTAGAGATAGATAGGTAGAACGACAAATCTTTAATGGCAAAAAGATGGTTGTGTGTAGCAGTGGTCAGTGGATTGTTTCTTGTCCCAAGGATAAATGAATATGGTACAAATTGAATATCTTGTAAGAATTGCGTGCCCTGTGCCAAAAGAAACACCTGGAAACAGAGATGCTTTATGTTGACATGTTAGCAGCATACTTCCAAATTGCGAGACAAGTGAAATTGAACTGAGGCATCAGAAAAAGGACAGACATGTTTTGGAGTGGGCTCAGAAAGATGGCATGGGCGCACAGTGAAGGTCAAAGTCAAGGTTTGTTTGCAGACAGTACTTGTGTTAAAGGCAGATAGACTGTCGGAGCGCCCAGCAGGGGGTCCTCCATGTGGCTTTATTCAATATGTACCATGCCCCGTAGCCCCTCCACTGTCGGCTATGCTGGGAATGCAGGGTCTTGAGGGGTGAAGGTTAGGGGTGCAGGGCCTGAGGGAGGTAGCGGGTGAGCACATCTTGACTGTGTTTGTGCATTGGCATTCGTGAGCTCAGACACACGTGTGTTTGCACGGATGTGTGTGTGTGCGTGCGTGCATGCGTGTGTATGTGTGTGTGTGTGTGTGTGTGTGTGTGTGTGTGTGCCCATGTGTCAGTGAGGGCTCACAGAGAGCAGGCCAGACTGAGACTGGGGTTAGAGCAGACGAGCACTGGGCCTCTCTGGGCTCAGCAGGAGCTCAGCTTGGGGAGCACAGACTGAGGCTGAACACACTTAAACTCCCTTTCTCTCTCTCTCTCTCTCTCTCTCTCTCTCTCTCTCTCTCTCTCTCCCTTCCCCCCCCTTCTCTGTCTGTCTCTCTGTGTGTGTGTGAGTCTCTCTCTCTCTCTCTCTCTCTCTCTCTCTCTCTCGCCCCCTTTCTCTCTCTGTCTCTCTCCCTCTCCCCCTCTCTCTCTCTTTCTCTCTTTCACACACAGACACACAGACAGACACACACACACACACACACACACACACACACACACACACGCGCGCGCGCGCGCGCGCCACTTAATAACATGTCGGACTTGCCTGCCACCAAGACCCTCCTCATCTGGACGAGGATCAATTAATAACAAGCGGGAATTTGTAATACCTGTGACCATGTATGCTAATTACACAGACACACAGACAGACACACACACACACACACACACACACACACACACACACACACACACACACACACACACACACACACACACACACACACACACACACACACACACACACACACACACACACACTTGCACTTGACCTCCATGCTAACCGACCGACCATCCAACAGAGTGTCTTAGAGCTGCCAGTCACAGCTAAAAATATCAATCAAGCATAATATGTGTTTTATATGGGATGTGTTCCTTAATCACGTTACTATTTGTCTGCATCCCTTGCAAAATCCTTCTTTTTGTACACTTTCTGTCACAGTCCGACAGGTCATGAGCCCATTATTTTGGTTAGAAGCCCCCTTTTTGTGCAACACTTCCTGGAATTGAACAACCCAGCTTCTCACAACATGAAACCAAGCTGTTACTACTTGTGTTACTACTTCCCCCATGTCAATATTGTGACAGCATTTTGATGGAATATTAGTATTTACTATTTCCATTGAGGACTGAGTTGAGCTTTTATCAACTTATCCCATGTTTGTCATGAAAGATTCACAATGTTTATTAACCTTGTATGATCATGTTACAGAGAAATAAACAACATGAAACAAATATGATGATCTACTTGAGTAATTAAAATTGACCAGTCTGGTAACTGTCCAGTGTATAAACCAAATAACAATAGGATCAAAGGTAACAGGCTAGGAGGATTGCATCAGGTTTGGTGCCATCTTCTGGAGACACTGTTCAGATGGACTGGAGAGATAAGTAGGCCTATTATCATACTGCAGTACTGTATAAATATGCCAGCAGGGCAGAATATGTGATTTTACAGTAAACATTCCAATCATTGAATTTGGCTTCAGCTGAAATAGTATCAGCCTACAGTTGTAAGCTAACATTGTTAACTGTCCATTAACATTGAGAATAAGCATGGGACTGTGTACAGTGGGTGAATAATAGAAACATAGTTATTTTCTCTATAGTCTAAATCTATACAAAATGTGTGAAATAATTAGGCTACTTTATAGCCTTTGTAACACGTGGATAAATAATTGTATTATGATCTCTTGCATGGACTGATCTATCTCCTCCGACTTTGCAAGCTAAGGGTTAAGGTGGCTAAGCGCCTTTACGCACAGGTGTCTCGCCAGTCCTCTGTATGAACCGCAGCCTGCAGACGATTGGGGAACTTTTTTTTTCTTTAATTAAATTCATCATCATAACTGTAACTCAGCTGGGATTTGCTGTCGGGCGAGACAAGCCACTGTAATTCATGTAGTTAGATCAGAAGGTTTGCATACCGCAACCCCTAATCTCCTAGTACTATTAAACGTGGAGCAACTAACCTGGGGAGCTCTCCATCCGAGATCGGCGCTGCACGCCCCCAGTTTTCGCTATTTTGTAGATGTCGCATCAGCTTTTCCACGGTTCTCGCGGTTTGAAAACCAACTAAGCGAACTTTTAACGTGCGTTTCACAACTTTAAAGTCGTGTCAATCTTAGGTGGCTGTCGTTGGACTCGTTTTCTCCGGGGTCTTTAGTGGCCGCTCCGTTACGCGCCGGGCGGACATGTGGTGGATGCTGTTTCCCCGATGGATTTGGTTCGTCCTGGGACAGTGTTATCTCCTGCTAGACAGCTGCCGTGTGAGAGCCATGCCCATGCCCATGCCCATGTCTGTGGCCAAAGTGGTGTACTCTCACGCAGGCATGTGCCCGAACGACCTGAACCCCAACCTGTGGGTGGATGCCATGAGCACCTGCATGCGCGAGTGTGAATCTGACCAGGTGAGTTTTATGCTATTGACGGCGATGGACTGCGTGTGGAATTTGGATACCCATAGCGCATAGACACTGCACACAGTGCTGGTATTATGAAATGCATCTTAACAATTATTTTAGTCTAAATAGTTTCCTTGAACTAGCTATAAAACAGAACAATCTGCCAATTGGGTGAGATCAGTTTTCCTGTTTAAACCTTTTGGGGAAATGTTCTTGTTCATATCTTTAAGGCAGAATATGACACAGAATATGACAGATCGCTCCACACCCTATAGCTACTTGATTGGAGCAAGAGAGATCATCACTTTTTTTTAATCTTGTTTTTAAAATCAAGATTGTAAGACTCCAGACAATATATGGAGTGGAGACTTCCAGAGTAGTCTCCACTCTCCAGATATTTATTTTAGCATTATTTCTATAATGGCACTCACATGCTGTGAAATAGTGTTTTATACAGATCACGAGCCAATGCAAAATACCACTTTGTAAAATGTCTCAATTTCACTGGCAAAAGATCACACATATGACTTTAAGTTACAGATTACATTAGGTGTGTGATACAGCATGATATGAGGTTTTCAATGTGGGAGGTGGGCCTCGCCAGGGGGGCTCCAAACAGTTTCAGGGGAGGCTCACTGAATGGAAGTGCAACATATTAGATTACTTATTAAAAGATCTCATAGAATAGCCTAAATGTGTGTGATTTGGTGAAAGAGAGAGTTGAGAGAGTAGTTTTGTGTAATTTGACAGTTTTCCCCACTTTCCCAGAGTCGGAACAAAAAATGCCTTCAGACACACTTTATGTAGGCTACTGTATATTTGGTGCCATCTGAAGTATATCAAACAGCAATATCAGGCTATCTTGGCTCAATTGTTGAGTGTCTATGGATCAAATAACATAATCATGATCCCAGGCATCCAGGAATTGAGCGAGTGGGGCTCCTTTTTCCAAGCTTTTTCTGGAGGGAGGCCCACAGTCTCAGACTTTGAAAACCCCTGTTGTAGAGGATTACAGCACTGTTGAAAATTGTTTTGGGTATTATTGGATAGTCAATTCAAATTGAATTTGTTAAAGCAAATTTCATAGAATGTTCAATGCTCCAGAATTGTTGATATACCGGTAGCCTTGGTAAGGCTAAACAAAAAATATAAATAATGAGCTATATCTCTTTTTTTCCTCTCAGAAAGGATTTTTTTCCTAGTTGAACCCTAGATTGTGATATTTTATTTGCGATGGTGATGTCAAACATTGAAAACACATGAAAGCAGCTATGGGCTTTACAGACATTTTCAGGTTATTTTCCTTTCTGTGGATTATAGTGGTCTTGAAATGCCAATAAGATCAAATACCATGAACTGTTACCTTGTTCGCCAAAACAGCCCACAGAAACCCTTAAAAAATCATCTCCATGATGATGTAATGTATACCAACAGTTATATTTATATAGCCTAATTTACTTACTTAAAGTTTTAGTCCATGCTATGTCTGAGCAAATATGGCTAAAAACGTATCGGAACTGCATTCAAAGAGGCTTGACAGAGAGCCTCGTGATTCACATGGATCACACTGAAACAATTCTGCACCTAAGCATGATTTTGCCCAACATCAAGCCTGTTCATAAGGGACAATTCTTCACTTTTCCATCTTTCCTTTTGTCTCACCTTTACACATGCTGCCAATCCTATCCACCTTATTTTTTAATGCACCGCTGTAAGATCATTATGGGTGCAAGGTCCGGTCTATTTGAACGTGACTGATTGTTGCAGCTTGCGCATTTCCTTGTTAAAACTCCAACGCTATAGGAAAAAAGTTGCTTGTCACAATAAATACACTCGTTTGACGACTTATTTGAGGGAATGTTATAATTTTATGTATCCCATCCGCTACATATTAACAAGACTTTTGCCAAGCTCGACACGCTCCAGGGGTTTAGGGTTAAAATCATTAAACCGGAAGTCAAACTGTGGGAGATTGTTGCTCACTTCACAGAGATTTAGGGGCTACAGTATGTTGTGTCTGTCAGCAACGTAATGGGGGGGGATTACACCGGAAGAAGCACCCATATTTCACATAAGGCATCATGGCATCTAGAAATAAGGTGGATAAGAATGCAACATGTCTGTCTGTGAGTGAGGAGAATTGTGTTCGGCCACAGCTATGCCATTATAAGTGCGATCGGACTGAATCTTTCAAGAAGTGTGATTTTTTTAATTAGGTAGTTAGGCCATAATTAGGGCCGATTAATTGTGCTAATTACCTAATGATTGCTCAAATTACCTATACTAGCGGAATAACTCCCTGTGTGACTGCCTGGTCATTTAGTCAGGCCTCGCTCACAGAGTTGGCATGCAGCCTTTCCTCTCTCTCCCCAGAGGGGTTTCATAGTGCATTTCACTGATTACAACTCTGTTCACCTGTGGACTCCTCCACTCTGAAGCACCTGTGGGCTCCTCCACTCTGGAGCTCTCCATGGTGCTGAACCTGTCTTGACTCATTTTGGCCACTAATTAGCTATTTTAGCCCATTTAGTCGGCTCTATTTACCTAATTACACAGGTCCACCAGTAATTTGAGAGAACACTGTGTATCTCTTCTATTGTTGATATTATAAAGTGGCTCACTCTGATTCATGTATCTTAATTGTGAAGACAAATGTGCTTTTGTTTCTCTTCCAAACCCCCTATAGGACTGTGAGACCTTTGAGAAGTGCTGCCTAAATGTGTGTGGTAACAAGAGCTGTGTGGCGGCACGCTACATGGACATCAAGGGCAACAAGGGCCCCATTGGAATGCCAAAGGGCGCCACCTGCGACAAATTCATGTGCACTCAGCAAGGCTCCGAGTGTGACATCTGGGACGGCCAGCCTGTCTGCAAGTGCCGGGACCGCTGTGAGAGAGAGCCCCACTTCACCTGCGCATCTGACGGCATGACCTATTACAACAAGTGCTACATGGATGCAGAGGCCTGTTCCAAGGGTATCTCTATCTCTGTGGTCACCTGCAGGTAACATGTTAAGTATTTTAGATCTCTACCATTTACTTGTTGCTCTGATAAGGTAACGTTATCTTCTATCAGTATTCAACATTTAGACATTTGAATAGCATAGTAATGGTGCATGTCCACAGGCTCTGTCATTTCCATGCTTCCTATTCTTTGTCTATGTAGTTGTGCAGTGCATTCTGGTAGCGCCGCGGTGCATTTCGAGAGACGTGGCGTTACGGTTGGTGCTACACATTTGCATAAAGTCGACGTCTAAGCTAGCTACTTTATGCAAATCAGGGGCATCCACCACGACTTGCCACCTCTGCAAACTCCCAAAACTCGGTACAAACTTTTTAAACTAAGCGTTGTGAATCCAAAATAAAGACAGATTCAGCAACTGCAGTATTGAATCATTTCAGGCATCAAATGTTTTCAGAAACACATTTTCACATTTTCAGAAACAATTTGTTGCACAACCAATTGCAAAAAGAAAGAAAAGCTCGCAAACTGCAGGGCTCCAAGTTAGTCATGCATTTATTACAGCACCAGTGTTTACGTTTCGGGCAGCACCCTGCCCTTCATCAGACCAACTGTCTGATGTTCTTTTTCCAGTTTCGTTAACCTTAGTAGCTCTGCACCTGCCCCATTCGGGTTTGGATGTGCGTGTTTTTACGTCTTTGATGCACAACCAATTGCCCCATTGGGCACAAATAAAGTTATTGAATCTTGAACTTCGGTGAACTATTTTCGTAGTAGAAGAGAAAGTTTGCAACGAGCCGCCATATTTTTCCAGTTTGAAATCCGCCACTGACGGCCCAGCAGCATTTGTCCAATCAGGTGCAGCAATGAACCAATATCGAGTCCATCTATCAAGCATCCAATACTGGGAAGCGGAGCGATCCCTTCTGTGATTTGATGCCCCTATGGACATGTACCTTAATTGTGTTAAAGGTTTTAGTTTATGCAGTTTTTGTGGTGGCTGTCCATAAGTAGCGCAAACATTTTACTTATACTGTACACAGTAATCAAAGAGGCTCCTTTCACAACTATTTAAATGTATCCTGGCACTGATTCATTTCTTTATTATTATTACCTATAGGTACCACCTGACCTGGCCCAACACCAGCCCCATTCCCGTGGAAACCACCCTCCGCCCCACTACTGCCCTCCAGACCACCCTTCCAGCTGACATCCACCCCCCCACCATGCTCAGCGGGCCCACCCAACAGGCCCTGTTTGTGGGTGAGACCGCTAGCTTCCTGTGCGAGGTGGCTGGGAAGCCACGTCCGGAAATCACCTGGGAGAAACAACTGGAGGGCAAGGAGAACACCATAATGAGACCCAATCACGTCCGAGGGAATGTTGTGGTCACCAACATTGGCCAGCTGGTCATATACAATGCTCAACTCCAGGATGCCGGCATCTATACGTGCACAGCTAAAAATGTTGGTGGGACCGTATCGTCCCACTTTCCCTTGGTAGTGATCAGGAGAGAACCGAGAGGTAAGAATACAGAAGGGAATAGTACCAACTTGCCTTTTCCAGCGGAGGAGTGCCTTAAGAGTCCAGACACAGGCGACTGCGGTGAAGAGAGTATGAGCTGGTACTATGAATCAAAGAGGAATAATTGTTTCACCTTCACTTATAGCCAGTGCAATAAAAACCGCAACCATTTTGACACCTATGAAGCCTGCATGTTGTCATGCGGCGCAGAACTGTCCGCCCCCTGTAGCCTACCTAGCCTCCAAGGACCTTGCAAAGCCTATGAACCTCGCTGGGCCTATAACAGCAACCTCAAAAAATGTCAGTCTTTTGTCTTCGGAGGCTGTGGCGGGAATGAGAACAACTTTGATTCCAAAGAGGCCTGCGAGGAGATGTGCCCCTTTCCAAAGAACCACAACTGTAAGATGTGTAAGCCTCGGGGCAAGATGGTGACCAGCTTCTGCAAGAGTGACTTTGTGATCCTCGGGCGTGTGACTGAGTTGACGGAGGAGCAAGAGTCAGGCCACGCCTTGGTGACAGTGGAGGAGATCTTGAAGGACGAGAAGATGGGTCTCAAGTTCTTTGGCCAAGAACCGTTGGAGGTGACTCTCATGAACATGGACTGGAACTGCCCCTGCCCCAACATCACCGCAGCCGATGGACAGCTGATCATCATGGGAGATGTTCACAATGGTATGGCCGTCCTGCAGCCCGACAGCTTCGTAGGCTCCTCCAGCGCCCGCAGGGTCAGGAAACTCCGAGAGGTTATCCACAAGAAGACCTGTGATTTCCTGAAAGATTTCTCCACCATCCAGTAGGGTCATTCATGGTCTCGCACTCTGTAGGGCAGGTGGGCATGTAAATGTCCTTTTCAAATAATTCTGGGTTCCAAGTTCCACTGACCTCACCAGTCTGACTGACTGTCAATAACCACACAACTAGTAAGTTATCTGTAACCTGTGAGATTTTGTTGCTATTTACATTTTCTTTCTCTCTGACGTCCCTTCCTTGCTCACTAGATTGCAGGGAAGTATAAGAGAATAGCTGGAGGTATTTTCCAAATAAGTCAAGCTTATACTGCTGTTGAGGAGGTACATTCTCTGAAAAAAGGTATCTGATATAGTCATAGCAAGCATAGACAAGCATTTACTCTGTACTGTACAAAGTATTTAATCTTTGTAACTGTTTAAGTAAAACTAAAAAGCCTATATACATTTTCATTTCTAAACTTTATCTCCAATACACTAATGCCATAGCATACCTTAATAGGGTTGTTGTTGCTGTATGTTATGTGGGGTATCCCACAATATACATTTATTTTGTAATATCTGTTCTGAGCACTGAGCTCATAATAATGCAAAGCAAAGCCTCATTTTATCTACCAGAATCAAATAAGCTCTTTTGTTCCACTTTATGTGGACTCGTACGTATTAATTTACAATATGAAATATGTATATGGATTTCTGTACTTATCTTCATATTTATTTTTTTGATCATAGACAGTATGTACCTATGTGAATCTAATTAGAAAAATAGTAGGGATATTCTTTTCATCTATGACATAGTACAACCTTTATGGAATGTGATGGTAAAGAAATAAAGATGATTTTGGAAAGTATTTTTCCACAATTGTGTTTTTGTGCAGTTCTTGTTCCTCATCAAAAGGCTCATGCAGGCGAGCAAGCCTGTGCTTTTTGGTAGTTGACATCCGTCTGTCCATCCATGTCCTCCCTC
The DNA here is from genome assembly GCF_964638095.1 of Poromitra crassiceps. Lineage (NCBI taxonomy): Eukaryota > Metazoa > Chordata > Actinopteri > Beryciformes > Melamphaidae > Poromitra > Poromitra crassiceps. Next base: position 29,092,056 of record NC_139644.1, on the reverse strand, counting down.
TTCATCCATGTCTCCCCCTTCCATGTCTTTTTGACACACAAGGCTGCTTCTGGAGCAGGTCACATTCCAGCCCAGCTGTGGAGGCCTGCAGGGCTCTGTGTTGTGTTGTGTTGTGTCTGGGTCTGGGGCCCTCGCATAGCACACACCCCACCGGCCATCCATCGGCCCTCCGCGGCCCCTTTCATGTGCAAGAGGCCGGGGTGAAGGGGAAGAGGAGGAGGAGAGTGATGTTGTGATGTCCCTCTCTCTCTCTCTCTCTCTCTCTCTCTCTCTCTCTCTCTCTCTCTCTCTCTCTCTCTCTCTCAGTTTGCCACATCTGTGTTAAAGGGGCATAATGGAGACAAAATAATGGAAGGAGAGTAGGAGAAGTGAAGCTAGAGTGGTTAGGAGAGGAGAATGGAGGGGCAGGAATGGGAAGTTAGAGGCGGATGTAAGGATGTGAACTCTCACACACACACACACACACACACACACACACACACACACACACACACACACACACACACACACACACACACACACACACACTCTGAGATGGGGCGGGCACCTTGTATCTCATCTCCCTGCTCTTGCTCCCCAGCCAAGCCGTGACCCGAGGCAGACAGGGGAGGAGAGGACTGCGATGGCGGTGGCAAGCTCACAGACAACTCTTGTTTGAAGCAGACTTTGAACTTTTGACTGGGTTGGCTGGAAGGCTGGCTGCCAGTAGGGGTGAGAGCACGGACCTGGGCTGGGGCCTGGGGCACACAAGGGATCAAGCTGACGGTGAGGCTGATAAATCCTGGTGCCACTGAATAGGGCTTGTGCTAGGATTGAGTTTGGGCTTGCAATGTAGGGTTCTTTCACAAAGAACCACAGTTGTATTTGCCAGACAAAGGTGTTAAGGCCATTAGAGGAGAGCATTATAGGACACTTCTTGGTCTCCTGGCTCTGTGGTTGAACAGCAGTGTGATGATCATTAGGTCTAGGATGGAATTTGGGCGAGATGCCTTGGTCTCCATTAACTTACTTCACTCTGACTGGGGCTAGTAGTATGATTATGCATTTCCATTGTATTTAAAATCAATAACCTATAATCTATTGGCGCTTGTGGCCAGCTTTAACCAGGTCTCCACAGGTTTGATTGGGTACAGACAGCAGAGAGAGAATATGTCAAGAAACGTGTCTCACAAAGAGCTCCCCATCTCTGAAAAACCACAGTTACAACATTGGGTCAACAGAGTTTTCATTAAACTTGGAGATGATAATTGGAAAAAGCTGGAGCTATGGGACATCAGAAAGCTGAAATGAGAGCAGCAAGATGCAGCAAAGGAAAATACATCAAAAGATAAAGATCCAGCTAGGCACCGCATGCTTTTCCCCCTCCCCCCCCTCAGCCGCTTTATCCCCTCCTCTGAACCCCTACCTCACCCCTCTTCCTCACCCGTCTGCCCGCTCAGGCCCACAGACACCCAGCGACCCCTGACCCTGCTAATGAAAAAGGGGCCGCTGAGGAAAAGGCCACTTTCATTAAAGAACTGTCGACAAGTGTTTAGTAAGTGGCCGAGTTCCAGACTAGCTCCACACAGCCCCCTCGCTGCCCTGCCCGACACAGCCAGCTGATTTCAGGGTCAAGTTCAGTTAGAGACCACCAGCCAGCCAGCCAGCCAGCCTGCCAGACAGACTAATAATAGGCCAGACAGCTACAGGTGGCGGAGGGGGCACGGTGCCCTCAGTGACACAGTGAGATGAGATGGTCAATATGCCAAATCATGTTGAAACTGTTACACCTAAATATAATAATGATTGTAATCTCAATTAGAGCAGTGCAATTATCATAAGTTCTTCTCTCGCTCAAGAAATATACATGAAGGTTTGCACACACTAAACAGTGTCTATATTGTATACCAAATTATATGAACAAGCAAGGTGGAAAAAGTCATATTCTCTTTGATTCTTCATGATTTCTGGATCAAACCTCTGAGCAGGAAGATGTGAGTTCTGAGATGTGATACATGACATAGCCAACGTTTTTCATCCAAATGTTGTAAATGATCCAAGTTTAGATAGATATTTGCATCTGAATTTATCTGTGGCTATGGTGGATTAGCTAGTCTCTCTTGTCAGTTAATGCCTTGGTTGCATTGGTTGATATTAGAGAGAGAGAGAGTGAGAGAGAGAGAGAGAGAGAGAGAGAGAGAGAGAGAGAGAGAGAGAGAGAGAGAGAGAGAGAGAGATTAAAATAAGGAAAGACAGAGAAAGAGGAAGAAAAATGGGGGGAGAGAGAGAGTGACCTATTTTATATGCAGGTGGTTCATCTTGGCTAGTGGTGTGCACACAGTGGGGAAAACTATAAACACATGCATGGATACTCTCTCTCACTCACACACACACACACACAAACACACACACACACACACACACACACACACACACACACGTGCGTGTGCGCGCGTACACGCACTTTACAGCTATAATCAGTATCAGAATTATTTACATTTTCTGATCAAAGGAATCCCCTTGGGGATTAATAAAAGTACCTACCTACCTACCTACCTACCTACCTATCTACCTACCTACCTACGGTTTTCATTAATCTTTCTTATGAGGACCCGACGAAACTCAACAAATGTATGCTGAACTTGTTGACTTACTCAAGTCACAGCAGGTGTTTATGAGTAGCTCAGCTGGGCAGATGCCACACAGATATTGGCAGACCTAGTGGAGAAGATACAGTACGTGTGTGCCCCTCCCCCCCCCATATTTAAATACAAGTTTGTGGCAAGTTTTCACTCTATAGACATGTCTTTGAGAGATCAGATACCTACAGCTACTAATGAAGGCAGTTTCAGTGTGTGTGTGTGTGTGTGTGTGTGTGTGTGTGTGTGTGTGTGTGTGTGTGTGTGTGTGTGTGTGTGTGTGTGTGTGTGTGTGGAATAGAGACATCATTCATAAATCATAAATCACGCCCAAAAACGGGGGAAAACAAAAACTCCCCCCCCAGTCCTGGCGTTCTCCTATGTCACATGTTGCACACAAAGATCATATATACGGAAGATGAACACTCCAACTTACGTCCTTGACAGCTAGATCAACATTTTTCTTCTCGCCAATTCTCAATGGCTTCCTTGTTTTGCTCGGGCGTACAAAAAATCTTTAATTGCCGATTTTTTATATTTGTTGTCTATGCAGCCCACCACACAACAGCTTTTAGCTATGTTTAATTCAAGGAAAATGACGCTGGTGTATGGAAGTGAATGGAGAGCTTTCTGCCGTGATGGTCGTGGCCTATTTCACCTCCCGTCCTAACTCTTGACTACTTGCACTGAACTGCTGTACTGTGCAGGAGAGGGTGGCATCCTCATCCGTCAAAACCATAGTTAAGTTCCTGTTAGGCCTAACGAGTCCAGGGCCATCTTCCTTAGCAGATGGAGGTCAGTCTGGGACAATGCAGGGAAGAATGTTAAAGCACACCAGCTCTTTCATAGGAAAGACAAACTCCAATACTGTGACCGGTACGCTGAGTGCTTCACTAGAGCGAGAACTCTCAGACCATACCACTCTGGAGAATTCCACCAGTGCATCCTATGCAACAAAAACTTTGCCCGGTGAAGTAACTTAAAGTCACATTGACTCTTTCATAAAGGAGACACAAAAAGAAAAGCCCCAACAGCTTCACAGTTCAGGCGTCCCTTCTTAAAGCAGTACATGCACACAGGAGAGAAACCCCACCACTGACCCTGTGGGACGCCCCATCACATGAAGCTAGGCCAACCGGGTAAGAGATTGAAAAGCTACCTCTCTTTTTAGTGATTATATTGCTTCTTAATAAAGACCATTATCCATCATCAACCATAGTTAGACCACATAAGTTACATTGGTTAAAAAAACAAATTACTAATCTGGATTCAGGTTTTGCTATCTGAATACCTGGGGAATTGTGTATTGATAGCATTCTCTTACATCACCACACAGCCATCTTGGTAGGAAAATAACAGGTGATTGTACCCCTAAACACCCAGACTTAAAGGATAAGTTCACCCAAAAATGAAAATGTGGTCATTATCTACTCACCCCATGTCGATGCAAGGCTGGGTGAAGTGTTTTTAGTCCGCAAAACATTCATGGAGTTTCACAGCAAAATAATGTGGCAGAATTCTCCTAAACAATAGAAGTGGATGGGGACCAACTTTCAAATGTAAAAAAGATAAAATAAATAATAAATAAATCCATGCTGGCGTAATCCTCATTAGTTCCCTCTCTAAGTATTGTAAAGTGTTACTGATAAATCTTAAATAGAAGTAGGTCTAGACCGCAGCTTTCCCCCATGTCAATCGAAACTCCCGCTCATAGTTCATAGGACCACTAGCCCCCGTTCCTTCTCTGCCTTTTCCCACACTAAGTTAACTTGGCCATCTTTGTACAGCTCTGAGAAAAGTACATGTATTTAAAAATACAAATAGCTTGGGCAGCATGCAGGAAGTTCTTTGTAACCAAATGATTGACCAAGGACCACAATGGAAACAAGTATTTGACTTTATTGTGTGTGTTTTTTTATTCTTGATGGCGTTTCCGAGATACATGTCCTCTGTTCCATGTGTTCGTTGTTACCAAACATCAAATCAATCAATCAATCAATCAATCAATCAATCAATCAATCAATCAATCAATCAATCAATCAATCAATCAATCAATCAAACAAACATTGCATTGTGGTCCAAAAGTCCAATATTTATCCCATTATCTCCTATAATTTCCTCACTGGTAATGTCATGATCAAGTAAGCTATGCAATGCATGCACGCTACAGCAAGACTCTGCTTGCTACTGAAGAGTGTGGCCAGGTAAACGACTGTTGGCGTGCTCTATAACAAAGCATTCTCAGAGAGTAGAATATAGCATAATGAGGTCAATATTTCTGCTACTGTGATTGTACATCATGCTGTATATCATCCCTTAAAAAATCAATCAATCACAAGCTGATGGTATGGTCAGACATATAGTATAAGCTCATGCAGGTATTACTACTGGATCGTTCTAAATTAATGTTGTACCTTTTGTACTTACTGCAGCAAAACTACAGCTCTGCTTATTAAGCAATTAGTTATCTTGTCCACTGGGTGGCAGTATTATAATTTAACAAAACTGGTACTCCCTTCAAACATACTCTTCTCAGTTGCTTAGCTCTTTAATGTGGTTTATGAACGGATTCCTCTAATCATTTAGAGTCTAATTTATGCATCACTGTTTATTTTAGTGTAGTGAGTATTTAATTGCATTCTGAGGGTTTTAATCAATGATCCATATCTAGTAACTCAAATATAGACATCCTTAAATATTCTTTTGAGAGACTAATTCATCCTAGGGGAAGGTTTTTGCAAAATACTATACTGTGCAATGTTTTTCCTTTCCTGGGAATTGAAGATATGTTGTCTTTCCTTGGCAGGCAACCTTGCAGTAGGCCTCTCTCCAAAATTCTTCTTCTCAGCTGCAGAGTCATCACCCAATCAGCTGCTTTAATTCTGTCTCTCCATGAAGTGTGGCTGGCTTGTGATTGGCTGTGAGGGACACATCTGCCAGACATGAACCTCCGGTTTCCAGGCACTATTAGTATGGCTAGGAAGCACATGCCTTCAATAATTACATTAACAGAGAGAGTGAAAAACAATATTTAAATAGGCTATGGCTATGCTGTTTCTTGCTGTTCCTGGATTTCATATTATTATTATTAATATTATTATTATTATCTCCTGTAGTTGCCATAATTCGTTTTCATGTCATATAGGCCTCCAGTTTTTTCATAATTCTCTTCTCTCTTTTCTCCTTGTTGGGGTTTAATGAGGTTTTCACCCGCCAGCGATGATAGCAAGAAATAAACAAAGTAATAAATACATACTGTACATACATACATACATACATACATACATCATGCGTATACATATACATATACAGTACATATACATATACATATACATATACATATACATATACATATACATATACATATACATATACACATACATACATACATACATACATACACACACACACACACACACACACACACACACACACACACACACACACACACACACACACACACGCACACGCACACGCGCACACACACTCACACACTAAGTGTGTCTGCGTATGTGTATGTGTATGTGTAGTATGTTCACCCCATGTATAGTAGTCATGAAAGGTGAAATGCTAGACCAAACCCGTTTTCGGAACCAGGCTGTAAACATGTTTAATCCTATAAAGTAAGGTGAACAGACGTCCCTGATTTTTGGGGACATTCCCTGTTTTTGGTGACCTGTACCCCGTCTGGAGCTGTCCGAAAATGTAAAATGCCAATTTTCTACTGCTCGTCCGTGGCTGACATTGCTGTATTTCAGGCTCATTTCTAAAACTAGATTGAAGCTACGTATAGCATGAAACTAGAAGACCCAAAGAATCCATTGGTCTCAACAATGACGTGCTAGCTTGTCGGGAAGGGGGCTAAATAGGCTACATTTTGGTGAGGGAAAAACTGGCGTGACCTTTTTCAAAGGGGTCCCCTGACATCTCACCAATGAGAATGGCTCAATGGGTACCCACGATTCTCCCCTTTGCAGGCGTGTAAAGGATGCAACACTGGGATCTCACCTGCAATTACTGCTCATCATTTCCATACTGTAGGTGTCGCCAGAGAGAGGAAAATGTCATCCTCGAGATGATCACTTTAACATGGGGGTCTATGGGGATTGACTCGCTTTTGGAGCCAGCCTCAAGTGCCCATTCGAGGGACTAAAGCTTTTATCACTTTTGTGAGCTCTTCTGCCCAAGCCCGAGCTTGCTGCCTGCTGTTTGAAATGTTTGTGGTGTTTGCTGCCTGACGATGTGTCACGTGATGTGTGTGCTATCAGAAAGGAGGAGAGGAAAAGGAGGCAAGGAACAAGCATGAGAAATCAGGAGAAGAGAAGAGAGGAGAGAAGGGAAGAGAAGTGGAGAGAGGAGGAGCAGAGGAGAGCATGATAGAGGGATGCTGAGGGGATGAGTGAAGGGTGAAAGGTCATGGTAGCATAAGGAGAGTGTCAATTGTACGGAACATAAAAGTGCTGCTGTAGGCTCCCGGGGGTTCTATTTCCCCTTATCTTTCTGCTTTCTAAATATAGAACAAGCTCAATGTAGGGGAAACTAGGACAGCCTTACCTCCTTTTCTAACCTACGATGCCTCTCATCTTATCAGTGCTTCTAGACTCTAACAATAACATTAACATCTGGCATCGCGCAGGAATTTCTAGCAAACCCTGGAACCATGACACATAAGTGGCTGAAGAGACGATAGCTCGCCTGGTTAGCAGTCTTGAGTGGCTCGACAGATATCCCTGCATACGCAGCTCGTCCACTGCGCGGCTTCGCACGCAGCTCAGCTGCTGCCTGGACTCGCCTGTTTATTGGCATGCACAGCGCACATTTGCCCAACTTTGCATCACTGATGACATCACTCACTGATGACATCACAATTGCTCGAGTGACGATCACTGATCACATTATGGAGTGCTCGAGTGACATCACTCAGCGCACAATTACTCAACTTCGCATCACTGATGACATCAGCATCTATCTATCTATCTATTTCCTCTATCTATCTATCTATCTATCTATCTATCTATATAATTGCCAGTGTGGACTCTGTTCTCTGTTTGTTTGTTTGTTTGTTTGTTTGTTTGTTTGTTTGTTTGTTTGTTTGTGTGTGTGTTTAAATTTTTGTGCCGGCCACAGCTATGTCAGTCTGTTGTCTGCTAACATTTTTGTGCTGGCCACAGTTATGTCAGTCATGATGTCACCAGTGATGACAGTCAGTGATGATGCCATCAGTGAGGATGTCATCAGTGATGTGATTATGCCCGATGACATCCTTCCTGGGTAAGGCTGTGTTCTGTGAAGATGTCATCAGGGATGATGTCATCAGTCAGGGATGATGTCATCAGTTAGTGATGATGTCACCAGTGATGATGTCATCAGGGATTGCCACTGTGGGCTCTGTTCTGTCTGTTCTCTGTCCTCTGTTCTTTGTTTACATTTTTGTGCCGGCAACAGCTATGTCAGTCAGTGATAATGTCACCAGTGATGATGTCATCAGGGATGAGCAGAATCATACGATGAAGGAGACTTAAGCGTAAATTATGCTCGAGCAAAATCGACGGCGCTGACTGGGCCGAGGGGGTCGCCGCAGCTGGGCGTCCTTTCGGCGCAGCTCGGCGTAGGGGGCGTGCAGCTCCTCGAAAATGTCACTCTGCGCCATCTAGCGCCGTCAACTCCTTGTGAGGAATGAGGAAATGCAAAAAAAAAAAAAAATGTTCCCCCACCGACATGATTGCAAGTTCTTGGTAAACGACACGATAACGTTTTGGACGTGTTTTGAACGAGTTACGTTCAAGTATGCACAGTCTCGCTGTCGCCGCTCATCGGCGGCAAGGCTCCAAGTCGTGGCTGCGCAAAACCATGCCAGGCGCCTGAGGGTCTGAGCTTCACAGCCTGGGAGAAGATGAAGCACATTGTGTACACTCCTGTGATTCTGGACCCAAACACTGCCGGTCCAAACCACATCCTGTCCGCAGATCTGACCAGTGTGAGAGAGGCATCATTTATGTCACGTGTAAAGAGACCACATCTTCCTGACAATCCAGAGAGGTTTCACCACTGCGCTGAGGGCTTTAACTCAGGAAATCACAGCTGGGATGTTGAAATCCACATGCCAGCTTCGAAGCGAAGTAAATCTGTACTGGGTGTGGTCGCAGAGTCTGCTCAGAGGAAGGAAGATTATGGAGTATCTGGATTATGGAGAATAATGGTGTCCTCTAGTGGTTCCATCAAAGCAAGACCATACCTGAGAGGGAGAAAGGATCCCCATCAGGTATGGTCTTTTTCGCAAAGAAGTTCCAGAGGGTCAGAGTGAGTCTGGACTGCTGTCATTCACTGATCCCAATACTAACACACACATATTCACCTTCACACACACCTTCACTGAAAGGATGTTTCCCTACTTTAAACCGGGAAGTTGTGCTCTGAAGATGTTACCAGTGCAAAGTTAGGGGGCGTGTCCACCAACCAACATGTTGCGTGAGCACTTAAAGCACTGGTGCTGAGCTGATATACTTTTTTCACGGCGTGGCCTCTAGGGGCCGAGGCGTCTGAGGGTCTGTCTGTCTGTCCCCACGAAAGAAAGAAAGAAGGAAAGAAAGAAAGAAAGGAAGTGGCCAGGTCACCGATTACAGTATATCAAACAGTTCTAGACGGCTCGTCCTCATGGCCAGGTCACTACTATAATAATGTCATAAGTCATTGATTATCACAGACAGTGATGAGGTCATAAATCCCAGAGACTCATACAGTTTTAGTCCCCAGGCCACTATAATGACTTGAAATATTGTGCGCTGGAAGTGATGTGCTGTAGTCACCTAGATGTAGTCACCTAAGAGGTCACTCGGAAGTGATGTCACTCGGGTAGTTGTGTGTCTGTGTGTGTGTGTTTGTGTGTGTGTGTGTGTGGGGGGAAGGTGTTGAATGCATTTGCAATTGCACAACTGATGTCACTCGAGCAATAGCCTGACTGTTTTGAAGCAGCATGGTGGACTTAGCTCTCCCGTTGGTGCCAACCATTTCAGTCGCTGCCGGATGGAAATCCTGCAAGCTCTGCAATTGGCGCCGTTGGGCCAAATTTCAGGGATTGGCCTAGTGGTATTGATGTTGATGACTGTTAAAAAACAGGAAATGAGGTGTTTATAATATCGCCAAACTTTGGTAGATTGGTGTCATTTTTTCATTTTTCGAGTATAGCCTAGGTGCAAAATTTGTTTAGTGTGGGCCTTAGGGTTTCTGAGATGCACAGAAGGAAAAGAATAATAAGATAAAGAAGAAATATATCCGCAAGTGGCAATACCAGGGGTTCAAACCTGATGGACTCACAATGCCTATGACAATTCTTTCAATTTATGTAGTGTTTGTGTTATAAAACAATTAGCTTCCATTTCGATTCCCATATGGTTCATTTGTGCTTGATAGAAGTCTGCAAGCATGCTGTACTAGCCTACTCTGTGTGGGCGTCCATGTTTTTCCACACAGATGCGTTGGAACGCATTTAGAGCGGAACACGGAAATACTGTGTCAGAAGTTCCGACAGCCGAGAATGGAAAGAAACCTTAACATACATACTGTTAGACCAGTGAAGGTGACTTCAGTAAGCTTAATGGAGTGGTACTACATACTGGGAAACCCTTACCCCTCCTCCATGAGGTCACTGACAGCTCCATGTGCACTGTTTGTACCTTTGTATACGAACTTGTGTACAATAAAGTTTTCTAGTGGAACTAGCGCGAATCCGCCATAACAGAGTCAGAGTTGTCATGTTGTCACAATGTTGCCTCTGTGCATAAGTGATTTGTGACAGGCTGAATTATTGTCGTAGATATTGTAACACAGTCACAGATGTAGCATATATTGTGACATCATCAGTGATGCCATAAATCCTTCCCTGCAGAGGCTATAAGTGGGACTGTTAGAGTGAAGTGCACTCACTCCATGTGATTACACCAGACAGCTCTGCTCTACTCCAACACAAAGAACAAACTCCAATAATGCCAAAGAGACAAGTGAATTCCCGACCACCAAATCACGAGGCCAAGCGCAGGAAATTGGCTCAAGCTAGCGAAACAACTGAGGCTGAGGAGTCAGATGAAGCTGTATTTGAAGGTGACTCAATAAATAGTTTCAATGCTATGAACATCTGGAAATACAACGTAGCTGCTTCGCACTGTTTCCACAATGGAGAGCCGCTGACTCCAGAGGAAACAGAGTACCTGAAGTACGCAGCATGCTACAGCCCTCCATGGAACCAGCAGACTACTGAATTTCTCCTGAAGCTGCATGAACGCTCTCGTAACAAAGTTGCATGTGATCCCTCAAGAAGCATGGGCAACCAAGAATATCACAACCTCAATCTTACGTACACCAGGCTTCATTCTAGGCTTTTTGAAAAGGATCCATGGCAGCCAGCTGAACATGGCAGCAGCAGCAGCACTGCTGAAGGGTCCCTAAAGCATCAAGTGGTGTCAAAGCAGACAGCTATCAGCTCAGCCATCCCTAATAAAAGACTGTACAAACCACTGGAGGGTTGTGCGCCTGTCCGCTGTGCCCTGGTGAGTGCGTATAGCCTGCCCCCTGCTGCTGAGGCCACATCCTCAGATGAGAGGTGTGGCGACACCAAGGTCCTTCCCAATGAGCAGCCTGCCACCAAAACCAAAAGGCGCTGGGATGAAAGTTTCCTCTCACCAATCAAACCAGGCGCCCCCAGCTGGAAGAGCACACAGAGGGGACTAGGTGATGGCTCACAAACGGAAAAGGGACGATGAGACATGCAATGACTACAGAAGGCTTTGAGGAAGACCCCACGGTGGATCTGACATTGTTTTGCATTTCAAAACAAAATAAAAACAAGCTGCGGAGTCTAATGGCATGACTTTGACGCTGTGGCCATTAGGGGCTGATGAAATCCTCACCGATGACATCACAATTGCTCGAGTGACATCACTGGTGACACTATCACCGATGACATCATCACCAATTACATCCACATTCTTCACTCCACAGCCACGATGGGATGCTGCCCTTACTACAGTGCCGTGCCCCATAGCCTGTCTACAGAGGGAGACAGCACGAGACCTCCAGAGAATCCAGCTCACTATAGCTCTGCCCTGTCAACGAGTGTGCTGTTAAGAAGTTTGTCTCTGCGACCCAGTGGCCCACACTGGTGCCCTGTGAGCTCTCCTTTGTAGTCGACTCGCTGGAGCTTCTGGAGCCACCCGTCCACCTGCCCAGGCAGCGGCACCAGAGGGGCGCCCTTCACCCTGCTGGCCAAGCGCCGGCTACTGTGTCAGGGGCTATGCGGTCAATGTGATGTGTCCGAACGACCACAGCCACCAGGAGGGCCCCCTACTGGTCACAGGTCTAGCGACAGGAGAAAAGGAAAGCTGACGAAAGAGAGAGAGAGAGATCAAAGCAGAGACAGAAAAATGAGGACGGAGAGGGTGGGTGACAGGAGATGAAGGGACGGTTGGGACAAGATCTCCTAATCCCAAACCAAAATAGAGAGAGTTATTATAGTCAGGTATTTAAATAGAGAGAGTTATTATAGTCAGGTATTTCACATTGTTTCGCTTTGGGGAAGGGGACCTTTGGTGTGACCCAGCAGAGCGGCTCCAGTGAGCAGTAAATGTTTGGAAATGAAAGATGTGATTTTATCAGAGGAAGGACACAGAGAGAGAGACAGCATACTATGAATTAATGAGCTGAGCTCTCATCCATTTCCCATCCTCATCACACCCATCTGGTCCATAGCTATATAGGGGTAGGTATCAATATACTCCACTCCATACCTTTGAGGTATCGACCGAAAATAACCCAGTACCAGTAGTATCGAATTACCAGTAGTATCGAAGTACCAGTAGTAACGAAGTACCAGTAGTATCGAAACTCAAACGAGTACTGCATTCGATCCTTGTGGACCACAGGTTTGTGATGCACGCACGCACGCACCCACGCACGCGCGCACGCACGCACACACACACACACACACACACACACACACACACACACACACACACACACACACACACACACACACACACACAGAGGAGGGGAGTCCAGAAATCGTGGTCTAATTAGGTCCAGTGGGACTAGTATTCAGTGACCCAGGTGTAAATGGCCAAGACCTGACAATTGACTGACATTATAAATATTGGTTCTACAGATAGACTCTGAACCATGTTGCTGCTAATCACATCTGTTAAGATGTTAAGATGTACAGGTTTTTACTGCAACTAGAAATCTCGCGCGCTTCACATGCTCCTTTCTAGTGTCCCTCACTGGCTCGGACGCTGCGCGCGCTCGCCCACTCAACTGGCAACACTCATTTCTACCTACCGAGCCTCATTGGTTTGCCCTCAAGGCATCGCCCACTTTGCGGGCTCGCAGATGCAGCTCGCTGCTGTGCGGCCTCGCCCACTCACACAGTTGGGCAAGGGCCGCGGATCCTCACCTTTTAGTAGTAAGATCAGTCCAGCCAAAATCAATTCGCAAGACTGATATAGGAATTTGACGGTCATACTTCTCTTGCAAGTCCGCTAATGTTTTTTTAAGCTGCGACCAGCAGCTCTATAGAGAGCAAAAGTGAACGTCACTTCCTGCCTTTCTCTGGGTACCAACCAGCATCTTAAAAAATTTAAATGAGCTAAAAGGGGGGTGAGGGGTGGCAAAATGCAGGATTGCAGGGCAGAGGGCTGAAATTTGGCACGGAGGACAAGTGTGTGAAGGTGTGTATTGTGTTCATGCCAATGTGCTCATAGGGGGCGGTGGGGGGGGGGGGGGGGGGATTTGAAATGCAGGGTGGCAGAGGCAGAGCAGGGTGGTCTGCCACTGCCATCCTACATTTTGGTCATTTGCATAAAGGTTGCAGCTGCGAATTCACGCTTGTTTTTTCTTTTCCAAAATGTTAATTTCAGCCATGTCATTTAGCTTGAATCGGCTTCTTGTCAATAGCAGCTCCCTATTGTAAGTCAGAGTCATGACAAACACAGAGCATAACCTAATCACTGCATTCAATCACACAAATATACATGGAAATAATAGCATTATTGGTCCATTTGCCAGGCTCAGACACACAGCCACTGTGCAGAAAGCATGTAGAAACCATTCCAGGCCTTTCCCCATTGACACAGACCACATGGCCGTACAGTCACTGTAAATAGCAGACTCTCCACTTACGGCCACGATGACTTCACTAGTTCACAGTCCCCGTTGCCGTGGCACCAGAGGGGCCAATGGATGACTGCCAAGGCGCTATGAGGCTTTGCAGACACTAGGGGGAGTGCTAGCCCACTCTCTTCCATAATGAGTGGGTGATGGAGCAAGTTTGTTTGGGTGGGTTGTTTACCATCTTAATTGCTGGCAGGTCAAAAGAGAAAGGGCTGATTCTTGCACTGGTTGTACATCAGTAGCACATTTACAGTGAATGTACAAAACCTTAGTTACTCTTTTTATGAAGTAAACTGGTGAGGTGAATCCAGGTTAAATCTAGACCAATCACAAAGGAGGAGACGTGAGAAGCAGACAAGTTCAAGAAGGACTTTGAGACTGATGTGGATTGTGCAATACAACTCAATATGCAGCCCAGTATCACACTAAAGCAATAATAATAGACCCGCCAGGCCACCGTGTCAGTGTCACGTTTTGCCTCACCTAGGCGTGAAAAGTATATGCGTGTATTGCACCAGCAGGGGGCGATATAGGCACTGCCTGAAGTAACGCGGTGGGCAGTAAGAGTTTTGTGACTGCAGGGCAGTAGAGGTGTTTGCCTTGGATGCCGGAGACCAGGGTTTGAAGGACAGTGTTTGACACATGTACATTTTTAACTCCTGTTTTTCTTATTTAACCATGACCAAACCCTAACACTAACACTAACCTTAACCCTAACCCTAACACTAACCCTAACCCTAACACTAACACTAACCTTAACCCTAACCCAAACCCTAACCCTAACACTAACCTTAACCCTAACCCTAACACTAACACTAACCTTAACCCTAACACTAACCCTAACCCTAACACTAACACTAACCTTAACCCTAACCCTAACACTAACCTTAACCCTAACCCTAACCCTAACATTAACCTTAACCCTAACCCTAACACTAACACTAACCTTAACCAAATACCTGCCTAAACATAACCGTAATCAAATTAAGTGACATGCTGGACAAAACGTGACATTGACACTGAGGCAAAACGTGACACTGACACGGGGCCCTAGCGGGTCTATTACACACTTTGGAAGATGTCCCTCATATTTTGTCCAGTCAGTATTTGTGGTAACATATCCCCTGGTCTAACTCTAACCTATAACAAACTTCTACTCACAAAAGCTCACATCACATACGTACGTCTCAAGAACACCTGCATCTGAATTTAGTGTTTTCCGTTACATAGAGACATTTTCACTATAAATCGATGCAGAAAGGGAACAAATCGGAGGATAAAAAAAATCTAAATAAAGTTAAATGAGACAATGAGTCTCCTCTCTTCTCTCAGCACAGTACAGTTGCCAAGCTGTTGGTAAACTGCTACACACTGCTGAGACACTTTCAGCTCCTGAACGCAGCCTGCAAGGCAGTATCCCGAGCAGATGAGCCTTCAAGGGGATAATCCTATATAGGCTCTGCATGCGTATGTAGGCTAGGCGTATGTGCGTACGAGTGTGTGTGTGTGTGTGTGTGTTTGCATGTGTGTGTGTGTCCACGCGTCCCTGCGTGTGTGTGACAGACAGTGAGGACTCTGGTAAACTACATCACATGCCATCTGCTGCTGTCTGCTGAGCACATCAGAAGT
>NC_139644.1:29059152-29069152 GCF_964638095.1 Poromitra crassiceps | reverse complement strand
TGTCTCTCTCCCTCTCTCTCAGTCCCTCTCTCTCCCTCTCTCTCTCTCTCTCTCTCTCCCTCTCTCCCTCTGTCTCTCTCTCTCCCTCTTTCCCTCTGTCTCTCTCCCTCTCTCTCTCCCTCTTTCCCTCTGTCTCTCTCCCTCTCTCTCTCTCTCTGATCCATTGTAATGCAGCACAGAGCACTCCACACATGGCTTTGACAAAGACTGCTTGTACTCTAGCAGACCTTGGGCTGGGAGCCTTTGTAGGCAAAGTCTGTGACCTCACTCGTTCTTTTGGGGACACACACACACACACACACACACACACACACACACACACACACACACACACACACACACACATACACACACACACACACACACACACACACACACACACACACATACACACACACTCCTGGGGGGGGGCACAGAGAGGTGGATAATTTGAGAGAAAGACTATACACAGAGATTTAATATAGCTCTATGATAAACATTATGCTCACACCCCCAGGCATGCGCAGACACACGTTGATTCACTGACACACCGATACACACACACACACACACACACACACACACACACACACACACACACACACACACACGTACACTGTGCCCCAATCCAGCCTTTCACAATGCTATGGCCTTGGTGCTATGAAAGCACAGAGGGAAACACACAATGCAGGCCCACACCGCATGTGAGCGAGTGGGCTGTGAGTTGTGTGCTGTGTGCTGTGTGCTGTGTGTGTGTGTGTGTGTGTGTGTGTGTGTGTGTGTGTGTGTGTGTGTGTGTGTGTGTGTGTGTGTGTGTGTGTGTGTGTGTGTGTGTGTGTGTGTGTGGAGGTCCAAGGGCATAGGCAGGCTTTGTCACAGCCCTCCACACACTGAGCTTCCAGAAAAGGCCACCTTTCAGTTTCAATATGGTTTTGTAAGAAGCGCCACCGGGGCTCAGAGAGCACAGACTGCTGAGCTACTTTCACATTGTGGTCTCCGACACTAACTGGTCTGATCTGAGCTACTTTCACATTGTGGTCTCCGACACTAACTGGTCTGATCTGAGCTACTTTCACATTGTGGTCTCCGACACTAACTGGTCTGATCTGAGCTACTTTCACATTGTGGTCTCCGACACTAACTGGTCTGATCTGAGCTACTTTCACATTGTGGTCTCCGACACTAACTGGTCTGATCTGAGCTACTTTCACATTGTGGTCTCCGACACTAACTGGTCTGATCTGAGCTACTTTCACATTGTGGTCTCCGACACTAACTGGTCTGATCTGAGCTACTTTCACATTGTGGTCTCCGACACTAACTGGTCTGATCTGAGCTACTTTCACATTGTGGTCTCCGACACTAACTGGTCTGATCTGAGCTACTTTCACATTGTGGTCTCCGACACTAACTGGTCTGATCACGCACTAACTGGTCTGATCTGAGCTACTTTCACATTGTGGTCTCCGACACTAACTGGTCTGATCACGCACTAACTGGTCTGATCGTAGTCGCTGTGAAGCTGTAAGTGACCTGTAGCCTACTGACATTTGGAGTGGGCAGGGATTAAAAATAATATGCTACTGTAGTTAGCCTGCAGAAACATCAGACCTATGTTAGTTTGTCACACACACACACACACACACACACACACACACACACACACACACACACACACACACACACACACACCAACCCGATCGCATGAAATGCGTATATATGACACGAGGGTGTTAAGTCATGGAATAGATACGCGGAAACGCGATTTGGCGTGCAGTTCAGACACACTTCGCCTCGTCCACAAACATTAGAACTCTAATATGCATAATAACTTTACGTGGAAGTTATGGGGGTTAGATTTAGGGTTAAGGTTAGGGTCAAGGTTAGGTTAAGAGTTAGGATTAGTGTTTGGTTAAGGGTTAGGATTAGTGGTTGCGAGTATGTTATCACAGTTTGCCGCCATTGTTCGGCGTGCGTCTAAACTGCACGCCAAATCATGTTTTTGCGTATCTATTCCACGAGGAAACACCCGCGTGTCATATATACGCATTTCATGAGATCAGGCTGGGACAGGGGTGTGTACTATTTAACATCTTTCTCCTGTGTGTCACCAAGCTTCTCCACAAGGAGATTGAAGCCAGCAGACAGTGGTGTGGCAGTGGACCTAAGACTATACATGGCAACCTTTTTAACATCAGGAGGCTCCACGCAACCACCAAACTCTGTAGAGCAGTGGTTCTCAGATTTCTTCACGTGAAGGACCCCTAAACTGACAAAGATTAGACCACGGACCCCCATTTGATAGGATTTTGTCCCACGGTCCCCCATATGATAATTAAGATTGATGCTTTTAGATTTTTTATTACAGAAAGTGTATAAAACCCATGACCAAAATAGTCATTGTGTTACTTATGAATGGAATTATAGCAAAAATAAATTACGCCCCTTTTACACTCCTCTATAGCTGTGAAGCTTGGGTAACCCTACAGTCGCCACATCAAATCCCTGGAGCGCTTCCATATAGGCTGCCTCCAGTGCATACTGGGAATCACCTGGCGTGATCACCCCACACCCACACATAGCCCCACACCAAAATACTTGGAAAAACCAACTGCAGAAGTATTGAGGCCATGATCACCCAGTGCCAACTGCAGTGGCTGGGCCACGTGATGAGGATGCCCCCATGCCGGTTACACCACAGAGTGCTTTACGGCCAACTACTTCATGGTCTACGCTCAGCTGGAGGGCCAAAGAAGCGCTATAAGGACCAAATAAAGAATGCCTTGAGGAAATGCAAGATCAGCCCCGGGGACCTGGAGGATGTTGCTGCAGACCGCACCATTTGGCGACAAATGTGTACAGATGTGGTTTACACACTGGAGACTGAGAGGACAAACCAAAAGACAACAGAAGAGAGCCAGAAGTGGTGCCATGGGCACCACTACCACCACCATACACACTATACATGTCCCACCTGCAATAGAGCCTGTGGGTCCAAGATAGGACTGTTCAGCCACCAAAGTGTGTGTGTGTGTGTGTGTGTGTGTGTGTGAGTGTCTGTGTGTGTGTGCGTGCGTCTGTGTGTGTGTGTGTGTGTGTGTGTGTGTGTGTGTGTGTGCATGTGCGCGCGCGTGCGTGTAGCTGGCATTTTAAAAACATGAGACCAGTTGTAAATTCATGCATATCGATGTACAAATCAGCCAAACATCTGTAACTGCATGCCAGTATGATATCACTGAATTCCTCATATGACTACGGGGTGGTCGTATGGCCTACAAATATGGCTTACATACTACAGAAGTAGGCATTTCCCTTCCTCTCTTGTTCACCTCTCACACACGCCCACCAACCCCGTCACCTTTTTTCACATCCAATCAACACCACCTTTATCTCTCTCTCTCTCTCTCTCTCTCTCTCTCTCTCTCTCCCCCACACACCCACCAGGTTTGTGTTTCTCCCTTGGCCATACGGTGACACGTAAAGCAGCTGTGCTGGCAATTGTCACTGTGGCGACCAACGAGCAGAACAGAACAGGACTTCAGCAATAATCCCACTGTGTGTGTGTGTGTGTGTGTGTGTGTGTGTGTGTGTGTGTGTGTGTGTGTGAGAGAGAGAGAGAGAGCGAGATAGAGAGAGATAGAGAGAGAGAGCCTGCTGAGCCAGGCCTCTCATTATGTGGGGGGTAATGTGAGCAGGCCCTCTGACTGCGTGGGGCTGAATGGGGGGGGAGTCGGGCGGCGCCCCCTCTGTCTTTCCTGTGCTTTCACTCTGCTGAGCTCGGCAACTCTGATTCTACACCGACAGGCTGGGCCCGGCCCGGCGGCTGTTTGAGGGTGGAGGGTGGGGGGTGCGGAGGACTTTGTGGGGTGGGGGTGATGAGGTTTAGGCCTGGCATGGGTGTGATGGTAAGTTCCGGGTTTATGGGTTGCATGTGTGTATGTGTGTGTGTGTGTATGGGTTGCATGTGTGTATGTGTGTGTGTGTGTGTGTGTGTGTGTGTGTGTGTGTGTGCGTGTGCGCGTGTGTGTCTGTGTGTGTGCGTGTGTGTGTGTGTGTGTGTGTGTGCGTGTGCGTGCGCGTGTGTGTCTGTGTGTGTGCGCGCATGTGTTGTTTGGCTGAGGTGTTAAACTTGGAACTAAACATGGAAAGGTAATTCTGTGCCTGCCTTGTGCGCTTTGTGGTCTTACGTGCATATAGAAGCCATCTGGAAAGTCTGAAAATGAATTACATTGCACTTTTTTTCCCAACATGCCTCTCTTTTACTGACACTGGATATAAATATACAGGGAGATAACTGACATCAGCAATCTCCTACCAATAACAGCCTAATTGAATATAGTTTATAAATAGCTACAGTGTAGATACACCATTTCAAGCATATAGTTGGGCCGTCTGGGTAGTGTAGAGGTAAAAGCACTTGCCTACCTACCAATTGGCCGTGTCTGTGGGTGGGAAGCCAGTGGGGTATGAGACCTGGTCACTGCACTAGTGCCTCCTGTTGTCGGTCGGAGCGCCTGTTCGGGGGAGGGGGAGAGGAACTGGGGGAATAGCGTGATTGGGATTTACAATTACAATACAAAAAAGTTACAATTCGTGAGAAAATGGGAGCAAAGCTGAAAAACTTGATCCAAAATAATAGTAATGTGTGACACTTTACAAAAACATCATTAACTAACCTGTTACCTGCTTGATGGTTAGTTAAGGGATAATCAGCTCCGAGTCATAGGTGTGCGTTAAATTAAGTCGAGTTAAAGCAAAAAAGTTGCCTCTAGTCGCTTTAAGAGTTACTGTAGTTCATGATTTTTAAGCATTAATTAACCCTTAATTAATGTACCCTTAGGTATTGTAAAGTGTTACCACAAACTATATCAATTAATTATACAGAACAAGGCTGTGTAGTTGCTGGTGTGGCTCTCTCCTGCACTAATTAGATCTGAATCTGCAGGTAGATAAAGGTGAAGTTGAAACATCTCATCTGTTACAGCAATGTGAGAGTTTGTGTGTTTGACCTGTCCTAGAGGACTGGACAGAGACGTTCAACCAACGCCCCAGAAATCTGGAAAGAAAGCCAAACAAGTATCTGCTGTGTCACCGCAGAAACATTTTCACACAGTTCCATCTTGAAGATAAATTAAATGCTTCATGCCCAGGTGTGTAAACATCATATTAGCATTGGATGAAACTTCTAAGTAAAAAAAAAGTCATGTGAATTTGAAATAACTATTGTTTGTTTACCATAATTCCGTGGATATGACTCTCAAAGATCATATATCATATACATATACATTAACGAACGATTAACTACGATTAACTACTCTACTCATGGAACTGACCGACTAATCAGTAACTAATGATTAAATACTATATTCACGAGCTGACATTTAGTAATCATTAAGTATTGATTAACTACTCTACTCAGGAACTTAGATACTAATCATTAACTAATGACTACCTACTCATTAACTATGATTAACTAGTGATTGACTAATGACAAATTATTCCTTAGCTACTCATTAACTAACTATTAGTTAATGATTAGTTTACTAGTAACTACTACAGTATTTGTGTACGTTATTGTAAAGTGTTACCCAAAAGTTAGACTCAGCCCTCTTAATCCGTTTCACCAAACGTCTGGGAGCCGAGACTACCCAAAAGTCAACCAGCTTGTCTTCATTCATGATGATATCTACAGTGTGCTGACATCAGGTAGTACTGTATCAAATTTCAACCCAATTTCAACCAACAATATCATGACATGACAGCTGTCAATCAATCGTGATGGCTAGGAGAAACGTTCCAAGCAGGCAACATGGCTACCAATGGGCAAACTTTTCTAGCCCATAACTATCACTCCCTCCAGGTAATACACGAGACCACGGTTCTTCTGTTACAGATGGATTTATTAACTGCTCTCCACTGTCCTCACATCCACCATCAAACTGTTCAAACAAATAATTGTACAGAGTAGAGATGGGCCGATACCATTTTTTTCAGACCGAGTACGAGTACGAGTACTTAATTTTGGGTACTCGCCGATACCGAGTACCGATACGAGTACTTTTTGTTTTTGTTGAGTAACCACTTATTTTACCACCTTTTTTCCCCCAATTTTGTTTCATTGTCATGCCTTGTACTTTTAATGATACTGTAATGTTCAATTACCACAATGAAAATAATAACACTGCTGATTCTTAAGATACTGTTTATTTGTTTACAGTTTCTTTACCTTCTTTAAGCAGCACACACCAGCACAGCCAAAACCCAAAACAGAATTGAGTACAGCAGTATGTTAAATAATAGTACAGTCAAATAAATGCTTAGTAGTCACTCTCTGTAACTCTCTCTGTAACTCTCTGAGTTTTTGTATTAATTGTAATACATTAAGGTACAAAATATAAAACAACTTTCACTTTCAGTTTTAAACCAAGGAGGTCCACAGAAAAATAAATAAAAATATAAAAATATAAAATAAACATACTCTGAAATGTGTACAACTAACAACTGTGCATTATATGGCATCAAACAGCCTGTGCTATATAAGGACTAGGTAGGTATCAGTCAGAGTCAGGAGTCCCAGGGTCAGACTCTTTTGGAAAGGTAAGTGGCAGGTTCTTTTTTATGAAAATAATCATCTCTGTATTTTCAGCTGTGAGCCTATTTCTCTTGTCATTTAGAATGATTGAGGCTGAGCTAAAAAGCCGCTCACTTTCAACACTACTGCATGGTGCTGAGAGGTATTTTTGTGCCAATTGGGCCAGAGTGGGAAGTCGCGTTTTGTTACCAAGCCAGTACTTGAGAGGTTTGTCTTCTCGAGGAATTGTGGGCTCTGCAAGGTATGTATCTAGCTGGATTGCAGCAGTCGCTGGAGTGCTGCTGCTGCTCTGTGATTCACGTTCTTCTGCTATTTGGTCAAACATACTGTCCAGACTGCTGCAGGGCTGGTCCCTCCGTGGCCTTCTGACAGGTGGCTCCTCCATCTCCTGGTGGTCCCTCTGTTGTGCTGCTTCCCCACGAGATATTTTCTGGAGCTCCTGTACCACCATCTCTTTGGCCAGCCTGGCTGTGTTGGAGTCTGAGAAATAACGATCCTTATATCTCCAAAAGAGAAGAGCAGAATAGAGAGAATCGAACTATTTAGTTTACAATAGTTTACAGTTTGCGTTTTTAGCAAGCAACAATAAAATTGTATATTGTATTGACAGATAAACAAAAAACTAGAACTACTGTACTATGCAATAATATCAGGTAAGCTATAGATCTTTTTTTTTTAATTGAATATGCAGCCTAGTGCCTATTAAGTCTTTTAGGCTAACATTTTGCATATTCTCCCTCCTTCAAACTATAGCCACATACTGTACATGTCCTGCCATAAATTAAGTGGCTATTTCTCTTTTCCTATTTTTGCATAAATACAATATAAGAGAAGTAGTTAGTTACCTTGGATCAAGTATGCTCGCGATGCAGTAGAGTGGATTGTCCTCTGTGTCCTTGAAGCGTGTCCTCACAGCTTGCAGTAAGGTTTCCTTCATCGTTCTTATTCCACGGTCCTCCTCTGTCTCTCTGGCCAGCAATCTTTGAAGCACTGTGACGGCAGGGATCACATCTGACGCTGATGCATCGGCGCTGCTCACCTTTAATTGATTGATTGAATACTTTATTAATAGTTTGCAAAGACAAGCACAGGAGCGTAGGCTACAGTAGGCCTACAATAAAAGGTCTGCTAAGAGGGTTTTAAACGCAAGCATTATAGCGCTCAATTCATCAAAACATTTAATGACAGACACATAGACAACGCTATTCAAAAACATATCAATGAGTAGAATATAATTGAAAATAAAAATTATGTACCTGTCGTGTTAACTCTTCAAAGGGAGACAACACAGCGATGGTCTTCTCCAGGAGACTCCACTGGTTTGCACTGAGGGTGTCGGGGAGGTTGTGTTCTGCCGCAAACAATGCAAGGGCTCGCTTCTGCTCAATGAGGGACTGCAGCATATAAAAAGTACTGTTCCAACGGGTCTGTACGTCTTGTTGGAGACGTTTTACAGGCTGGTTGATAGAGAGTTGGATATCTTCAAGCTGGGAGTACGCCAAGGGGGAATGTTTGAAATGGCCAACTATTCTTCTCCCGACTGCTACGGCATCTGAAACACTTCGCTGAGCAAGAACGCCTTCGTGGACAGCCAGCTGGAGTGTGTGAGCGACGCAACCAATGCTCGGTAAATCAGCATCCGCGAACGCCTTCTTCATGTTCGAGGCATTGTCTCGGACCACAACGTGCACAGCTGCCTTTGTAATCTTCCATGTTTGAAGCATCCCATTGAACGTGTCAGCTATTACACCGGCTGTATGTGACCCACGACACTGTTTTGCATGTAGCATAACTCTCCGGAGGTTGAACTCACTGTCTACCCACTGGCAAGTTAGGCTGATCAGGGACATTGGACTCACGCTGCTGCTCCAAATATCCGTGGTGAAACTAGCCGACGACATACCACACAACAAGCTCTGTATGTGTTCTTTCACAAAGTTGTTTATCTTGGGCAACTCGGTCTTGGCGATTTGTTTACGGCCTGGAATCGCATACCTGGGCTCCAAAATGTTAAGCAGCTTTCGGAATCCCAAGTTATCTACGATGGACAACGGTTGGTCATCAAGGGCAATGAATTGGGTAAGAGCCTTTGTTATTTCCAATGCCTTCGGATTGTCTTTCGACATTTTCTCTCGCTTCTGGAGTGTTTGGCGTAAAGTTGGCTGATGTAGCCTAGCAGCACTAGCAGCCTTAATCTCCGCGTACTCAGCCTTGTGTTTCTTCGCGAGATGTTTTAACAAGTTGCTGGTATTGTACGCGCTGACTTTCTTTCCTCCTCTCGATATTTTCCCAGCGCATAAGTTGCATTTCGCCAGGCTATTGTCGTCATCGTCTATCTTAAAGAAGGTCCAAACCGGTGAAGACGACATGTTGTTGCATGTTCATTCATTTAGGAAGCGTGTGTTGTTTGTTGAGCTGAGCAGCAGGCAGCACCGCGCGCACGTTTCAATGGTAGGCGGAGGCGGAGCCATCTATGGGCCGTTGTGTCACTGCAAAAAGTAACCTCCTGTTTGCAGTGTACTCGGGCCAGAGTATCTGGACGTTCTTCCGATACCGATACGAGTACTTGAGTACGGTATCGGAGCCAAGTACCGATACCAGGATCGGTATCGGCCCATCTCTAGTACAGAGTAAAGACACTTTTATCACACAAAAACTGTAAACCAATAGGCATGATGAAACATAAAACACACAGCATAAATACACATACCTTGCTGGCTGCACACACTGAGGGAACGAGTTGTGGGATTGGCTTGACCAAAAAAGTAAGGCTTCAAAAACATAAATCTTCCAAAAACTTCTTAAACTTTAAATATCTTCTTCTTTCTTTGTTTACAGTGTTATAATCTTAAACTTATCCGTCTCTGCTTAAACTTTGCAGTTTTTTCTGCTCCACATGCTCCATTCTGCTTGTAGAAGATTGCGACATCCAAAACTGTCCCCCTAACAACACGGAACATAAAACTACTTCCTACCTGACATTACAAAACAAATCAATATTGATGAAAATAAATTACATACATACATGTAACATATCAAGTAATGACATAAATTATAACAAAATTATATTTATGGCAGTTAAACTGCCTTCAAATGGAAGTTGTGAACTTGTGTTTACGAGAGCGGAAGTCATGTACACGTCATGCTTGTGCATTCAAGTGGTCACGTCGTGAACATGCGCAGTTGACGACTAGAAGCCACAGAGGCTAACAGTTTAACTACCACTAGCTAGCGAGCGGCTAATACAGGAAATGCAAAGGCGTAATAGCAGAGCAAAAAAGATGTTCCTCAGACATATTATAACATGACTATGAAAAGCTCTATATGGCTAAAATGACAATATATTTACATTCCATCAACGTCCATGGCATCCGCTATTTTGTGAAAGCGTCACAAGACACCTCACAAGCCGTGAGCTCAAAGCTTTCA
>NC_139644.1:29044152-29051652 GCF_964638095.1 Poromitra crassiceps | reverse complement strand
GGGAAATGGCTGCTAGGATGTGCAACACCCATACATGGCTTTAGTGGTATGACTACAGATGAGTTATGATATTATATGATATTATATGAGTGTATATTTGACTCTCTTTTGTAGGTGGTATGGGAATCGACGGAGAACAGGTAGGAGTTCTAGTGAAGCGTAAGTGGGTGTTTTAATTTGTTGACCTCTCGCTTTTGCAGCATAGTTTTATTGCTGTGTATTTCACATACTTGGCCAACATATAATAGCCTACATGTATCCCCCCCCCCCCCCCCCCCCACACACACACAAACACACACACACACACACACACACACACACACAGATAGTGTGTAATCAGTGTCTACAGTTTCCTGTGGAGGGGAAGGCAGAGTCTAAATGATGATCTTTATGTTGTGGTTCACTGAAAGCCTGTGGTCTCTGAGTCTGTATATACTTCTACAGTGTGTGTGTGTATGTGTGTGTGTGTGTGTGTGTGTGTGTGTGTGTGTGTGTGTGTGTGTGTGTGTGTGTGTGTGTGTGTGTGTGTGTGTGTGGTTCAGTGCATACCCAGCTATTACCAGGTCTATTGTGTGTGTGTGTGTGTGTGTGTGTGTGTGTGTGTGTGTGTGTGTGTGTGTGTGTGTGTGTGTGTGTGTGTGTATGTGTGTGTGTGTGTGTGTGGGGCTGTCAAGCCACCATGAATAAGACTGGAGGTTCAATTGCAGGGTGGGAGGAAGGAGCCCAAGAGCTTATGGCTAAGGCTCAACATTATATTTTCATCTCTGACTTGACAATAGCATTTACATTCTCAAGTCGAGTCTCAAGTCGATACGTCAGTGAGGAGATACAGTGTGTGCTGTGTTGCAATAATCACTTTTAAGGATTGGTCCTTGTGGATGCTGTCACCGTATTTTTTCTTAAGTAGCCTACAGTCTTGGTCGTCACTATCACCGATGTACTCTCGTCATCATCAACTTGGCATCATAATTATCATCATCATCATCAGACAGCGAATAGCATCAGGAGACAACCATTGTGATTGTAGTCTCGCTGACCAGCCTCCTCTCCCTTCCGTCCGAGGAGTCTGGCGCCGCAGGTCTCCATAGTGGGATTGCGATGGGCGGCGCTTAGCGGCAAAATGCCCTTGGAAAATAGTTTCAAACAATCCAACTTGACGTTTTCAGCGCGTAGCAACGAGCTAGCGTGTAGGTTTCTGCCGTTAGCTTGCTAGCTAGTTAGCGTTGTTGTTTTCCCTGAGGCGGCAGGGGACTATTTACAGCAACACACAGGGAGGAGGGAGCGGAAGCCACTCTGATTGACATGGTCGGAGCCAATGACAGAGCTTCGGGAGCGGACATCCGGCTGCCACTGAAACCGACGCCTCCAATGGGAGAGCAGAGTAGAGCAGGGGCGGGTTTATCCCAGTTATGGAGACCTGCGGCGCCAGACTCCTCGGACGGAAGGGAGAGGAGGCTGGCCAGCGAGACTATTGTGATTGCGATCAGCAACATCAGCATCATTGTCGTCACTATCGTTATCATCCTCATCATCATCTTCCATCACTACCAACCGGTCTCGTCATAAACATTACCAACTCAACTTTCTCCTCATCTTCCCCTCTTGCCCCCTCTGCTCTCTTTTCCTTCATTGTGCTACCTGTAGCGACTAGCGAGGGACAGCCCAACCATTGGCTTCAATAAAGACTCCGCCCCCCTTGGGAGTTGGCGAGCTCAGTGCTGTCTGTGACTCTGCAACCTGTCACATGGTATTACAGCACCATGCTTTCTACTGTCAACCCAGACATACCTGTTTGCCTGTGGAGGACTCTTGTACCACAGATTCATTTTAGGAGATGAGAGGTGTGTGTGTGTGTGTGTGTGTGTGTGTGTGTGTGTGTGTGTGTGTGTGTGTGTGTGTGTGTGTGTGTGTGTGTGTGTGTGTGTGTGTGTGTGTGTGTGTGTGTGTGTGTGTGTGTGTGTTTGTGTTAGGCGGAGGTCACTCGAGACTACACTGTGCTGTGTTATCAAGGTAATGGATGGCCTGTTTGTCCTGTTGATGTGAGTCCTGGAGTATTTGCTTACTTCTCAGAGGAGAGAAGAATAGCATTACCTATAAAGAAGCACTTTTTCTTCGAGGACACTGAAACTCAAAAAAGCAAAAGAACAAAAAAAGAACAAAGAGTTATATATCTAATAACCTCAACACACTCCAGTCTCTGGGAGGACTGCATTTCCCAGTTTAATGTGGTCCTTGCAAATAATCTGAATGGTATATATCAGAAAATAATACTGTGTATCAGTTGCCATCAACTCGAGGAGTCCAGAATAATTGTAGGACTTCTAATAGTTATGAATGTTTATTTTCACTCAGATGTTTGTGGATGCTTAATCGAGACACTCAACTTTAATATCATATATGCATTTTTACTATTTCAAGCCACATTTCCAGAGGCTTTAATGTTAGGGTTAATGCTACATACATTTCTACAGAAGCATTTTGTTCTGTGTCATCAGACAGAGAGAGTAAACAAAACACACTGTGTTCCAAACTGCACTTAGATCTCAGATGACAGTCTGGGGCTAAAAGCTTGACATTCTGGTCATCAGGTAAAAGAGTGGAAACAGACGTCTGTGCTCCAAAAAGCAATTATGTTCTGAAAACAAGGCAGCATAGTAAATAAATGTGATGCGAGTTATCAATGTCGCTAATACATAAAAATAAAACGAATTAACACGATATAAAACCATGTTCTATGGTGGAACGATAACACTGTAGCACTAGCACACATCCGTCGTATCTGGTGCCGGATCTGGGGCGGGGCTTAGACAGGATGATGCGAGGTTACTTTAGATCAGTCAGTCAGACCCTATAGTGCGTACTGGTTGGCAGTAACTGGAATATTGTGTATGACTTGTTTACTCCACAGTTTATCCTATTGTGATTATCTCCCATCCAGTTCAACTTCTACTGAGTGCACGCTTTATAATGGTCAAAGTCAAGTTTTCTGGTAAAGCTGCACTTCTTTTGATCCCTCCATTCATCTACCACCTCTATCTTTTTTCTTTATCTTTTATCTCCCCCTCTCTCTCTCTCTCTCTCTCTCTCTCTCTCTGGCCTCCTGCAGCTCGGCCCATCACTCTTTATACTATCTCCATTCCTCTTCCTTATCCCCCTACCTCTGTTCCCTCATCCCTCCATCCATCCGTTTCCCCCACTAACCTCTCCATCATGTCACCGCTCTTTTCTTTCTCTCTTTCCTACCTCCAACTTTCCATCTTACTTTCTCTCCATCTGTCCCATAACCACCCCCCCCCCCCCCAAGCACCCACCCACCGCACCCCCATCCTTCTCCACTAGCTGGCCATGCTGCTGACGTCTGCAGTAGCGGTGGAGCGAGGCCAAGAGCTGCCTTTAAATCACACCGACGTCTAATGAAACACACACACAGATGCACACGTGAGCATGAAAGATGTGCGCAGGCATATACACGTGAGAGCGTGTGTATAAACACACACACACACACACACACACACACACACAGACACAGACACACACACACACACACACACACACACACACACACACACACACAAACTCTCAGCTTTTATTCTCTAACTCTTCCACCCTCAGCTATATAATTGCTGGTAAAAAAAACACACACCCACACACAGTGTGAAGGAGAAGGCACACTGCACGTCTGACGAGTCAGTGCTTCATTGTTGATGAAGGCCCGGCTCCCCCTGAGAAGCAGAAGTATTTTCTTTACTGAGCTCACACAGTGAAATGTGCCCCACTTCAACTGCAGCAGCGAGACTGCTCAAATACTCGGAGGTAAAATCATCTCATTTAGCGCGTTGGGTTTGTTTGTTTATGTAACGGTGCATTCACTGAATCCGCTCTGCTCTGTCTCCCATGTGCAAGTTGTTTTCGGGAACATCCCAGCAAACAGTTCCTCGACTCGATGTTAACGGATCCAATCGACGTGGGTTCAAGCCATGACTTTATTATTCCCCTTTGCCAAGATGAAAACAGAATCCTACAGTAAGGGGGATGGTGATTTCTAGGAAATCATATTTTAGAGTGTGTCACTGAATAAAAACTCACGGGAAACATTTCTGCCTCCTGCATCACAACGTGACCTTATTTTGACCATTTGCCGACATGAAAACATCATCTTTGGGCGGGAAATATTGATACTTTGTTAATTATAGCTTGAAAGAGAGGCAATATTGAAAGGTGTGAAGGCATTTATGCAGCTCCCCCCCCCTCCATCTCAGAAAGCCGCACACAGCTCACGTACGATATAAATTCCATAAAAAAAAAAAAAGATTGACCCTCTGGTATGGTAATTTGACATTTCCCACCTGGCAACACTGGCTCGAGACGAGAGCTGTCTGCTAGCTGCGACTGACTGATTACGGAGTGAGATGATCTGGGCTTCACACTCTTATTGACTGTATACCAGAGAGGATTTATTGAAAAGTCTCTGTGTAATAACACATATCCATGTTACAGCTTATGGCTGTAATGCGGAAGTGGCGGCAGCTTCACTGAAATTAACTGATATTGTGATATTGCGTAAATATTCCACATTCTATTTGTTATAGCAGCACACCCCCTTCCCCGAACCCTCAAATGAGCATTACCACCTAGTATGTGTGCATGAACATGTTATTTTAAAACATAAACAGACAAGTAACAGGACATACTGGATATTTGGTTCGATTTTAGCAGAATGGACTACAAACCCGCAACTCATTATTGTGCTAATTCAAGCAAGACCTACAAGTTCCCATTACAGTGGAATGGATTGACCTGGCCCCACAACCAACCCCTCAGCAGCTCCTTCCATTTCCCACTCCTCATTTGGCTGCAGCGGGCCACCATGCAGGCTCACCACCCTGCCAGTAATCCTATGTGATGACAGCACAGCAGGCACTACAGTATATCACACACCGGGATTGACGTTTTATAGGCCGACTGTGGACTGACCTCGGCCTCGGGGTGGGAGAGGCGCTGTGGCAAACACCAGTCGGATAAATCTGGACTGCAATGTGGCTACTGTAAATTCTTTAACGCCATCGCAGAGTAGAGGGGAGGCTATCTGTGGGTTTCTGCTTTACCCACACAACGTCCTGCAATCTTCTGGAGGAGGGTGCGTGCTGTGTGTGTGTGTGTGTGTGTGTGTGTGTGTGTGGGGGGAGGGGGGGGGTATAAAAGGCTATACGAGGGATCAGTCGATCAGCAGCAAACTCACTGGGGGGAAACGAGTACGCGCAGAGTGTAGAGTACGCGCAGCAGAGAGGAGCGGAACGAGAGTCGCCGCCATGACAGTGTCACCGCATAGCTAAAAATTATATTTTAGAGACACAATATTGTTATAAATATCAACAACTAGCCAACAGATATCACAGCTGGTGGGCCGTTATATCAAACTGGTCATTCAATGGCGTTTTATTGCCACACAACTAACGTTAGCTGACCTCGGCGCACAATATAACAAGGAAGCAGTCTGAAACTAACGTTAGTTCAGTGTGGTAGTAGCTTGATAGCTGACAGCTAACATTAGCAAACAACACACATACAGTGATTTAGCTCAACACTCACACACAAATATTAAGTGTCTAGCCGATCTGCTCCCACAATTGAGCCTTTCTGTCTCTGTTGCGATAGTTTCTCCATATGATTATTTAGGAGAACCCAACACCAGCGTCTTTCTGAAAAGTTAAAATAATTTCAGCTGGAAGCGCTGGGAGTCGGGCGCACAAAAATGCCACAGCGCTGTGAAAATAGACGCTGGACGCAGCGCACTTTCTCTAGAGACGTCCGTGTGCGCTCGCATACGCTCTCCCCCCATTGGAAACAACTGAAAATAGACGCCGGAGCTGATGAAAAGACGCTAGGTGGACACAGGCCCGTGTTGTTTTCTGCTAACGGCGCACCACCACGCCATGCAGCAGTGCTCTTTAGCAAAACGAATTCCAACCAAAGCAACGATTGACCCTTTAATCAGCCAATAAGTGCACTTGTTTTCCTTACCTCTACCCCTCCCTAATCATTTAATCCTCCTTAAGATAAAACAGGCCCGTTCCTCTTGTCCTCCAAGGCAAGTTGCTGTTGTGTGCGAGAGAGAGAGAGGAGCAGTGAGACTCTCCGTTCCAAATGCTTTTTAACACTTTTAGCGTCCATTTACCTGACATTACCTGACATTAACATGTGTTTTCTGTCATCAGATTGCAATCAGATAAATCTTGAACACATTAGCCTGATTTCATTTACATCTGGCGTTAGCATGCGTTTTTGGTGATCTGATTGCAATCTGATCACCCAAATGGGTCAAATGGGTGTCCTCTCAATCCGCATACAGTTGCTGTATGCAGATTGAGAGGACACATTGCATTTACACTTGTGTTCAATGTGTACACAATGCGTCCCTGACCACCTCCGGAGGTGGTTTGGCCGATCAGATTGCAATCCTTCTTCAATGTGTCTTGGGGGCGTTTACACCTGTACTTTCAGGTGGTCACAATCTGATGGCAGAAAATGCATAGCCTACGATACGATACGATACGATACGATACGATATACTTTATTGTCAGTTCACACTGAAATTTGTCTTGCAAGACAGCGGCAGTCCCATGCACAAACACATGACAAAGAGAACAAAACCAAAAATACAAAGATACATACACACATACAGCACACAGAGAGCACTGGTCACTGCTCCACTGACCCTCGGCCATGTTCTTGATTAAGCCTCAGGATCGACTGATGTATAAAGGACTTTCATGTGTAGTTTAGTCTGACCTTCTTGAAAGTTGGAATTAAGTATCTCCTGCCAGAGGGCAGGAGTTCATATTCTTCATGTAGGCTAACACATGATTAGTGTTTGAGGCAATATTTCTAGCTAACCTCAATACACTGTTGACATATGTCAACATGCAGCAGACTATGGAGTGGTTTACCTACAATTTTTGAACAAATATTCATCTGTCTAAGTAGTTGTGATTTTAAGGTAACAGACAGGCATCCATACCAGGTGGTACTGCAGTACTGTAAAACACTCATAATCACTGAGGTAAAAAATAATAGAAGAATCTGTTTACTAGCACCAAAAGATCTTAACCGGCGAAGAAAGTATAGTCTTTGCTTCGTTTTCTTACACAGGGAGTCTACGTGGTCTTTCCATGACAGCAGGTGGTCTATTGTTACTAGGTATGTGAAGGAGCATACCTGCTTGATCTGTTCATTATGGATAGTAACAGAGGTGCTGTGTGTGTCAGGTGGAGACCCAAAAACAATCTCTGCTGTCTTTTTTGCATTGATTAAGACCTGGCACCTGGCATGTTAAAGCCAGGTGTAAATGGCCTCTTAGACGTCAGCACAAAAGCATGATGGCAGGTTCTCATTGGCAAGGAGGAGCACAACACTGGCTTAACATACTGGAAAAGGATAATGAGTTTCACTATTAGTGACAAATTCAATGAAAGGATGTAATCTGTCATTGTTTCTCAACAT
>NC_139644.1:29019152-29039152 GCF_964638095.1 Poromitra crassiceps | reverse complement strand
GACAGCACTGGTGCCAGCGAGAGGGTCAATGTCTGACGTAACTACCCACTGGCAAAACATGAAGGGTTATTCTAAGTCATTTACCCAATGATCTTCACCTACAGAGAAATACACTCACCTGTGCAATTGACAGAATTGGAACAGCATACTGTAGGTATCAGCTTTCAGCTTAGTGTCAACTGGCTACCAAAGTGACATCCCCCTCAAAGATCGGGGCGCTGCATTCTGAGATGTTTTTCGTAAAGAGGCTATCTGGATACTGTCGCCTTTCTGCCAGCTAGAAGCAGTCTGGCCATTCTCCTCTGGCCTCTCTCATCAACAAGGCGTTTCCGTCGACAGAACTGCTGCTCACTGGATGCCCCCCCCCCCCCCCCCCCCACCCCACCCCACCACCACCACCACCACCACCATTCTGTGTAAACTCTAGTCTAGAGACTCATGTTGTCTGTGAAAAAGTCCCTTGAGATCTACAGTTTCAGAAATACTCAAACCAGCCCGTCTGGCACACTGTGTAGCACTAACAGCCATGCCACGGTCAAAGTCACTGAGATCACATTTCCCCCTCATTCTGGTGTTTTATGTGAACATGAAATGAAGTGATTATATAGCCTACCATTATAACTCAAGTTCAGGAACAAGACCACGCCTCAATCAATCATTCAATCACTCACTCCACCCTACTTATACGCGCCAAACCATCAATCTTTCTCGCTCTCATCTCAGGTCGCTCATCCCTCCCTGCCAATCCCTTAATCTTCCATCTCAGCATAGGGACCACAGGGGTTAAGGTGGAGCCATGAAGACCATCCGTCCGCGAGGCAGTTCCCCCACACAGAGTCTCATTCCCTGGTTCGTTCCTTGAGACACCTTCGACCCCTACTCATTCATCCTCTCGATTCATCCCTTCCTTTCGACCCCTTCATCCCTCCTCCTCGACCCCTTTCATCCCTCTCTTCGACCCCTTCAGCGATTTCTCAAAAAGTACAGAGGAAGGTAGCAAAAAGTTGAATAATAAAGTACTAAAAGTGGTGAGCAGTTTAAAGTTTGAATGGAGTGTCTATAGCTTCAAGTATGAAAGAGTAGTTGGAGTTCAAGGAGGGCATGGTTTTGAACAGTCCTCCTCCCATAGTCTTACATTGTAAAAGCAGGTACTGTGTGCTGCGTTCGGGCATCAAGATGGCCGCCACAACAAAAACAAACATTCCGTGCAAGTCATGAATAGGTACTCTTAATACTGTAAAGTGTATTTAAAAGTTCATCTCAATTGTAAGAGAATGGTCAGCAAAATCGCCTCACGCCCTTTTTTCACGTGGGTATCCAAAGCAATAATCAAGGTGCAGGTGAGGGAAAGTGAAATGGGGAAGTGTGTTCAGGCGGTCCAGGCAGAAGTGTGTTCAGGCGGTCCAGGCAGCCTCACAAGTGGGATGGTTGGAATTCCAGAGCCGTGAGTCAGTCAGGGCAGCTCCAGCTGTGGACACGTTTCCTGGGGATGTCCCAACAGGTTTACTCAGACCCACAGATGGCCCACACTGCCTCAACGGTGTGCTCTCAACTCCATTGTAAATAGCTGCCGACTATAGCTTACTTGCAGTTGAAATTGATTCCAAATCTAGAGCAAAGTCATGTCGTCTTTACTCTGTTCGTCCTCTGCAACACATCTCCTCCTCTACTTCTTAACTTGAGGGTTTGGAGAGCTGACCTCCACCAGGCGAGTGCATGAAACTGACAGAAGAGTTCATTACTGGCCCCACACCACTGCCAGTAATTGCTACAGAGCCAGCTTTGTCTCCGCATGTTTTGACTTCCTCACCCATTGATCCCATATGAGCGCGTGTCGTGCCGGCTAACAAGCCCGTCTTCACACATGCACGAGGAAAAAGACTCAGAATCCATTGACTCTGCTGACAAAACATCTCACCACTACACAGACAGTCGTGGAAAATAAGGACCAAAGTGCAGGAGAATTACAACGTATACTCTTTGTGACTTCCAGGGACAAGTCAGAAGCCGGGCCTGTCAAATGGGTTTTCTTCTTTAATATGTGTAAATATTATTTATGAAAGCGTTGAAAGCATTCGGTGGCATATGTCAGGTAAATCCTGCCTGACTGTGTAGACATAAAAAGTGTTTTGGAAAAGCAATTTTGTCCCCCGCGGGGCAGCAGAAGGAGCGTTTGTGGTGAGGCGTATAGATAATATGGATTAAGCGGCTTAGGCAGACTCAGGAGGCAACGTTTATGAATATGTTTTTAGTTTGCTGCGATGCCTCCAAGAACATGACTTTGGTCGATTTCCCAGGGTGCCAGTCTCTCTGTCTCGGTCTCTCTCCCACTGTGTGTTATGACTTTTAGATGGCTTCGTCTCATGCTTCTCCAGTCCGAGCACGTGCAGAGACTCTTGGGGAACCGCTGCACAACGCCATGTTATTGCGTACATGTATGCACTTGTGGAGGTCTATACAGTATGTCCGTGTGCATGTATGTGTTTATGCATGCCATGTATGTAGCGTGTCACAGACTCATAAACTCCTCACTTACTCCCTTAAACACACGTTTTCCCCTCAGTCTCTCTCAACCTGGCATCTCTCTTCTCTCTCTCGCTCTCTCTCTCCCACCCTGGTATCTCTCTTCTCTCTCTCTCATATAGCTGCAAATCAGCCTCTACCAAGGACGAAGCCTCTTCGAGACACTGAGAAGATTCCTCTGTTGCTATGGTGGTGTTCTCTATCTCTCTCACTCTCTCTCTCTCTCTCTCTCTCTCTCTTCCTCGAACACACACATAGGCTATACACACTAGGAAGTGATGAATAGCAGGTGTCACCCCCCGTCACCCCCACCCCACTCCTCCACCACCACCACCACGGCACCAGCAGCATCACAGTTGTGCAGATTGCACAGCACTGATTAAGCTCCCCTTGACACTTTGAATCTGATTCATGTCGCCGGGACGCAACAGCACATTTCAAGTTCCTAGCAACCGTAGAGGCGAGTCGGGGCGTGTACAGCACTACATGCATTTGTAAAGTTGCAGAAGGTATGTTATCTTTTCAACCAGAGGTGAAGTCAAAACATTCCCAAAGATATAACCTTGTCCACAGCCCATTTCTACTCAAGCTATATATTTCTGAATATAAACAGGACCGAGGTTCAATAAGCGGCCTACCTGCCTGACTTATCAAATCCGTGAGGTCAAAATGTCAAGTGGACCCAGCAGGTAGAGATGAATAGAACTAGATCACCTAATAAAAATATATGAGTTGTGTGTTTAGTCTCTGTTTGCACCTGATAAGCAGATAAGGCATGAGCGGTGCTGGAATCCTAGTTTGACATCTTGCAGAGCATAATTTGACACATTGACTATAGTTGATATAGGCTAGTTTAGTTTGTAACCTTGGTGGGGAAGCACTCACCACCCCACCCCCAGCCCCCCACACCCCCGTCTGATATCAGGGGGGACCCAGGGGCAGGTGTGGGAGCAGCGCCACAGGCGTGCAGTGTGATAGGCTACAGTAGAAAGCAGGGCCATGTCACCCTGAGAGGGGGAGGGGCCATGTCACCCTGAGAGGGGGAGGGGCCATGTCACCCTGAGAGGGGGAGGGGGGAGGGGTGGGGGCAGCCTGTTTGTTTTTGGTTTCCTGCTGCAGATAAGAGCAGAGCAGCTTAAAGGGATGGGCACGTGAGTGTCTGCTGTGGTTATCTAGCAAATGTACTGAGCAAACTGAACAACGCCCACTGCATCAGAAACTTGGAATGGAGTTTACAGTGTGTGTGTGTGTGTGTGTGTGTGTGTGTGTGTGTGTGTGTGTGTGTGTGACTGTGTGTGTGCCGTTACTGTCACCTATTTTAAAAATAGACTCAAAACATTCATTTTCTCTGGCCTTTTGCTAAATCATGTGTATGTTGCTGTACCTGTATTATCTTCCATTGATTTCTTTCTTTCTTTTCTGTTTTTTTGGTCTTTGTTTGATGTGGATTTGTCTTGTGTATGAAATGTGCTATATCAATGTTTGCCTTGCCTTGCCATTGCAGTGCGTGTGAGGGGATAATCAAACAAGCACAATCTTTCTGCAGCTTCCTAACATTCTCCATCTACTGGACTCATCAATATTTCATAACAAAAGTCCTCACTATTTTAGAATAGAGTGCACAAGTCACACCCTCTTCCACGTTCAGCATACGAACCAAGGGATTCCATCCACCATTGATTTTTCCATCTACATTTCATAAAATGATCATACATTTTACTTGGTCAGACCAAGCAATTCAGCTATATTTAGAATCAGGAGAGACATAACATTTCACTCAGGCCAAAAAAAAAAAAAAAAAAACGTATAAAATCGCATTTTTTTAAGTCGTTTTATTTTTTATTTTATACTCGAATCGCTTGGTTTGACCAAGTAAAACTCTTTTTATACGCATTTTACAAAATGTAGATGGAGAAATGAGTGGCGGATGAAATCCCTTGGTTTGTATGCTGAACGCGGAAGAGGGCGTGACTTTGAAACTCTATTGGCACAGAGCACTCTGCGGGGCGTAGTACACAGAGCACTCTGCGGGGCGTAGTAGTAGTACAGGAATACATCTGACAAAGTGTCAACTGTTTCCTCGTCTACCTAGCAGCAGCTTAAGCTCATGTGTTCCAACTGGGTGTGGGAGCAACTGTTTGAAGCAACTGCGTTAATACCCTTGATAGCCGCTTGGCTTCTATTAAGAGACAAATCCAACAAATGCTATTTGCCTATCTTTGTGTGCTAAGGGCAAGAATTAAAGTCCAGTTCCATTTGCTAAACGAAGATCACACAACTTCTCCAAATCGCCACTTCTCCACCGAACGCAAAGGCAAAATACAACACAGAGGATATCCCTCGACCTGTAGGTTTGGTGGAGATGAGATGAAGATAAGGGCTGGTGGTGGTGTGATGAAGTAGTGTTCCGGGGGAAAGCAGAATTCCCTCTGGCTTATCATTGCTCAATCAGCTCTAGTGTGCTTCCAGAAATAGATGAGGGGGCGAGGGGGGCTGGACTGTGGGAAGGGGACTGAAAAGCCATTAGCTGTTTTGCTGAGATGGGTGACATTACCATAAGGCCTTGTCGGCTGGCCGGGGCCACGAGCTGAGCTGGGCTCCACCTGTTTTTATGGCAGGCAAAGAGAGGGGGCTGGAGGGGTGCTCCACACAGGATTAGCTTCAATAGCGCCGCTGGCAATGTTTCACTCCCCCTCTCTCCCATTCCCTATTTGTTTTTCACCATGCTTCTCTCTCTCTCTCTCCATATTTCTCCTACAGTCTCAGCCTCGTCCAACTCGCCCCCGTGATATCTCTCTCCTCTTCGGTATCCCTCACTCTCCTATATGTCCGTCTCCTTCACTCTCTCTCTTCTCAGCTCTTTCCCCCTACTGTCCTTCAGTCTCAACCGAGAACACGGTGAAGGGTAAAACCAGTTTACCCACCTTTTTATTTGCAGAAATAAAGTTCATAGACCTTTTAGGCTAACAGAAATTCATACCATACATCAGTGATTCCCAACCCTTTTCACATCAAGGACCCGTAATTTAATCCATATGGACACAAACCTGAGAATGTTTTATTGTTGATAGATATGATTTTGTCCAAAATTCCATGACTATCTGTGTTGTACAGTAGATAGAGATAACATTGAAACTATGGCCAAAATTGTCATTATTTTACTGTACTTTATCTGTGTTAACTTCTTGTAAATGAAATAATGGTCAATTTAACAAATTCATCATGCTGGGGACCCCCAGGAAGCCCCTCAAGGACCCCTGGTGGTCCCCAAACCCCACGTTGAGAACCACTGTTGTATCACAAGTCGTATAAGACCAATCTCACTTATCATAAAATAGAGCCACCTCTTCCATGCCTCTCTGGTAGAGTCACAGTTGTGGGATTTGATGCAGCACCGTGAGCCACTAGTCTTCCAGGCAGTACGAGCCGAACACGAGCACGCGGATCAGGAGTGTGCGAGAGGTAATCCATCAGAATCACCCGTTCCACACGTATGAGCTCACACACATACCACACGCACGCGGTGTCACAGCCAAAGATCAACACACACACCAGGCATTCTCTCTCTCTCTCTCTCACACACACACACACACACACACACACACACACACACACACACACACACACACACACACACACACACACACACACAAATACACAACGTTCCATCTCCACGGCTGAACTTTACACAGCCTATCAACCCCTGAGTGTATGAGAGGACACGCAGACAGTCAAGTGATGAGGAGCCAGCCCCAGAGGGAGCATGATATGCCAGCAGGGTCAAAGTGATTTTAGTCATGCTAGTCCCAACTCCTCTCCTCAGCAGCATCAGCTGCCTGCGGCCCCCCAGTAAAACAGCAGCACAGAAGTCACACCTTCAATACCCACGGCAGCCCCAGGCATTGGTCGTAACAATCTAGTTTTA
Organism: Poromitra crassiceps; assembly: GCF_964638095.1. Lineage (NCBI taxonomy): Eukaryota > Metazoa > Chordata > Actinopteri > Beryciformes > Melamphaidae > Poromitra > Poromitra crassiceps. The sequence goes on along the minus strand of NC_139644.1, from coordinate 29,032,704 downwards.
CCAGACTGTGGTGGGGTGTGTTACAACATTATAGCTCAAAAACACAGAGAGAGAATGAGAGAGGGAGAGGGAGGGAGAGATGTTATCAAATTTGGTTTGCTTTGGATCCTCAATCAAGGAGATGATGATGGTATTCTACCTTCAAAAGACAGCTGAGAGATTTAATTTGTTGTCTAGCTGTTAACCATTGAAGCCCCTAATTCATTACTAAGGCTGATCTAACTGAACTAATGTAAGCGGCCTAAAATCAAATAAATAAATAAACAAATAAAGATAAATAGTATAAATAGTTCTACCTTAGGTGTTTTCAACTCTGCCTATAATGTTTCAATTTTAATTTATTTATTTGAGGGACAATGCACATTAATGAACATTACTGTAAATGCGCTAGTGTTAGCCAGATGGCTAATTTTCAATTGCTCTCCCTTGGAACTCCAGTTAGAATTACCAGCGCCTCACATACACTGACAGGAGTATTAACCCTAACATACATGTCTTTTGATGGTGGGAGGAAACCCACACGAACACGGGGAGAACATGCAAACTCCACACAGAAAGGACATGGGACGGACCGGGGTTCGAACCTATGACCTTCTTGCAGTGAGGCAGAAGCGCTAACAACTGAGCATTACATGCATTCATTCTGTTTAAGAGTTTCTACCATCTCTTCTAGATGTAAAGTTACATGCATTCATTCTGTTTAAGAGTTTTTAGCACCTTCTGGATGAATGTTGCCTATTTCGGTTATTTTAGATGTTTGCATGCTCATTGGTTCTTTGAAGTCACATGGTCTGTTTTTCAACAGACTTCAAACAACCAATGAGCATACACAATGTTTAAAATAACAGAAATAGGCAACATTCATCTAGAAGGTGATAGAAACTCTTAAAACAGAATGGATGTATGTAACATTACACTGCCTATCAGTTAATTTTGAACAGGAACAAAATGACTGGTGGCTTTGTTACAAAACAACATAATCACCATAGATGACTTTTGAGTCTGAAACTTATGGGTCATTTTGAGTTCAGCCATTCTCAGATGTGTCTAACCCCAGAATATGACATTACTCTCTTAAATACTTGAATCTCCTCCAGCCCTCAATAGACAGTACTGCCAGTTATCCATTAACAGGCCGTCTCCTAGGGACACTGGGTGAAATGTGACTGGGCAGTTAGACAGTAGATCAGTATTCAGCGCTAGACACTACTTCGCTGCTTTAGTATTATTTCCCAGTGTTAAATGACTTATTTTATTATTATAGTCCATAATTATAACTATTTAAGATACTCTATTGATACCATGAAGGGGACATTTACTTTTTGGTTTCTCCCGGGGATGCAAACTCATGCATGGTGGAAAAAGGTGACAGATACCAGAGCAGACATAAATCCACTCAGAAATCCTGTCACTATTTTGCATCCCTTCTATCCTCCACAGAAGGTCAGGGTCTGCTACAGAACAGCACCATTGCAGCTGGTAGGTAGTCAGTTCACTTGGATGCTTTGCCAAGATAGGTGCATCCATTTTAAGTATGTCTTCCTACTCACTACTCTACACACCAACCTGCCACCCATACAAACGGATGAACAGACCAGTGCTGCAGAGAAAGATGCTAAAACCCATCTGTTTCTTATAGACTGGATCAGATGAAGTGCAGCATGGCTTCCCCCCATGCCCCATTGAAAATGTGAGAAGGCATATGTGGTAACCGGCACATTGCTTAGAGATCAGTATTTTCCACTGATAGAGCACAGGCCTGCAGCCTGTCTGTTGGGTGGCTTGTGGCCTCCCAACAATGCTACATGGTTTAGCAGTTAGCCTGTGAACCTCAATCATTAGCAACAGCCTTGCCATGCTTGCGAGGACAGGTCTGGCTTCACTATAGGTTATCAGGTTCAACATCCCACTATCCAGATGGGTACTGACACTGGAGCCAAGGACAACTGCCAACTGACACAATCGTATGGTGTCAACAAATGTTACTAAGGGCTGCTTGCATAGAAATATCCTGTCAATGTTATAGTGAGAGGAAATGAAATATGCCAAGGTATGGAATCCTCTTTAGACTTTGGTCCAGATGCAATAACCTAATGTCAGAAACCTTCAATCTCTAGGCTAAAACAATTGCTATTTTTTAAGCGTAATGTATTGAAAGTGACTTCTTAAACTTTCAGCAATCTGTCAAAGAACGATGTAGCAAATAGGTGAACTAAAATATATTTTGAGCAACTGAAGAGCTGTAGTGGCCCCACACGTTAAAGGAAAGAGTTAATTCCTCTGCCTGCATGACAACATTTGCCCTGACATGTTACAAAACCTTCAAAATAGATTGAGTAATCACCTAAAGACTTGCACCAACAAGCCAAACCACAAACACCAATGAAAAACTGAACAAGTGTCATTATTTTCAAGCTTTTTAATACAAACTTAATAAACTATCAGTCCCTCTTAACATGTAAGACACTGACTCCAAATACTTTGTTATACCGTTTGTTTTATCAAGTATTGCACAATGTAGGTACAAAATTAATATACGATTACATTTTGTCCATAATATAGCAAAAATCTTTAAACTCTTAACAGAAAATACAACTCTTATGTTTTTCAAAAAAGCAAATATTCTTAAATCCCACCACTACGGAATATTCTGTACACAATCTTTAGAATAGTCGATGTTTTTTTTTTTTAAGATGGATTTATTTTATAATTTCAATAAAAAAAGAAATAACATAAAGTCGCTGCAGCCATCACGGATCACTGGAGTAGTAAAAAGATATAAATGCAATACCATGTCGTAGAAACAATAGATACTCTGATATTTTACAAACTCTGTACTAAATTAAATTATACAATTAGAAAAAAGACCAGGAAATCCCACTTATTTATGCCAATTTCTTGAAAAATTGGCGGTGTCCAGTTATGTTTTAAATACTGAAAGAGGCCATGACTTGTGGTGTGTTTTTTTCTTCTTCTTCTTTTATATCTTAAAACAGTCACATAAAAAAATTATTTTGTGCTTGGTTGGCAAAAGAAATAATGATGCATGTTGAAGTTTAGGTAACCAAGCTTGGACATCTTGTACTACAAGCTTCATTGTTTCATTGTTTCAAAAATAAAGAAAGAAATAAAAAGGTATAACTCAAGGGGGCAAAGATTTTCACCCTCGGGCTCATGCGCTTGGACTCGTAACATAGATCTTACAGTTGACAAGTCACGTTTTTCCTTTTTTCTTTGACATTCTGTCCTTGTTTTCTCTTTTTTTCAATTTTTCCAAAATGTGCATTTGTGTTTGTATGTCCCCCCCCTCCCCATCACATATCTCTGGTCGTTTCGTTTCTGTGTGTACTAGTAGCATAAGTAGTAGTACCTTTACGTGTACTAGTTGGCCATAACAGGCTGGAATTGCTGGTTAGAATACTGCATGTTGTTCAAGCTGAAATTCAAGCCGTCCATAAGGGACTTGTCGTTGAGGCCACCGTAGGCCGCAAACACGTCAAAGGCATTGCTGTACTGCAGCGGGCTGAGGCTGAGGGAGCTGTCCCCGGGGAACAGGGCGCTCGGGCTGGCCTGGCCCTGCAGGTTGGGGAATACAAACTCCTTGGCGTTGGGGGACAGAGCCGAGGGCTTCTGGTGCTGCTGCTGCGGCGCTCCCAGGCCCAGCCCGTACAGAGAGTGCATGGAGGTGGAGATGGCTTTCTGTTTCAGGAGGCTGTTCACATTCAGGCCCAGGTTGGTGGGGGAGGTACGCGCCACCTTGTTCCCGGCAGCGCTGCCGCCGCCATTGTTGTTGTTGTTGCGGCCACTGCTCTTCATCTTAGTGGAGCCGAACTTGGTGGCGGCGAAGGTGGCGGTGGTGAAGGTTAAAGGCTGGGAGGAGCGGGGCATGAACGTGGGGCTGACGGCCGCCGAGTGGCCGAAGGGGGGCGAGGGGGAGCTGGAGGCCGGGGAGGTGCCGCTCACAGGCTCGTTGATGGGCATGAAGACCTGCGCGTCGGGGTTGAAACTGTTCTTGATCTCCTTGTCCAGTTCCAGCCCCGCGCTAGCAGCTGCACTTTCATTGCTGTCGTCAACGTACAACACCTTGACGGGCCCTTTCTCGCCAATCTGGTAGGACACCTCAAAGGGGTCGATCCACACGCTGAGGTCCTGGGGCAGGTTGTGGCGGACATCCTCGATGTCCAGCCCGCTCTCTTTGGCTGCCTTCTCCACCACAGGGTCCACCTTCTCACCCACGTGGATGCATCTGAATCCTGAGCCCTTGTATGGCTTGTCCGGGTACCAATGTCCCTCGTATTTCTGCTTCAGCTGCCGCTCCAGCTCCTCGCCGAAGATGTTGACCCGCCGCCTGGGCAGCTTGTTGTACAGGTAGGAGATGATGAAGTTGAGAGCTACTTGGATTTCAAGCTGCATAGCTAACTGCTGAAGTTTACCAGGTGTGTTGAGATTAGGTGCGTCTGACCTTGAACGTGTCCACTGGGTCTACTTTGTTTATCCGTGGTGGGCAACACAGAGGCTCTCCAGGCAGGATGAGGTGTTGGGCTGGCACCAGGCAAAAGAAGCTAGAACTCAGGTGAAACAGGTTCAAAAACAAAAGTGCTGGTTTTGTAGAAGTGCTGTCCTTCCACAGGGTGTGATCCTTTTTCTCCTGCAAAAATTGGGAGAGAGAAAAATAACCATGAGCATTTCATTCCAAAATTCAAAACAGAAAAAATAAATAATGTGACACTGATGTCCTGGATACATTCATATGCAAAGATTAATATTTGATTTTCTTTTTCCATTGGTAATCCAACTTTCACACAAGCTAATGTTTCAAATTCATAGTGGACATATTCTGTTCAGGACATTTGCTCTTTTCGGCTGATAAGTCCACCACTGCAGACTTTGTAAGGGGAGTGCAATTAAAGTGCCCTTTAAACATTAACCCTTTGCTGTCTGTGTACCAATGTGTTGTAGCTTTCATTATTTTAGCACAGATGTAACAATTTAATTTAAACATACACAAAAAGAAAACCACATTTACACAAAAACAGATGGCCAAACTAATATCATTGTAGCAGCAAGCAAGATAAAGATGTTATTGCAGAAATTGTATCAGAGAGCAAACTGATCTGGGGACGTGGTCCATTTGCTGTTAATAAAAACTGAATGGTGCATGTAACCTATGTTTATCTAAATGTCCAAATCTAGGTCTTGAACCTCGCACTATGTCTCAGGAATCGTTGTTACATAATAACTGGATAACTTGGATAGATTGGTTTGTTTGCCACACAGCCTCGATACAGCAGAATACAAACTGACGAAAAATTGCAACGATTTAACAAAGAAAACGATCAGCCAATAATGCCGAATGGAGGATAAGTTGGTGAGGAAATGGTTTTTGCCGTTTGGGTTGGTTTGAAAGCTTGCCATCTTGTTGTCTCTGGGGCTGGTTTGATATGCGTGTAGCACCGTCGATAAGTCGGAGCGCGTCCCCCATTAAAACAACGGTGTCGAAATAAGGCTTGCACCACACCACAGCTACTGTTTACACCCGCTCTGCTCGTTTTAGACTGGGAAGATTGTACTTAAATGTCTGGTTCTTTCATCACGAAGAAGGTAAACATATGCCTACGCTGTCAAATCATCCCCGTGTCGTTGATATAGGGGCTTGAATTGAATCGGGCAGAGGTGGTGGCAGAGGAGAGACGACTTTGCCGAGGCTTTACATTTGACCAGCAACTAAAGTTGATTTATTCATTAGCTCAGAGGCTAAACAGGAAAATAAGCTAGCTCGCCTCCTTCATGAAACTGCCCTTGAAAGAATAGTCACTGCTTAACAACTGCAACTTGGTTTCAGCCATACGACGAAAAAGATATTGAGTAACGCTATCATACATTTGAGGACAGACAAGCTGCAAATATCACCGCAAATCTCGCTACAAGAATACTACAGGGAGATACGTCAGTGGACGATAAGGTAGGCTATAACCGAGCACATCAGACACACAAAGTCCCCATGGGAAACGGACACACACACACACACACACACACACACACACACACACACACACACACACACACACACACACACACACACACACACACACACACACACACACACACACACACACACACACACACAGACTGACGCAGCAAATCAGCTTAATAGCGTTATAGAACGACAGCGAGCAAACGTGACATTCATATCAGCAAGCCTAGTAAGCGACACAAGTCAGATACTTACTTTTTTGTACAAAAAATAACGTAGATTCTCAGTAGTTTTGAAGTACCGTTAGTTAGTGCAAATAGAAAAAAAGTTAAGTATAAATACTTTCTTCACATAGAATATATTATCAACAATACAAAAAAAGTATTCCAGTACGTGTAGATTTCGGAGGATTGACGTTTACGTTTGCTTCGGTTTCTATTTTTAAGGTTATTTTGCGTTTTTTCCTCTTTCAGCAGGCTTGCAGAGTAGCTCCCTCCTACTCGGGAGTTTACAACTTCGTCCCCCTACTGTCAGCAGTCGCCCTTATTTATAGCTTTCCTCCGCCATGGGCACGAGGTAGGCGGTGATGCGGCTTCAGAGGTCAAAACAATACGAGCGGCTGCGATTGGACGAACGTGCAAGTCCCGCCCCGCGCGAACGGCTCGGGTCGAACGCTCATTGGCTGATCCCCGCTGTCAGTTAAGACATATGATTCTGTGGAATGGAGAGAGAGAGACGCCCATAACACGAGTGCTTGCGTCACACGGACAACCTAGGTCTGACTGCGCTGACAGCAGAAGACAAAAATAATTCATTTTAAGAGAGAGAACAGATATGTCTGCTTTTGACTTGTCTTAAAATATACACTTTGAATTATGGGCTATGTTAAGGAATGGGCTAACCCTTCCCAGCATTATCCAGGCGCATATGTGGTAGTCAAATTATTGTTATTTACAGTGCGCCTATAGGCACCGTCTACTGTGATGTTAATTTAGATACAGAGGCTACTACAGAGGATACCCACCATAACTTACTGCTACTGCCTGTGCCATAGCCTATATGTTTATACCAGTGGAATGAGACTGACTGAGCATTAAACAGGGAGACCTATCACAATGTAGCCTAATACAACTGTATATAGTTCATCATCCACAGATAATTCATGTAAAAAAATATAGCTGTGACATGTCATGTTAGTATGTAGGAGCTAGGAGGTATGAAGCCTTTCTTTGGCATAGCTGTAGCCTATTGCTGGAGAGGAGATTCCCTACAGCGGAACGATACAGCTGGCAGCAGTGTGGGTGGTGCTGAACGCTATCTAGAAAACACAAGCGCTGATTGGTCTAAAACGGGGCAGGGGCCCTATGGTGAATGGTGTGCCCGTATCTAAGGTGCTGATGTAGGCTCTGCACGTCATAGCCTGGCTGAACGCACGGTGCTGGCAAATTTAAAGTGCTCTTCACTACATACAGTGTATTAGGCTATAGCTACATTATATAATAGGCCTATATACATATTCAGCAAGTTGACTGGGGTTACGTCATTACTTCACAGGAGCATGTTTAAGTTATTGTTAAATGTCTGTCAAAAAGTCATATTTTTCATACTTATAGGCCTACTGAACCATAAATTGCATAAACCATGAAAAACACTATAGCCTACAATATAGCCTACCTAAGGTCATTAATGCTGTAGAGAAAATGTCACACAGAAAAAAAGTGGGTGGTCAACCTTGTTTAGTAACCTGGTTAAAACCATCCGGATCCGTGAAGTCACATTCTGTGAGTTCACGTGAGCGGATGGTTTTACCAGGCAAGTTGTTTATAGACGGGTTCACCAGGCCACTAGTTTTCCATGTCATTTACTCCATCAGATGCTATGCAGGACTGATGCCATATGATAGCAAGCATCAGGTACCATGAGAAATGGCAGGCATCATGTCTAAAGTTACATGTAAAATGTCTGGAACATATTGGATATTAATTTTAATAAGACATTCATTCTATTCTACTCATAATAGAATGTATGTTGCTCATCAATTACTTTACCATTACTATCTTCCATTGTACATATTAGTATAACATGCGTCTTGATAGCATTATCTATCAGACCTCTACTGTTATCGCATCAGCTGTGGAAAAGGAAAGCTGTTGCTCCACTGGCAGTAGGCTTACTTTGGACTTTGAAACATTCTTCAGGCGCTTAGGTTTGCCAAGCATGGTCATGTGCTCACTGTGAGCTGGAAATGTGTGAAAGGGCTCCCATGGAAAGTGCTGTAACTGATTGAATATGGGACAGACAATGGCCCAGGCCCAGGCCCAGGCCCAGGCACAATCAGCCCAGGCCCAGGCACAATCAGCCCATGCACAATCAGCCCAGTCGTCAGATTAAAATGTCGACATTGTACGTTTTTAGAATCCACACAAATGTGTTTTTTTTACAAAAATACGTAGCATTTTTTAATTTCTATTATGTCAAAAATTAACGTTATATGAGGCGACCCCCAGACTGACGTAATGACAGTCTGAGGTTTAAGTAGGTAAAAAAAAAAGCGATATGTAGGGAGTACTGTACGGGTGGTATTGGTGGACCTGTGGCGTTCCCGATTTGTAACTTTCTCGTCGTATGCTCGAGAGCTGGTTCGAATCGGGACCCAAACCATAACCACAAACAAGCTTTTGTTGCCTACACCCAACCATTGTTTTACATGCCGATGCCTAAACCCAACCGTTGTTTTACATGCCTAAACCCAACCATTGTTTTACATGCCTAAACCCAACCGTTGTTTTACGTGCCTAAACCCAACCGCTGTTTTACATGCCTAAACCCAACCATTGTTTTACATGCCTAAACCCAACCATTGTTTTACATGCCTAAACCCAACCGTTGTTTTACATGCCTAAACCCAACCATTGTTTTACATGCCTAAACCCAACCATTGTTTTACATGCCTAAACCCAACCGTTGTTTTACATGCCTAAACCCAACCATTGTTTTACATGCCTAAACCCAACCATTGTTTTACATGCCTAAACCCAACCGTTGTTTTACATGCCTAAACCCAACCATTGTTTTACGTGCCTAAACCCAACCATTGTTTTACATGCCTAAACCCAACCATTGTTTTACATGCCTAAACCCAACCATTGTTTTACATGCCTAAACCCAACCATTGTTTTACATGCCTAAACCCAACCATTGTTTTACATGCCTAAACCCAACCATTGTTTTACATGCCTAAACCCAACCATTGTTTTACATGCCTAAACCCAACCATTGTTTTACGTGCCTAAACCCAACCATTGTTTTACGTGCCTAAACCCAACCATTGTTTTACATGCCTAAACCCAACCGTTGTTTTACATGCCTAAACCCAACCATTGTTTTACGTGCCTAAACCCAACCATTGTTTTACATGCCTAAACCCAACCATTGTTTTACATGCCTAAACCCAACCGTTGTTTTACATGCCTAAACCCAACCATTGTTTTACGTGCCTAAACCCAACCATTGTTTTACATGCCTAAACCCAACCATTGTTTTACATGCCTAAACCCAACCATTGTTTTACATGCCTAAACCCAACCATTGTTTTACATGCCTAAACCCAACCATTGTTTTACATGCCTAAACCCAACCATTGTTTTACATGCCTAAACCCAACCATTGTTTTACATGCCTAAACCCAACCATTGTTTTACGTGCCTAAACCCAACCATTGTTTTACGTGCCTAAACCCAACCATTGTTTTACATGCCTAAACCCAACCGTTGTTTTACATGCCGATGCCTAAACCCAACCGTTGTTTTACATGCCTAAACCCAACCATTGTTTTACATGCCTAAACCCAACCGTTGTTTTACGTGCCTAAACCCAACCGCTGTTTTACATGCCTAAACCCAACCATTGTTTTACATGCCTAAACCCAACCATTGTTTTACATGCCTAAACCCAACCGTTGTTTTACATGCCTAAACCCAACCATTGTTTTACATGCCTAAACCCAACCATTGTTTTACATGCCTAAACCCAACCGTTGTTTTACATGCCTAAACCCAACCATTGTTTTACATGCCTAAACCCAACCATTGTTTTACATGCCTAAACCCAACCGTTGTTTTACATGCCTAAACCCAACCATTGTTTTACGTGCCTATACCCAACCATTGTTTTACATGCCTAAACCCAACCATTGTTTTACATGCCTAAACCCAACCATTGTTTTACATGCCTAAACCCAACCATTGTTTTACATGCCTAAACCCAACCATTGTTTTACATGCCTAAACCCAACCATTGTTTTACATGCCTAAACCCAACCATTGTTTTACATGCCTAAACCCAACCATTGTTTTACGTGCCTAAACCCAACCATTGTTTTACGTGCCTAAACCCAACCGTTGTTTTACATGCCTAAACCCAACCGTTGTTTTACATGCCTAAACCCAACCGTTGTTTTACGTGCCTAAACCCAACCATTGTTTTACGTGCCTAAACCCAACCATTGTTTTACATGCCTAAACCCAACCATTGTTTTACATGCCTAAACCCAACCATTGTTTTACATGCCTAAACCCAACCATTGTTTTACATGCCTAAACCCAACCATTGTTTTACATGCCTAAACCCAACCATTGTTTTACATGCCTAAACCCAACCATTGTTTTACATGCCTAAACCCAACCATTGTTTTACGTGCCTAAACCCAACCATTGTTTTACGTGCCTAAACCCAACCATTGTTTTACATGCCTAAACCCAACCATTGTTTTACATGCCTAAACCCAACCATTGTTTTACATGCCTAAACCCAACCGTTGTTTTACATGCCTAAACCCAACCATTGTTTTACATGCCTAAACCCAACCGTTGTTTTACATGCCTAAACCCAACCGTTGTTTTACGTGCCTAAACCCAACCGTTGTTTTACATGCCTAAACCCAACCGTTGTTTTACATGCCTAAACCCAACCGTTGTTTTACGTGCCTAAACCCAACCGTTGTTTTACATGCCTAAACCCAACCATTGTTTTACGTGCCTAAACCCAACCGTTGTTTTACATGCCTAAACCCAACCATTGTTTTACATGCCTAAACCCAACCGTTGTTTTACATGCCTAAACCCAACCATTGTTTTACATGCCTAAACCCAACCGTTGTTTTACATGCCTAAACCCAACCGTTGTTTTACATGCCTAAACCCAACCATTGTTTTACATGCCTAAACCCAACCGTTGTTTTACATGCCTAAACCCAACCGTTGTTTTACATGCCTAAACCCAACCATTGTTTTACATGCCTAAACCCAACCGTTGTTTTACGTGCCTAAACCCAACCGTTGTTTTACATGCCTAAACCCAACCATTGTTTTACATGCCTAAACCCAACCGTTGTTTTACATGCCTAAACCCAACCGTTGTTTTACATGCCTAAACCCAACCATTGTTTTACATGCCTAAACCCAACCGTTGTTTTACATGCCTAAACCCAACCGTTGTTTTACATGCCTAAACCCAACCGTTGTTTTACGTGCCTAAACCCAACCGTTGTTTTACATGCCTAAACCCAACCATTGTTTTACATGCCTAAACCCAACCATTGTTTTACATGCCTAAACCCAACCGTTGTTTTACATGCCTAAACCCAACCGTTGTTTTACGTGCCTAAACCCAACCATTGTTTTACATGCCTAAACCCAACCGTTGTTTTACATGCCTAAACCCAACCATTGTTTTACGTGCCTAAACCCAACCATTGTTTTACATGCCTAAACCCAACCATTGTTTTACATGCCTAAACCCAACCATTGTTTTACATGCCTAAACCCAACCATTGTTTTACATGCCTAAACCCAACCGTTGTTTTACATGCCTAAACCCAACCGTTGTTTTACATGCCTAAACCCAACCGGCGATTCGAGCCGTGGCTCCTGCGACACATTACCGGACCGAGCCAGGCCAATAGCCATGATTTGCCGTAGCCGAGCTCAGGCATGTAACCAGGGAGAGCCTGTGTCTGTGCTGGAGGACTGAACTGTCCATATTTTACATTTTGGTGGAACAAGATGTCCATTACATTCCCGTGGATTGTAGAAACGTACAATGCCGACATTTTATCCTGGTGATTGGGTTGCAGCCAGAATAGAGGAGGAACTGTTTGATATTGGATTCAGATTCGCCATCTAGCTTAGAATGGAAGCGGGTGGGAGAGTGAGTCGGCTGCCATTGGCACGGGCGCTCCACGGTCCTGGCAAGGCCTCCTGGCTTGTTTTTACTGCAAACAGCCCACAGCAATCTCAGGTCACATGGCCGCCAGGACCAAAGCCATTAGGATGCACTTAGCCTAGCTGTTTTGTTATGCTGTTTACATGCAGTGTGTTGTATTTATGCTTTTTACATTGTGTGTGTGTGTGTGTGTAACAAACAGCCCCCACCTGACAGATCCTTTAAAAAGGTCACCAGCGATAATGAGGCATAATGAGGCAGCTACATGTCTTAGGGTGTAATCCTCCACTCACTGCTGCTGCTGTTACTTGTTCCCATGGAGGAGGAGCGCAGCCCCGTGAGATCTCTGATCCCCAGTCAGTCCTTCAGAGGCAGTCTGTGCTTTCACTCCAGGAAGGAGAGTGTGGGAAGAGGGAGACATTAAGTTGACGGAATAACTTACCTAAACTATTTGCCCCGTTTCTAATGTGCTATCAGAATAATTTACCTGAACTATTTGCCCCATTTCTAATAATCTATCACAATCTGACCCATGAGGGTTTACGGCGGGGACACCACCAGAAACGTCTCCGACGCTGAAGCTACGCGACGTGGAGGCAGTTTCATTTCGGCGTCCTTGTTAACAGTTTAGACGGATCACACCGGCCGCGGCGTCGTGTCCGCTCTGCTCGCATTGGTGAATCGTTCAAAATGTAGCGCCTCACGAGTTGAGTCACACCATCCGTGGTTGGTCAAATCATACGTCTATCAGTTTGTTTTGGTCTTGGGGGGGGGGGGGGGTGGTCTTTAACCACTTTAAGAGTTGTGCACCAGACGTATCCATCTACGGCTAGATACTGCAAAACTAGGGTTAAATAACAAAAAAGTGAAATGTGACTCACAGTTGAAATGTAGACTTTGGAAACGCTGGCGATCGAACACGGCTTTCCAGTGTGAAATGCAAGTTTCACGGCCATCCATCCACCCTGACCACAACGCCCTTACTGACCATGCATGCGCTATATCAATAACACTCTGTAAAGACTGCTAGGATGTAGGTTACAGGTGTAGCCTCAGCAAGTGGGACACCGATCAGAATGAGGAGGACCAGAGGAACATTTCAAGGGTGTTTATTAAAGGTTCAAATCCCTTGATGATGGTGACTCATGTAGGCAGATGATTTGCCTAAAACACAAACAAGGTATTAACAAAAGGATTCAATCAGACAAGGGAAACAACTTTAACTCTAAAGTAATGTAATAAATCTAATTAAAATAAAATACTCAATATACAAAGGAAATAACAAACTATAACAAACAAACTTACTTTAAATGATGCATCTGCACATGGACAAACACCAAGGGAATGACAAAAGCA
>NC_139644.1:29009152-29014152 GCF_964638095.1 Poromitra crassiceps | reverse complement strand
AAAAAGGCTAATTAAGTAGTGTCCTGTGACCTCTTCATTGTTATCTTGTCCTTATATGAAGGATCCAGTGGTCTGCCTTGTTTCAAGGTACTTTACTTCATTGGCTTTTTTTCTCATTTGAATTGTGGGCATTGTAGTTTTTTCTTTGTCTTTTTGTTTTATCAAAGGGAAATATCTCTATCTCCAAGGACAATGTCAACATTTTCTGTGTAGCTCTCTCATTCATATACATTATGCTAATTTCATAACTCAAGATTGGTAAGTCCGAGTTTTGGTTTCTGTCTAGTATGGATGGATTGTCATGTTTTCTCTGATGGTATAACTTCTGTGATCAAACTTGTGTTTCCCTTGAGTTGAACAAACTCTTTTCGATTGCAGTGGCAGTTTCCTCTGAGTAGCTGCAGAGATAGGATTAGTCACGGATGGTCTCAGCATCTGTTCAGCTCCTATTACTCAGGACAGAAGATCTGCCCACATCATTACTATTCTGACTGCAGCACAATGTTAGCCTGGCTTTGTAGGGAACAAAAATCCACCGATAATATCTGAAGTAGCAAGCTGGTGAAATGACGGGGAAACATCTGATCAACTGTAACACAAAAATATCTGAAATCTGTATGTATGTATGTATGTATGTGTATCACTTCTTGCATGTTCCTCCACAAGGTTGTGTGGGTTGGGGGCTGAAGGGGGAGGGGGGTTCTAGGTGAAGAGGATAATGGGGGGGGGTGCACAGTGACACTCTGAGGTGTGGGTGAAGCAATAGCCCCTGGGTTGAAAGAGGGTAGAGGTGCAAGAATGGAGCGAGTGTGGAAAGGAGGGGCAATACAGAGGTGTAAGAGACAGCTGGGAGGATATGAGGGAGGAAGAGAGGGAGGACAGGTGTGCCCTGAGGGGCCTTTATGGGCTTATGAGGGCAGAGGAAGAAATCATAAAGAGAGAAAGGACGAGAAGGAACGGCCTGATCACCGCTTTATATGGATGGGGGCGGGGCCAGCATTGAATAGAGGACGAGAAGGAACCAGTGGAGAGAAATGAGAAACGAGAAAATATTGCATAACTAAAGGTGCATCTATTACCTGAGCAAAAGACAACTGTGCAAATGAATTCAAATCAATTCTGTGCATCGGGGGAAAGCAAAAATACTAAGGCTAAATTTCAATTTGAAAAAAAAACAAAGTCAGCAAAACGGAGACCCCCACCTGACACCAGTAGAGGCGGTTTGGAGTGGGGGGGGGGGGGGGGCGGCTGTGGAGGCGGCTGCAGTGCACTTATCATAATATTGCTGGTTAGAAGCCACCCTGCACAGACACAACAGTGTGCAATTAGGATTCACAGAGAGAAATTAAAAGTAAACAGCAGGGGCGCTCTGCCGACAAGTGTGCCTGATAGATGAAGGGAGAGATAGAACAAGACATGGAGGAAGAAGGATGACAGAAAGAGGGGGAATAACAATCCCTCCCTCTGTTGTGTCTGGCAGAGGGAGAGAGGCTGTGCTCAGTGTGCTGTGTTCATGGCTGTGGAAAAGTACTCTGACGGTCTGGTGGATCTGTATGCTCAGCCCCTCGCGCACGCACACACACACACACACACACACACACACACACACACACACACACACACACACACACACACACACACACATACACACACATAGCATGCATATCTCAACAGGTCAGGTGTCACACTTCCTCCATACTGTATGTAATCACATCCAGCTGGATAAACAATATGTGCATGTGTCAATTCAGATGTGTGTGCGTGTGCATGTGTGTGTGTGTGGGGGTGTGTGTGTGTGTGTGTGTGTGTGCGCGCGTGCATACATTCATGAGTGTTCAATAATCAATGGAGATGGAGTGGTCATGCACCAGCAGATATCTCATCTACCTTCAGAGGAGAATGTGCTTTTAAGATAGCATTATAAAGCCGTATTCCTGTGCAATGTTCTGGTTGTGCTTTCCCATACGACATCATTCAACTTATCATTCCTCCCTGTCACGGGCAGCAAATTGGATCTTGTAGCTTGCCTATTTTACAATCATAATTTAAATAGCATGAATCCATTTAACAAGAAGACGCATAGGGGAGACGTTGTGCTCCCAGTTTGTTTGTGAGGTCAGGTCACAACAGTTTGCTCACAATACATTGTGACATAGTGGTCCATAGTAGTTCCCACCACAACACGTCTGTGTCGAATATGCAAATGATCTCCTGTCTCTGAAGCTAACAAGTTCCATAAATGAGATGGTGTGTGTGTGTGTGTGTGTGTGTGTGTGTGTGTGTGTGTGTGTGTGTGTGTGTGTGTGTGTGTGTTTGTGTGTGTGTTTGTGTGTGTGTGTGTGTGTGTGTGTGTGTGAGTGAGGATGGAGGTGGTGGGGAATGGAGGGGAGGGGGAAGGCAAAATAAATTTCTCCTTTGCATTGCTCCAACGTATTTCAATGCATTATTGTCAATGATGCGAACTAATTAATCATTTACTAATTTAATCAAGAGCTGATCCAAGAATAGCAATATCACATCCTTTTTATTTTGAATCATTGTCTATCCATGTAATGTTGCATTATTCCAAGGCTGTTTATTTTGGCCAGAATACTGAGGCTGAGTAGCAGTTATTAGTCACACCATGACAAATTACTACCCCAGCTATTTCAGGCAAAGAACGGAATATACATTGCACAATAAATAGATAAGTACAGAGAGAAAAGGGGGCAAAAACCATGGATATCAGAGCAAGACTACATAAAATCATAATTTGCATATTATATGCTGTGCCATGACTCTTATAGGTGATTCATTCACCCCATTAAAGCCTGCATCTTATCTAAAGCTTTTGATCATATAGATTGTTCAGTCGCTCCATATTCTACCTCGGCTATCACCATGCTGACCGATGGCTGACCCCGCCTCCCCTTGTCTCAGGGCCCGAGGCAGAATGACAAAGCCATGGAGATAATACCGCATTCATGACAACTCGGACCACTGGAAGTTTCAATTGGGAACCTCCGCCCCAGGCATATTGAACCTCCGCCCCAGGCATATTGAACCTCCGCCCCAGGCATACTGTATTTGCGTTCACGCTGCACTTCCCGGTCGGAGGGAACACACATGGAAAAACCAAGGAGGGTTCTGGGAAGTGGAGGCGGTAATGCAACATTTTGGATGACATGTGTGGATATAACGTCAACTCGGACAAAGCGGAGCTCTGAATGATACCCGAATTTCCGAGCTGTAATTCCGGCCTGGACGACCGTTCAATTCACTTTTTACACGTCGGAATCCATTTTTCCGGTGGTCCGAGTTGTCTTGATCGGGGTATAAGAGTGACAACAGCCTGGCTTTGTCTTACTCTTGTGCCATGTGGGACCGTTACTCTGATGCCATGTGGGAACGTTACTCTGATGCCATGTGGGACCGTTACTCTGATGCCATGTGGGAACGTTACTCTGATGCCATGTGGGAACGTTACTCTGATGCCATGTGGGAACGTTACTCTGATGCCGTTACTCTGATGCCATGTGGGAACGTTACTCTGATGCCATGTGGGAACGTTACTCTGATGCCATGTGGGACCGTTACTCTGATGCCATGTGGGACCGTTACTCTGATGCCATGTGGGACCATTACTCTGATGCCATGTGGGACCATTACTCTGATGCCATGTGGGAACGTTACTCTGATGCCATGTGGGAACGTTACTCTGATGCCATGTGGGACCATTACTCTGATGCCATGTGGGAACGTTACTCTGATGCCATGTGGGAACGTTACTCCGAGACCCGAGCGAGCGAGCCACCTGGTAGCGAGGTCCTCCCATCAGCTCTAACGAGAATTACTCAGTCACCATGTTGGGATCAGGCACCCTCTCACATACATATCTAGGCATAATCTTTTCTTTAGCATACAGTATTATTTAGAGATAAGGACCATGGATCTCTCGTCACAGGAACAGCTTCTTCCCAACTGCCATCCGCCTCTTCAACGAGGCCCGAAAGCCCCCATGAATAGCTCCCCCCCTCCCCCCCGTGTGAGCACAGTTGGCTCAACGACAGGACAGAACGCCCCCCACTGACATGAACCTACCCCCCCACCTTCATATGCAACTTTAAAGTTACATTGGACTGCACCTTGTGATTGTCCTTCAGTATTGTTTTTGTCTTATTATAACTATTGATGTGTCCGCTACGCTGCATACTTACACATACGTCAAATTCCTCATTTGTAATCTGATTACCTACTGTGGCAATAAAAGTGAATCTGAATCTGAATAACTAGCCAACTGTGCTTTGAAAGGAATTGTTGGTTTGGGAAGATGCCTTTGCGGTGGTGAAATCACATTTGAAGTTTTGTCCAGAGCTTTGTGCAGTAAATCAGCAATATTCAAATCCAATTTACAACATTTTTTCCTGAAGGGAATTATGCACAGAAGGAGCCTCTATATGGTGGCTATAGCTCTGGGGTCATGACTCCACACACAAGCCTTTATCTTGGGCTGGGGACCTACACACACTTTGCCCTGTGGCGTATCTGCTTAGAGCAGACACACTGTACCACATTCACACCCCATCAACTCTGCTGTCTGTCTGCTACAATGTTTCCACATTGTTATTCTTTTGGCTTAGCACAATGTGTGTGTGTGTGTGTGTGTGTGTGTGTGTGTGTGTGTGTGTGTGTGTGTGTGTGTGTGTGTGTGTGTGTGTGTGTGTGTGTGTGTCAGGCTACAGGTCTATGTTAAATCTCCTATTGCCTTATCAGTGAGTCACACACAAACATAACACAAACACACACACACACACAGACACACAGACACACACACACACACACACTGTGGTAGCACTGCGTGACTCCCAACCGCTAATGATTGTACCTGTTTTGGAAACAGATATGGTATCACGGTGTGGCTGATGCAGAGTGCGTTAACCTTTCCTTTATTTAGCGTCTGTCCTGTGGAGTCAACGGGGTGAAGCAATATCACATGGCATACTGACTGCTCATGAATGAGA
>NC_139644.1:28954152-29004152 GCF_964638095.1 Poromitra crassiceps | reverse complement strand
TATAGCTAGAGAAACAGTCACAATGAGGGCATTAAAATCCTGTAGGTACCTCCATATAGCTAGAGAAACAGTCACAATGAGGGCATTAAAATCCTGTAGGTACCTCCATATAGCTAGAGAAACAGTCACAATTAGGGCATTAAAATCCTGTAGGTACCTCCATATAGCTAGAGAAACAGTCACAATGAGGGCATTAAAATCCTGTAGGTACCTCCATATAGCTATAGAAACAGTCACAATGAGGGCATTAAAGTCCTGTAGGTACCTACATATAGCTATAGAAACAGTCACAATGAGGGCATTAAAATCCTGTAGGTACCTCCATATAGCTCGAGAAACAGTCACAATGAGGGCATTAAATTCTGTAGGTACCTCCATATAGCTATAGAAACAGTCACAATGAGGGCATTAACATCCTGTAGGTACCTCCATATAGCTAGAGAAACAGTCACAATGAGGGCATTAAAATCCTGTAGGTACCTCCATATAGCTAGAGAAACAGTCACAATGAGGGCATTAAATTCTGTAGGTACCTCCATATAGCTATAGAAACAGTCACAATGAGGGCATTAACATCCTGTAGGTACCTCCATATAGCTAGAGAAACAGTCACAATGAGGGCATTAAAATCCTGTAGGTACCTCCATATAGCTAGAGAAACAGTCACAATGAGGGCATTAAAATCCTGTAGGTACCTCCATATAGCTATAGAAACAGTCACAATGAGGGCATTAATATCCTGTAGGTACCTCCATATAGCTATAGAAACAGTCACAATGAGGGCATTAAAATCCTGTAGGTACCTCCATATAGCTATAGAAACAGTCACAATGAGGGCATTAATATCCTGTAGGTACCTCCATATAGCTATAGAAACAGTCACAATGAGGGCATTAAAATCCTGTAGGTACCGCTCTTTTCTTTGTCTGTTCAGTCATATCACGGCTAACACTGCTCATGTTAGCTACCCAGTTCCTGCATTTATTCCAAACAAACCAATGGGTTCTTCAGGAACTCTAAAATGCAGCAGCACTCTACAGCAGAGGATTCTTCCTGTGAAATATTTCATCGCTTGAATCACTATGATGCATCAATCGGTGACAGACAGAAGCAAAACATTTATTTATATGGAAATGTTTCAGGAAGGCAACAGTACTTGTATTTCAGTAGGATATTATACGGCTCTCCATCCACCCTGTCTGCCAATGTCTATGTCCTTCATACATGTATGCTATTCTCTGTAACAGCCTATTTTCAGTACATACATACTCTTATGTCACATCTCTCTCTCTCTCACTCCGTCCCTCAACTTAATAAGTGCATTAAAAATGATGGAGCTGAATGAGACATGCAATTCACCTCCACACCGCCCACACACTTATTCCTGTGTTGACGTCACTCCAAATTGCTACAGCTGCCTCCCACGACAGAGGGATGGAGAAGGAGTGGGAGGGAGAGGGAGAGAGAGAGAGAGAGAGAGGGAGAGAGAGAGAGAGAGAGAGAGAGAGAGAGACCTTATTTTCCTGGTTGTTCCGAGGGGCTTTTCGGGATCCACATCTCTGTCACTTAAACTCCACCAAGTGCCTCCCTCTGTCGTCTCCAGACCGTCGTTTGCCAAACAAAACTCCCATTGAGCGAGAGCACTCAAGCCTCCGGTGATGTCACGGTCGCCATGGTAACTATTCTCACGGTTACACCCCCCCCCCCTCCTCCCTTTGATCATATAATCTCTTCAGAGTGAGAGTGCCATTCCGTCTGTCCCCATTTCCTGCAAACATACAGGCGACATTGTGCGGTGACTGTCTGCGATGTCACCAATATGGATTTGTAAATCCGTATTGGAGAGGGTGACGCACATTTCCGACTTATGGAGGCACGGGGGATGGGGATGAGGCAGGGCAGGGGGCGAGGATTGGGTCATCTGTGGGTGAAGGGTTACTGGTGAGGGGGGGGGGGGGGGGTTAAAAAGAGACTGAGTAGTGATCAGGAAGAGGGAGGAGGTCTACCGGAAAAGAAAGATGACTGCAGTTTAGTATGCAGCTGTCAGCTGATTTATGAGCGAGGGATGAGGTAGGGGACGTCTATCCTGTGAGATAGATGAGATGGATAGTCTACGGTGATTGATGAAGGGCCCGACCGTCGTGAACGTTACATAAAGGGAGAGAGAGGGAGAGACACACACAAAGAGGGAGAGAGGATGAGTGAACAGAGAGATACAGAGTGGGGCATGGTGAGAGAGAGAGAGAGAGAGAGAGAGAGAGAGAGTGAGAGAGAGAGAGACAGTCTAAATGCATAAAAGGCAGATTTTTTTTCTCATGTTCAGCATCAGCAACCTGATCTTGATCTACACCAACCCACCCACCCCCTGGGAGACGATGACAATGCACTCTGATAGGGAGAGAAGAGGACAGACAGGGAGAAAGAGGGGAAGGAGGCATGGTGGGTCAGGGAGAGATGAGGGCCAGAGGGCGACTGTCTGAAGCTCAGTGGAGATGGCTGATGGCTGATGGGAAATGGAGGCGGCATAAGTGGATTTGCCTGCATACGTGTGACACATGTTTCTTTTGACTCAGCTTTGTACCTCTGTTTCATACAAAATGGCAAATCCCATCCTCACAATTGCGTCTCTCAAGAATTTTGATCAAATGTCTTTGTTGTGCAATTCCAGTACTTTCAACGCTCAGGAGACCAATTAATCCTCATCTAATGATGTGTATATCCTATCTTTTTCTTGAAGACAGCAAGACGATTAAGAGGAAGAGAATCTAGCCTGTAAAATAATAAATATTATTATAAATGTTTACATCAAAACAAATGTAGAGTGATGGTTTACAGACTCAGTAGATATATGTCCCATTGCATTAACAAAGTAGGATTTGCTACACACATGAAGCAGATTCAAATCTACCAACAGCACAATAATGTAGTACAATGTAGCAGTCCAAGTGAGATGAT
Source organism: Poromitra crassiceps (assembly GCF_964638095.1). NCBI lineage: Eukaryota > Metazoa > Chordata > Actinopteri > Beryciformes > Melamphaidae > Poromitra > Poromitra crassiceps. The sequence goes on along the minus strand of NC_139644.1, from coordinate 29,001,197 downwards.
ATAATTTACATACATTGAAGTTACTTTTATGGTGGGTGAGTGAGTGAGTGAGTGAGTGAGTGAGTGAGTGAGTGAGTGAGATAATTGAGACAAAAGACCCTTTTCGCCAGAAGCGTCATGCCCATTGTAACTGAGGGGGCAATTGCCCCCTCAGATTTTTGAGAGGTAAAAAAAAAAAAATTTTTTTTTTTTTTTTTTAATAAACATAGGCTATAATATTATAGGCTGTGTATGGTAGTTGAAACATAGTTTCAAGTTTACGTTTATGTATGTTTGTAGTTAAAACAAAAACATAAATACTGTATAGGCTACATACAGTACAACACAAAAGGCTGTTATTTACCCTTTGTCGCCACCTGGTGAGTAAATATATATAACTAAAACCATTAGAATTGACAACCGGTCCGCGACTTTTTTTCCCATGTATCTACCAGTCCTTGGCACAAAAAAGGTTGGGAACCCCTGCTCTAGAGGAAAGATTTCTACCTTCTGAAAAGGCAATACCAGCCAAAATAAACATTGTGTTACATTGCTTTGAAACATGTGGTCTCCCTTTTTTGTCAAGTCCATTGATGGGCAGTGGCAATGTACAGTCTGGTGATTATGGATCTTTCCAGGAGGCTGAGCAGTTTGGAAAATAGCCTTATGGTTACACCTGCTCAGTCTGTTAATTTAAAATTAGATATTCCTCTAAATCTGGCTTCCAACCCCCAAAAGTTTTTGCCGCCCTTTGGGCGGCGCCAGAGTTCGCCCCCTCAGATTGTTGGCTTGCATGACGCCCCTGCTTTTCGCAGAGGCCATTTTGTCTCGAAAAGGCAGAATAAACACAGGTGCAAGCAAAACACTAATGAGGGTTTCCAAATTCCAATCATAGAAGTTGGAAACCCTCATTAGTGTTTTGCTTGCACCTGTGTTTACCCTGCCTTTTTGACACAAAATGGCCCCCGTGAGAAGGGTCAATTGAACACTCCATTAAGCCTTCCTGAGAAATGTCTTTTATCTTACTGGGTTTGGGTTATAAATGGTAAATGGGTTATCTACAGTACAAACCAGTCAGTCAGACAGTCAGTCAGTCAGTCAGTCAGTCAGTCATCGGTCATCAGTCAGTCAGTCAGTCAGTCAGTCAGTCAGTCAGTCGTCAGTCAGTCAGTCATCAGTCAGTCAGTCAGTCAGTCGTCAGTCAGTCAGTCAGTCATCAGTCAGTCAGTCAGTCTGTCAGTCATCAGTCAGTCAGTCAGTCAGTCAGTCAGTCAGTCAGGCAGACAGTCAGTCGTCAGTCATCAGTCAGTCAGTCATCAGTCAGTCAGTCAGTCAGTCATCAGTCAGTCAGTCATCAGTTAGTCAGTCAGTCAGTCAGTCAGTCATCAGTCAGTCAGTCAGTCAGTCAGTCATCAGTCAGTCATCAGTCAGTCAGTCAGTCATCAGTCAGTCAGTCAGTCAGTCAGTCATCAGTCAGTCAGTCAGTCAGTCATCAGTCAGTCAGTCAGGCAGGACTGTGGCTCGTACACGTTGTCACGTCCCGCCCTAGCTGATAGTGGTGAGGACCTGCTGGCATTGATCGCTCTCACTCTCACACAGACACAGTTATTATGTAAGGACACAGGTTTATTTTTAGAGAGCCTACCAGAGGAAACGCCCACTCCCCTTCTCTCCTCCACCCCAGGCTTCGGCCTGCTTCTACTGGTTCCATGTGGCAGAAGGAGGACATATGGACTGCCTATGCTGTGTAGGCATGGTCAGGTGTCAGACTGAGTGAAAAGATGTTATGTATACATATTTACAGTACAATTTGTTCATAGTGCTATCACACGTTTATAGGCCTAGACTAGAGTATTCTTTGGTACTTTTCAGTTGAGATTGTTCAGTCAATTTCAGATTGATTTCAAACTAGTTGCAAAAAAACTCGCAAAATCGATTAGCATACCAACCTCAGTGTGAAAAATACAATAATGAAGTATTGTGGACTGAAGGTTAAGACTCAGTCAGCGAACATGCTTAACTAAGTCCTTAATTCAATTCACTCCAGGACTGCTGATGCCATTTGTATTAAAGAAACAACATACATGCCATTTGGTGAACACATGTACCCAAAGCCTGTTGCAACTTACCATGAGTGCTTACATTGTAGAAGTAGTTTACCCATTGTGCACAATAAGCTACAGTATACAGTATCCCACTGCACTGAGCAGTGTTTAGTGACAATGGCAACCAAGATCACAACAGCTATAGCACATCTGACCATTCTGACCATGACCTTGTTATTGGTCTTTTTTTATTTTTTTACCAAAGACTGGGTCATGACAACCGTTTATGTCATTCAGTGGTCAGGTCTCAGCGGCTGCGGTCAAATCTGACTCACGTGTTATGTAACCAAATGCTAACCATGGTGCTACAGCCCACATTGCTCCTAATGTTTGTAGCCTAGATGTGCAGTTGTTTACATAGATTGAAATGTTAGATGGAGATCAGAAATGTAGAGAATGAAGAACGTACGAAAGCCATTAGATACAGAGATGGACAAACAGACAGATAGAACACACTGGGGAGCGTTGCAGTAAACAGGCAGATGGTGAGAAGAACAGCACAAAGAGAGGAAGTAGAGAGATGGAAAGCACAAGGGAGAAGTGGAGCAAGATATTCTGATCGGAGTGAGAGGGAGGGATTCTCAATACACACAGAGGCAGAAAATTGAGATGGCGGTCAGCCAAGGGTCATATGAATAGAATTCAAGCTGCATTTTGTACACACTTTTCTAGAAACAAACATTCACACACACACACACACACACACACACACACACACACACACACACACGCACGCACACACACACACACACACACACACACACACACACACACACACACACACACACACACACACACACACAACCTTATAGATCATGTATATCTGTCACCAATTCCACGAATGCTCAATGCAATTTGCTATAATTCAGTATGTCACACCACAATGCAGTCCGAGTGGGTTTGATTACGCAACAACTCAGTGAACCAATGCAGCACTTCCATCAGCTATACATCTCTCCTAACAACAGCATTAAAGAACTATCCAATCAGAACCCGTGAAAAGAAAAAAGAATCCAAACTTTACACACGCCCAGTTCAGTTCAGCCAGGCACAGCTCCCATTAGCCTGCCATTCTGCAGGCTGCCTTTCAGACAGAGAGCCGCAGGCTTTGATCAGCCCCCTGTCGAATGCCAGAGCCGATGCCAGCGCTGCCCATCTGCCCCTCCTCCTCTCACCACGGCGCCGCTCAATGCTCTCCTTGTTCGCAGCTAGTGCCCTAGAAGTGAGGCTTCGTGGCAGCTAGTGCCCTAGAAGTGAGGCTTCGTGGCAGCTAGTGCCCTAGAAGTGAGGCTTCGTGGCAGCTAGTGCCCTAGAAGTGAGGCTTCGTGGCAGCTAGTGCCCTAGAAGTGAGGCTTCGTGGCAGCGGCGTTTTAAGCTTGTGCCTCTGTGCAGAACCAGCGAGATGGAGCCATGGCAGAAGAGAGATGAAAGGACAAGAAGGGAAAGGCCGAGATGGACGAGGGACGGACAGGTCCGTGTGAATAACCTGTACACACACAAACAGCAGGAAGTACAAACAGCAGCCAGCGGTCCTGGTCAAAGAAACGACGGGAGGGGGAGCGAGTGGAAAAATCATTAGCTGAGCACTGAGGGCTGTTTTATGTCAGAGTGTTACGGGCAATGGCTGCACAAAGAAAGGAAGGGAAAACAAAGTGCGAGACGAGGCATGCAAAATAAATGGGGATTGATTGTTTTGGGGTCAGCTGGGGTGTTTCCGACTTCTCCGTGGCACATAATGCGCTTCTAGGTCTACCCATGTGGTGGAAATACCCAGAATACCTTGCGACCCACAGAAGGCTGAGCTCCCGTCGGAATGACGGGGAACAGAGGTTAGCGTGGTTAAAACCATCCTGATAACGTCATCTCACATTCTGTTTCGCTCTACGTATCAATCTGGACTCCAATCCGTCCCCAGGTGATTTCAGTGGGTGGGAGTACCTGCCTTGACAGACAACTCCTTCAGCCACTCAGCGTAGCCGAGTCCAGTCCTTCAGCCAATCAGCATCGGATCCGGTCACATCCAAATCCACTCGGAAAGAACGGTGCAAACATCTTTTCCGCCGAGAAACTCTTGTTCTTGTTTAATCGTTGTTATTGAGTCTATTTCTGCAATAACTGCACATGGTTGTGTAAAGTCTACGGACATCAACATTACTGCTCGTTGCTTTGGGAGTCACCAGAGCCGTATAATAGAAGAGTTCCGACATCTCCATTCACGCCAATGGACCAGTTTTCTTCCAGGAAGTAAGGTCCTGGAACTCTTGAGTAAAAAAAAGCAGCACTGTCGAGTTGCAGCAAAATAGACAGTTTGTGTTGTACTTTGAAAGGGTTTTTCATCCCTTGAATCAAATTGTACATTATCAGCTTTATTTTAGCATGCAAAAGTAGCGCGAGACCCATTCCTGGCTGTTCATTGGCTAATGAGTCTCGCATTTTGGTCCTCCGCTGACGCCACTCTCTCTCTAGAGGACACTAGGAGTCACCATTATTGTTTTGCCAGGCGTGTCCTTGATTGGCCGGTGACGTTGTCAACTATGAGGCAGGTCCCTGATTGGCCTGTGGACTTTGTAATTTCTGGGAATGGCTGGGGGCGGGCTGGAGGCCACACTGATCTGCACAACCAAACAGAATGTGAGGTCATGTGATCAGGATGCTTTACCAGGATAAGGAATCACCATAAAACTGTTTTGTTTGTTTTTTGTTTGAAGGATCTTTGTTTTTGTATTAGGCAAGTAACCCTGGTTAAATAAGAAAAATGTTCAGCTGAAGTTGTGCTGGAGGCTTGTGCCTTGATGGGCAAGATGTCAGGTTTCCAATCTGACAGAAGGGGTTTGATTCCCAGTTACAGTAAACCACATGAATAAAAAAAAATTGTTTGAACATTGAATTATCTCTATTGGTTTTCAGGATTAGTGTAACGGCGTTGTGTAGGTGGTACTTGCAGCAACCCATGTTAGGGGCTTGCCCAGGGGTGGATACGAACTGCCGACCTTCGGCTTGGGAGTCAAAGACACTAACCACTCCACCAAGAGAGCTAGGTCCCTTGGTGGAGCTGATTAACATGTCTTTATACTGGGGAGTGAGTGTAACCAATCCACTCGCTACCACACTGGATCCACGAGGAATCAACGCTGATTCACCTCGGTTACGCTAGGCAAGGGAAACAATTTGGTTAGACTTAGCGTTTGGGTTTAGTCATGGTTAAATAAGCCTCGGTTCACACCAGGCGCTATTCAGAAGCAGCGCTTAAAAGAAGCTGAGTACCACGCTAAACCGGTCACACCAGAAGCACTCTCTTTTCCTCAGTGCCTCGCTCGGTGCTGCCCTCCCCCCACTCACAACTTGCATTGACTTCATGCCTGGCAGCAGGGTGCAGCACGCTGCACGCTTGAAAAATAGAACAGAAGCTGAAACTGCAGCGTAGTTTCAGCGTGGCTTCAGCGTATGGTGTGAACGAGGGCTAAGAAAACCCTAACCCGGCTTAAAGTCGAACTGAACCCGTTCGTCACGTGCGTCACAGTCCGTTTCAGACTGAAAACATAATTTGTCTGAGATGACAAGTTGAGAGGCGGGTCATTTCATGTCGATGATTTGATTTGACAATTCTGTCGACTGGCTTTGGCATTGGTCAATCATGGCGTGTTCCACCCCCAAATCGAGTGGGATTCAGCGTGTTGTCGTGCTACGCGAGTGAGATCCGCGGAGTACCAGGCAGCCAGCTGCTTCGTGCGGGACGAGCGGACAATCCGATGCATGGGTGCTGCCCGCCCGCCTGGAATCTCCGAGGGCAGACCCCTGACAACCACGCTCTCAAGCGCGCGCCTTTTACGCTATTTCTGTAAATACGATATCCCTGGAATGCGCGTTTTAACGAGCCAGTTACATTTCTTTGCATTCTTAGAGATTATAGTTTTTGTTTTTTGTTCATGTTTCTAACAATTGGCCAAGTTAGTAGTTAGTTTATGGGATAGGAATTCTGCCAGATGACAGGCACTAGGCGCCATTTTCTACTTCATTTGGAAGAGAAAATTATCCTGAAATGAAGATTTGATTGACAGCTGCATGTCGTGATATGATTGGTTGAAATGGGGTAGAAATTTGATAGCACTAGGTGGCGTCAGCAAAATGAACTTTTGATGTGAAAAAGTGTGAAAAACGAAATAAATTAGAAAAGAAAAGTCATTTTTGGGTTCAGCTCGACTTGAACCTTAACCAAATTGTTCTTGCCTAACCATTTGTAACAACCAACATCCTTAAAACCAAAATAATTTGTATGACGATTCCTCTGTTCCCGGTCATTCCGAAGGGAGCTTGGCCTTCTTCGGGCCGCAAGGTATTCTGGGTATTTCCACCACGTGTAGAAGCTCCAAATGCGCTGCAGGGGGGCAACGGCTCCATGCATCCAATTGGAGATGAGAGTTTTGTGAGCCTGTGTGTGCTATCTCCAGCAATGACAGTGAGGGAGAGGAGAGAATGAAAAGGAGGAAGGGGCCAGGGAAGGGAGGAGTGTAAGCAATAAGCATCAGATTGGAGATGCATCAAACCTCTGATGCCTTCAATATTGTGAAGCAGCATGGGGAGAGGATGTGGTGGGGGGGATGTGAAGACGCAGGAAAGGGAAATTGCCTCGGTACCCTGTGATGCTGATGATGCCAGATATCCTTGTGCCTTTGGGAACATTAGGCTGTTTCTATTCTTACACTGTTATCTGCATCCCGTGTTTAAGCTGCTGGATCCTATCATTTCAGTTACCTGGTGTGTGTGTGTGTGTGTGTGTGTGTGTGTGTGTGTGTGTGTGTGTGTGTGTGTGTGTGCGTGCGTGCTTGCGTGCGCGTGTGTGTGCATGCATCCGTGTGTGTGTGTGTTCATGTACACTGTTTAACAGTCTTGCCTCTCACCCAGCAACATCCAGTGTGTGTAATAGAGAGCCAAAGTGAACGTCACTTCCTGCTTTTCTCCCTGTACCAGCGTGTGAAAAATATGAATGGTGGTGAACGGAGCGATACGCTACCATTTTGATCCCGTTTGAATTGTGCCACGGGAGTACACACGTCATGTTTGTCAATGTAAAAGATAACTCTGCAAGTCGAGAAAGTCGCAGTTTGTGGTAAAACTGGGGCACGATAAGTTATAAATCAGAAAGACTACGCACAACAAGTCGCGTAAGTGACATCTCTCCCGCCAGTCCATTGTTGTTGATGGTGTGACGTATATTGTGCGACACGAGATGTAGTTGATTCACAAAACTAAACCTTACGTTTCAGTTTCAGGACAAACTGCGACTTTCTTGACCTGCATAGTTATCTTTTAAATTGACAAAATGTAACATGTGTACCCCGTGTGGCACAATTCAAACAGGATCAAAAAAGTAACGTCTGTCTCCGTTCACCACCGTTGTATTTTTTGGGATCATGTCTATGTTCCCCGGGTTCTATATTCCCCGTTTTTCACTAACCCTAAACCTAACCTCCCCCAGACCCTAACCCAAAACCTAACCTCTCCCACCCCCCACGCCTAAACCTAACCTCCCCCAGACCCTAACCCAAAACCTAACCTCTCCCAGGGAACATAGCGGGGAACATAGGACCCTATTTGGGAAAAGCGGGGAACATAGGACCCGGGGAACATAGGACCCGGGGAACATAGGGATGACCCCTATTTTTTCTGACGCTGGTACAGGGAGAAAGGCAGGAAGTGACGTTCACTTTGGCTCTCTATTGTACTGGAAAAACAGCGGAAATTATAGAAGAAACGTGATGCACACACTCACATGAAAAGGGCGCTAACCGATCCAAAAGTATTTTTTATATTTAATACTGTGAGTCCGCCTTAACAGGACCAAAGCTTACTGGGCATGCTTATCCACAGATAGCACCTGAAACATCCATCAGGAACACTTGATCACAGTCACCAGTCACCCCGCAGCATCTCAACTATATTACGTCTATATAAGTGTCTTGCCATGATCATTTTTAAGACTGACACCGGGGACACGTACGTCTCTCTGCTGGGGTCATGAAGCAGCTGTGGAGGGGGAGGATGTCTTCAGGCCCCAGCCTCTGACGTCCTCAGGCTGGAATACGAGGAGCAGATAATCACACGCCGCCCTCAAGGACAATGGAGGAGCAGAGGAATGTGGCGTGCCTCCAACTTGCCCGCACAAAAACAAGAGCAGATACAATCGATACAAAATGGGCTCCGAGCTAAAAATATGAGCGCCCAAGGAGCTGCGAGGTGAAATATGAGCACTGGAAATTAGAAAAGGGACAACAATAAAGGTAGCATTTAGCGATCTGACAGCACAATCTCACGTTACTGATGAGCCAGGGCTCGACTTACTGGTTGACATGCACATGCAGGCGCTTGATGCGCCGCTGAAATAAGAAACTCAAATTTCCTGTTAACACTGCGGCAGATGAACTGCTGTGTGGCTGTGCATTGTGTTCATATGAAACTGCTGCAATTGAATATACAAGTGGGAAGACTGTAGTCTCATGTTATATAATGAACTGGCAGAGAGCCAGTTTGAATGCTACATCCAAATGTAGATATTTAAACCTCATAGGACTGATACATGTCAGATTTAATAAGTATATTTTAATATAAAAGGTGCCTTAATTAATTAATTATAATTAAGTACAGGTCACACACTCTCAATCTCATTCTCATTGCTGTAAAAAGCCTTATACCGCAATAATGATATACAATGAAATGCATTTATGTAGGCCTACATTTGAAATCAAATTTACATGAGTTTATAAAAAAATTCTTTAGGCATTAAAAAAAACAAGATGAATCGTCAACCAGCAAGGCCATAATTAATCTGGTTTATGTATAGCAAATCCTTTCTCATATTCTCGTATCTCGTATCTTTCTTCGCCCCAATTGGTTGGCCACTGAAGCACGTTATAATGAGCTACATTTCTGTTCGCTGAACACTCACCATATCTTATTCCTAATCACAGGTCCCCATGGATATTTAACCCAACTGAAAGAGTTCTCCCTGACCTCCTGGGGAATCATACGGTTAACAGATTTTTACAGCGTGGCCACTAGGGCCGAGGCGTCTATAAGACCGTTTTTTCATATGTCTGTGTGGGTATGTGTCTGTCCGTCCCCACGGAAGGAAGGAAGGAAGAAAGAAAGAAAGAAAGAAAGAAAGAAAGAAAGAAAGAAAGAAAGAAAGAAAGAAAGAAAGAAAGAAAGAAAGAAAGAAAGAAAGAAAGTGGCCAGGTTGTAGAAAAAAAGACGCCAGGTCGTCGATGATGTCATGAAGGTATACTTTTAATATATGATGTACGTGCTTAAAAACTAAGAAACATTACCATTGCAATTTCTCCTGGGTTGGGCCGTTTTCTGAGTTAGATTGACTGGACTATAGGAGTGGAATCTGATTCCACTGTTGCAAACCCAGATTATCTCCTTCGCTCAATCTATAATTACAGTAATTAGCATCTAGGCTACAATGCTGCAATGTCAACTGTGTAAGATATAATAGTGCTTTTCAGATGATACATGTAGCCTACTCCCTATTTATGATAGAACTTTGTGTTGAACAGGTGGTGATAAAATGTAGATCGATGTGTTCGAGTTACACAACTGCTGAATCAAGGTCATAACAGTGTGTACTATTCCAACTGTATGTGCCACTCAGACTGTGCAGACGTGTTCTTCTGACAGGTCTCTGCTCACTCGTCTTCACTTTGTTTTGTTAGCTGCATGGCAAGACATAGAGACAGTCCACATGTCTGGGAACGCCCACAAAATGTTAAACGGCTGGCGCGCGAGTGGGGTAAAACCGCCCATATATCTCATGGGCTGACTCACCAAAAGACGGTGCTGTGGCTCTAAACTACAGGTTTGGGGGTTCTAGAGTAGAACACAAGACGTCTGCTCAGATGTGCGTTTACTGCGGTGGTTAAATCCCCGATCGTGTCTGCCTGGGCTGGGCTATCAGCTAAATTCTAACTTTGCTGAATGGATAGAACGGGGGTTTTTACCCCACCCTGACCACGCCCCCAGCCAGGCTGAGCCAGCTGAGCCAGCTAAACCAGCGTCTATGTGACGTGGCCTCAACCTATAGGACACATCAATGACTGACTCTCAATTTGCTCATATCCTTCTGGATTTATCTAATATCTTCTGATTGAGGGGGGAATAAAATTGGAGTGGCTGGCAAGCTCTACGAATTGCCCCAAATGTTCACACATATTGTGTTAATTGAAGGACTTTTAGGAGTTTTAATGCCAGTAAAACTATAATGTATGTTTGTTGTACTGGTTCTCCGATCCACATCTTAAGCGTTTGACATCAAGCAAAGCCGGCCATTTGCAGTTTTGTTTGTACACTTTGAAAACAATGAAACAAACTAAAAACTGGTGGAAATTAAGAAACTTGGAAAACATTTTGACCCGTTATTTTCTCTACATTACGTTTGTAGGAAAGCTGCTTTTTCTGAGAGGCACTGGTTTTGATATTAGCATCAAAAAAAATGTATTCTGAGAAGGTCAAAGATTATAGCTACCATGTGATAAACACATTATGGCTGAAGAAAGGAAATGCTTTTCCTTTCGTTTCTGGTGAAAGGGAGCGAGACCCTGTCAATAGCACTTGTGCAATCTAGTGAGAGGTCTCATGTTGCAGTGTGGAGGGTCACACCCAGTTGATATTTTTCACAGGGCTTACATAGCCTGCTGCTGAAAGGTTGGGCTGAGCGTCACAGATGTATTTTACGCAGCAGGCATGAGGAGAATAATTGATGAAGCATGGAGAAAGGAAGATCCTCACTCCCGCCTCAGATCTGTTGTTCTCAGCCCCTTTGAACGCGCCCTACCGCTTCTCACGAGAAGTGTGAATCTATACCTGCACACGTGAATCTATTTCACAGCACATAACCCTCTTCAGGTTGGAAGGTTTTAGAGCTGTAAGCTACAGTGTAGGTTTTATAATCCGACCTCTGAAGGACATCATCTTTCCAATGTCCTCTTGCATGCTGGGGGAGAGCCATAATACCAACACGCACGCACGCGCACGCACGCACGCACGCATGCACACACACACACGCACACGCACACACACACACAGGGTACCAAATGTCAAACGACAGAACTGTGATCTGATGAAAGGACTATTTGATGATGCTCAATACCTACACCATGGTGTCCCAGGAGGGAGGATCCTTGGAGTCATTGTAATCTGCACCGCGGTGTGGCATTGTGGTGGGTTTGCAATGTCATTCATCCTGCCCATTCTTTCATGTATTGTCTCAGCCCGACCAGATCACTTATTACATCACAGTCCACCTCATCTCCAAGGACACACTAACGGCCCCATTAAATAAGGATCAGAAGTCCCCCCCCCCCCCCCCCCCGAGCCTGCAGAATGACTCGCTGTGTGTGTCTGTGCAGGCGTGTGCACGGCTGGATGTGTTTGCGTGTGCACTTATAGGCATGTGTGTGTGTGTGTGTGTGTGTGTGTGTGCCACAAGATATACAACTTGTCTCTCACACCAGTGCTTAAGTCTTTACAGACATTATTACACGTTTCTATCATCCCTTCACCTCAAATGTAGCTCCGATTTACTTTGTTCCCACAGCAGCAGCAGCAACGCCATCAGCCTGTGCAGCGAGCGATGACGCTTCCCCACTGAGCAAAGACAAGGTCTGGCTCGTCGCTGTGGCAGATGAAAAGCCAGAGTATATAAAGAGTCTGGTTACGACTGAGCACTTTGCGGTAGCGACGGTCTGGAAGTGAAAGTGGTCTCATATCTCAGATCCAACTCGTGACCCTTGGAGGGATGGCATGCCTCCGAAGTACAAGGCTGTTAAAGAACCAGTAAATCTTCCACCCCAGTCCCTTAATCCCACTACCCTGTTACATCTTCTAGAAAATGGGAAGATTTCTTTTGCGCGATATAATAGCCACCACACATCATTGTGTATAGGCTATATTACAATATTCTGTGCTTGTTTTTTGGCCCTTGGTTGTCGATTGATTGCAGCATTTTTACATCAGAATATCCTTACATATCAAGGAGGCCATTTACACCTGCCATTAACATGTGTTTTCTGCCATCAGATTGCAATCTGATTGTGCTTGACCACATTAGCCTGATTTAATTTACATCTGTCGTTAACATGCGTTTTTCCTTATCCACATAACATGCAGATAACTTATCAACACCCAAAATGGTTGTCCTCTCAATCCGCATACAGTTGCTGTATCCATATTGAGAGGACACATTGCATTTACACTTGTGTTCAATGTGTACACAATGCGCACCTCCAGAGGTGGTTTGGCCGATCAGATTGCAATCCTTCTTCAATGTGTCTTGGGGGCGTTTACACCTGGCATTTCAAGTGGCCAAGCGCAATCTGATTGCAATCTAATGGTAGAAAACGCACGTTAATGCCAGGTGTAAATAGCCTCATAGTAGACAACAGAGTTGTACAGTACCTTCAGTGGGCACAGAAGCAGAGAGGAAGATGTTCCAACACGGCCAATGAGTCTGAGGGAAATGCTGAATCATTCTTGTCCTCCCAGCATTCTGAACATATAATCAATACCTGGGGCACTGGAGCCATCAGACAGCACACTGCAATCGGAGGCCATTTTGGTGCTTTGTTAAAGTGCCAATAAGCACCTGAGGACCGGCTGCAGCTCTGATCCGTGCCAGGCTTTCTCAAGCAGTTGCTGAGACTTCCTGTTTTGGAGGATGTGAAAAAGAAAACAAGCAAAACATTTATTTATTTATTTTCAAAGTTTCAGCAGTCTTCTGTTAGGACTACAGTATTTATTTTTCTTTCTTTTGCATACCACATAAGCTGGCTTAAGATATAGGTCTGTCAAGGTCTGTCAGGTCTGGTCAAATCACAGCTTAGTTTGTTTTTTTCCAAATTCACACGTTCGATTTGAATGCTATGCCCTCCTAACAAGCTGCCATATTCAAGGCAAGATTTAATCAACACATTTCTGGTTACATAAATCATAGAGATGCACTGCGAAAAGGTTGAATAGACAATGAAGTTGCGCTTGCATAAGTAGCCAAAAACCCTCTCTCCTTTTTCAGTAATGAGGACAGGCATTCAGCCATCCTCAATGACACTGGCTCTTTCAGCTAAATTCTGCTCATGTCACCATGGTTCTATACTCAGAGACAAGAACATTGGGGGGGAAAATCCTAATAAACTAGGACTGATGGCTCTGTGAAAGAAATACATGTTCATGTCGCAATAGAAAGCAGAAGTAACAGATGCTTCAAATCAAATAGATTAGCTCACATTTGGAACGTTATGGTTATTTTTCCAAACTAGTCGAGGCAATAGACTGACTGAGGGTTCACTGTTGGAGTCATGGAATTGTAATGGAGCATTGCATGGCTGAGTTATATTACTCACCTCCTCACCTGTGTGACATGCTGTCGCTCCAGGACCTAACGGCACCCTAGCTTCAGTCATCTCTGACCTATGATGTCAGCTAAACCTCTTGCTGGAAGGCAACAGCACGTGCCGGCTTGACTAGGCTATATGCTAATAACAAGTCAATCAGCATGCCCAGACTCCCCAGCTCCTCTGGGCTTTAGCCAACAGAGAGCTGCTTGCTTTCCCTGCTGGAGCCAGATGAACACCTTGGGGAAAATAATGTCTTATCCTTGTTATCTCCCAGCGGGCAGTGATGAGATAGCAAAGACGCCATAACACTGTGCCTCATAGCAGCAATTATCATTTATTGTATTACTCTACATGCACATTTCTAACTTTGAAATGATGCAGGCGGGGGAAACAAGAACGGGGGCACATCTATATCTGTACTCTGGGGCATTTTAGGAAGTGTCCCATCCTGTCGACTGAAATATCTTCTGTGTGGAGGACGGAGCTGAAGCCCGGGCCTAGAAGCTGTGTTTGGTTAAGGTGGAGAAGGCACTGGCCTCCACACTCACACAATAGAGTCTTTGAGCTCCAGCAACACCTTAGACAGGGTGGGACCTGTTTTCATTACTGGAGTTATGTAGCTCCAATTTCCATCCTCACAACTGGATTAGGAGGAGTGGGCCTACTAACTCCAAACTACAGTAGATGAGGAGGAGTAGACCTACTAACTCCAAACTACAGTAGATTAGGAGGAGTAGACCTACTAACTCCAGACTGGATTAGGAGGAGTAGACCTACTAACTCCAGACTGGATGAGGAGAAGTAGGCGCACTAACTCCAGACTGGATGAGGAGGAGGCCTACTAACTCCAGACTGGATGAGGAGGAGTAGACCTACTAACTTCAGACTGGATTAGGAGAAGTAGGCGCACTAACTCCAGACTGGATGAGGAGGAGTAGACCTACTAACTCCAGACTGGATTAGGAGAAGTAGGCGCACTAACTCCAGACTGGATGAGGAGGAGGCCTACTAACTCCAGACTGGATGAGGAGGAGTAGACCTACTAACTTCAGACTGGATTAGGAGGAGTAGACCTACTAACTTCAGACTGGATTAGGTGGAATAGGCCTACTAACTCCTGACTGGATGAGGAGGAGTAGGCCTACTAACTCCAGGGTGGATTAGGAGGAGTAGGCCTACTAACTCCAGACTGGATGAGGAGGAGTAGGCCTACTAACTCCAGACTGGATGAGGAGGAGTAGGCCTACTAGCTCCAGACTGGATGAGGAGGAGGAGGCCTAACTTCAGACTGGATGAGGAGTAGGCCTACTAACTCCAGACTGGATGAGGAGAAGTAGACCTACTAACTCCAGACTGGATTAGGAGGAGGAGGCCTAACTCCAGACTGGATGAGGAGTAGGCCTACTAACTCCAGACTGGATGAGGAGGAGTAGGCCTACTAACTCCAGACTGGATTAGGAGGAGGCCTAACTCCAGACTGGATTAGGAGGAGGCCTACTAACTCCAGACTGAATGAGGAGTAGACCTACTAACTCCAGACTGAATGAGGAGTAGACCTACTAACTCCAGACTGAATGAGGAGGAGTAGGCCTACTAACTCCAGACTGAATGAGGAGGAGTAGGCCTACTAGACTGGATTAGGAGGAGGCCTACTAACTCCAGACTGAATGAGGAGGAGTAGGCCTACTAACTCCAGACTGAATGAGGAGGAGTAGGCCTACTAACTCCAGACTGAATGAGGAGTAGGCCTACTAGAGTGGATTAGGAGGAGGCCTACTAACTCCAGACTGAATGAGGAGGAGTAGGCCTACTAACTCCAGACTGAATGAGGAGGAGTAGGCCTACTAGACTGGATTAGGAGGAGGCCTAACTCTAGCCTAGGTAAACCCAGCCCCCACGTGACCTGCTCTCTCAGTTCCCAGTCACTAGCACTGTAGTGACTGAGAACAGGTCTGAGAGCAGGTCACGTGGAGGCTGGGTTCACCCAGGCTAGCCTAACTCCAGACTGGATTAGGAGGCCTAACTCCAGACTGGATTAGGAGGAGGAGGCCTACTAACTCCAGACTTGCACTGTTTATATTTAGCCGACATCTGAGAGAGCCAAACAAACTTTATGTCCTAAATAAATAATTGGAAGGCACAAGTGTTCTCATTTCCATAAATTAAGACTCTGTGCTCTACAAAGACCGTTGCTCTGTCAGTTTCTGAGCATTTTGAAGCAATGTTGTTGTCCAATTAGGCTCCATGCAGCACTGAGACTGGAAAATTGCAGCCGTGAGGGCCAACTCTGTATGATCCTTCTTCTTATATCTAATACACGCAGTGATAGTCTGGCTGGCCCTTTGTTCTTCTTGCCCACTGCAGGCTGTAGAGCGCTGCTCGTCTATATCTCCAACTGATGAGGTCTTTGAAGAAAATTACTAAAAATGTCTGTGTCTGTGTCTCCCATGGCTGCATTTGATTACATCTGTGTCTTGAAGTTGAATTACTGTCCTTCTCCATCTCTTCACATTGCTTCTGGCCAGATTGCATCCAGACTACACACAATTAATCACCATGCAAATTAAGCTTCAACACCCCCATATCTGCTTTTGAAAATCCAAAAGTAGCATTTGCAAAATATTGTCACTGAATGTGAAGTAAACAAAAAGTCAAGTAAACAAAAACATTATCCATCCATTCATTGTTTCCCAAGGTTTTTGTTCCCCAGTGAAATCTTTGTTTGCCAGAGAGGCACCTTTCTACACAACAGAGCCAAGCACTCCTCCTTTGCTCGGTCCTTGTATTTTTCTCTGTATCTGCTCCAGTAGAGTGTGTCTAAGTATCATTGATTGATGTAGTTACCGTGTTGGGATATTGACATTTTTGCTGCGACAACAAAGTGGCCTGCTAAAGTTTGTGACTGCATTAAAACAAATTTGAGTGTTTCCTTGGTACAAAGAGGTTTTTGCATTTTCTATTTAGACTAATGGTGCCCCCCCCCCAACCCAGAAAAAAAAGAAAAGAAAAGAAAAAAGTGTTGATGAAGTATGATTGCATTGCTTGGAATTATGCAATACAGTGATAGGCAGAACAAAATAACGTCATTTGCTAAATGTGTAGTGTTGAAGACTGTATATATTCCTAGCGTGTACTCAGCAATCTCTGTTATTGCATGAATTGGTAATGTCAGTGCTGTCACCCTCGCTCCATGATTTACAGTTTCAGCATTAAGAGGGGCGTCAACGGCACAAACAAATGGTCCAGGAGTTAATATGCTGGCGTGAGCAACAAACAAGTCATATTTTCAAGGACAAAGTGTTCTCCGTGCATGAAAACCTTTTCTAGTGTGCACATCTCGGCCAGTTCTAATTGAAACCCTGATGCAGTGATATAAGATGATACCAGCGGGGCTCGCTGTAGGTTGCCATGACTTGCTTTGATAAGGGATGTGGTGAAAGCTAATTGGGAGATGGTTGTTTTCTTCAAGTTACTCTCAAGTCCACACCCTGGCTGGGGCGCATACCGTACATGCACACTGAGAAACACACCCACTGCCTCCCACTGGGAGAGTGACTATTCTAATCTCTCCTTGTCTTGATTCCAGACCCGGCGCCTTTGCCAATATCAAAGGTTGAGGAGTGTTAATGTTTCACTCACTCTGCCCGTCTGTCTGCCAAGTTCCTAAAAATGCACTGTCGGGCCTATACTGCAGACTGAGGAAAAACTGCTGGCCCAAACACTACCTCTCTCTCTCTCTCTCTTGCCTGACATTTTAGATAACTGTCCCCCATGTACTGTGTTTGCAGAAATATGTACTTGTGCTGCCTCACTCTCTGACGCCTTTGCTGTGTCAACACTGCTAACACAAAACACACATCGCCTTGATTTATGTCCCGTCACACTGTCTAATGCAGCATTTTAATTTGACCCGCTGATCAGAGACTAAACCCCCTCCTGCCACATGCAGGCAGAGAGACTTCAAGTCACCACATTCAACATGTAGCGATGAGTCACGCGGCGCGATGGGGCCGAAGGGAAGCGAGTGCGCTGAGTGAGGAGTAGCCTGCCAGGCCTAGGGCTCTTCTGTCAGCCATACCTGAGTCCAGCTGAGCAATAGGAGCCCCTCTAGGTCTGTTGCCGGGTAGAAGCGCTCCTCCACCCCTCGCCGTGATTGGCCCGATGTATCCTCGATGGCCCTGCCCCCTTGGAGCACGGGCGTCTTCCTCGGAGCAGAGCCGTCTGTCACAGTGAGGGAACAGGCGGTAGGAGCAGCCCTAGCAACTGGTCTGGGGCCAGGTATTCGTATTTGGTATGCCTCTTCACTGGTACGGTTACAGGGCACTGGGTGAGGCAATCTGATCCAGGATCTGTATACAAACTCTGCTTAGTTACATTTTAGAACTGCCCAGGGAAATGAGTACACATTGGTAAACTACTTCTTTCCCTCCCCCCCTCTCTCTCCCTCTCTCTCCACTCTTTCTATTTATATCTCTCTGCAAGTTGAATACACTCTTATATCTTTGGCAGACAGTGACATACTGTGAGTGAGTGCGGCCAGCTTGACAATGTGACACTCGCGTTAAAAGTCACTTGACATTACAGGAAGAGAACACGGTGACGTTAGTCGATCATCCGCGTTCTGTTAAATGTAGCTTGCTGTCTGCCTCTCCGATCGCCTGGATACCTTCTGCTTCCTACCTGCCCGACTGCTGCCCAGTACAAGGCCAGTTGAACAGGGGGGCACCCAGCTGTGAGATTGCGTAACGTCCTCACCCTCTCTCACACGTTGACTGTGGTGACATGCAAAAGGACATGTTTCCGTGGAGCTGTCGTGTTTGTTGATCATGAGCATTCCCTCTGTATCCTCTTCACAGCTTGTGCCATCTGCCCATACATCTCAATGTGCATGAGCATCACAAGCACCCATCTCACCTCAGAGAACTCTCTCTCTCTCTCTGTCTCTCTCTCTCTCTCTCTACCTATATACCTACCTGACTTATCCCAGTGGCAAACACAGATTACTACATTAGGTTTGCATGACATCTATATTGTATCAGAGGAGATGGCGGCTGTACTTGCATATTGATGTTGTCCGGAGCACTAACCTAAATCCAGGCCAGCGTTGATTCACGACTGATACTCATGTTACGTTACATCATGCAGGAAATGGATGCACCTCCTCTCTCATCTTTCACTTGAACCAAATAGAAATGTAATCACATCATTTCTGGGCACAAATGTTTTATCAACTGGATAAGCTTTTCCCCTCAGCTCAGTTGTTTTGTTTTGCTCTGTGTGTTTCCCCCCTCATGAAGCAATTCATTTAAACATGTAACGCAAGAGAAGAAACTGAATGCAAGGTGTGTGTGTGTGTGTGTGTGGGGGGGGGGGGGTGTCATCTTTGTCTTTCTCTGACCTCCTCCAGGAGAATCATGTGCCAGGTGAAGGGAAAACAGGCACAAGCCATATAAACAAAGACAAGGGCTCATCTAGTCAGTCTCCCAGTCAGGCCAAGAAGATATTTCCCAGTGATCGACCTCTCCAGAGCCATCTTCTTCGGCTTCAAATTCATTTCATAATGAACATTCCAGTCACATGATCCACCTGGACAAACAGTTCAGTTAACTTGGGACTCATCAAAGGAGAGGCCTAATAGATGGAGGTGTTATCAAAACAGCTGGTAAACTGTATCATCCAAACCAATATCTTTCAACATATCTGAAAAGATCAATATCTCAGGAAAAAGATACAGCAGCATCACCGTCACCATGTACATGTAACCAAAATGCTTTGTATGGTCTGGGATGAAAGCTTGATCCTCCAGAGCAGAGGCTCTTTGGGACAAATAGTGTGACAAAGGATATGGCTATAAATATAATGATCACGTTTAAATATTCTACTCAAATATGTCTCCATGCTGCACAATGGCATGCACAGCACTGTTAAGGCCAAGGGCGAATTTAAGCAACCTCCTAGATGAACTGACTGACTGTCTGACTCTTTAAAGAAAGAGTCGAATATGAAAGGAAACATGAATTAATTTCTGATGCAGACTTTATCGACTGAAGAGCTTTTTTTTAATGACTTGCCTCTAACATTGTTTAGCGCTTAACAAATACCAATCCGGAGATCATATTTGTGTGTGTCATGCTTGGATAAAAAATGTGCATAAAGATAACCTTCATGCTAATCCTTATTTTGCCTTTGGGTAAGTAACACCAAGTGCCCCAGTTGGCTAAACAAGTAGATGTAAGTGGAAGTTGCTCCCTGCTGATACATGTAGTTGCTCGCTCTCTCTGATGGGCCTGCTTCCAAAGGGCACTGCATTGCTTGGCCTGGCACTGGCATGGTCCCCCCCCCACACACACACACACACACACATGCACACACACACACACACACACACACACACACACACACACACACACACACACACACACACACACACACACACACAGAAAGAGGCTGCCAAAGCCCTAGAGCGAGGGTTGAGAGTACAAAAGAGGGAGGAGCTGAATTGCCAGGTTGCGCACGATTGGCAGCCTCAAGGCCCGAGCTGGCACCCCCCCACCGCACACACACACGCACGCACGTGCACACACACACACACACACACACACACACACACACACACACACACACACACACACACACACACACACACACACACACACACACACACACACACACAAGCTCCCTGCATAAGGACAGGGTAAATAAACTCCCCAGGAAGATGACCTTTTTTATTAGCTGTGTGTGGACAGAGACGACAGGGCATTCACTTTAGCACATTAGACAGAGAGTTGACCGAAGCAGCTACCGGGACCCGGATAATAACTGCAGCTTGAGCAAGAAAGGTTTACGACAGTGTTAACAGCAGTTGGTTAAGAGATGAGTACTGTGTGTGTGTGTGTGTGTGTGTGTGTGTGTGTGTGTGTGTGTGTGTGTGTGTGTGTGTGTGTGTGTGTCTGTGTGTGTCTGTGTGTGTGTGTGTGTGTGTGTATGTGTGTACGTGTGCGTGCGCGTCTGCCTGTGCGTGCACGCGTGATAGTAGGAGCTGTCAGCATGGCTATCTGATGTCCTTCCAACGATTACAGCTGATCCCAAACAAGAGGAGAGGAGGAGGGTGCTGGGAGGGGGGGGGGGGGGGGTGTTGGGTAGTGGAAATTTTTCCTATAATGTCGTCAGTGAATAAGAAGATAGGAGATAGGTACAAGGCTGGACCAAAAGAAAAATCCAGTTTGATCTAGCTATACAGTACATTACGTTCAACATTGCAATGTAGAGTGAGGGAGATGGAGCCAACAGACATAATTAGCTATTCTTCAGCTGTACAGTGCTGTTGCTTTATAAGATGAGACGGCGTGTTGTAAAAGTAACTCTTTAGCATTTGAGCACTCGCTCTGAGACATGGCTGCCCTTTCCGCTAACGGAGCTCTGTGAGGATTCTTGGACAGATGTCGAAAAGTAGACAAGTGCAGAAAAACATCAGGTTAGCTACTCAGTCGTGCTCAAGGTCAAAGATGCGGAAAAATCCACACGGTTTTCCAAAGGCGCTCCGGAAAGGTCACCGCTGTCTTATCACAGGCCGGAGCGAGCAGCGCACGCCCCTCCATCTGCTCTCATTCACAACCTGAGCAGAGAGAGAGAGAGAGAGAGAGAGAGAGAGAGAGAGAGAGAGAGAGAGAGAGAGAGAGAGAGAGAGAGAGAGAGAGAGAGAGAGGCAGACGCAGGATGAAGGGCTGCTTAAACAGGAGGGGGAAAGGTAAACAGTCAGGTCAGCAGTGAAAGCCGCGGAGTGTCTTTTATTAGCATTGGATTAGCAATAAAAAAGCCTAAGCAGAATACGGGATGGCACGAGTCTGATAAAAATCAGCAATTATTAACTTTTGCTTTGCGCGGCGGGAGGGAGGGGGGAAGTCATGGTTGGAGGTGTTAAAGGTCCAGTTTAAAGGGGAGGTCTTTGTCATCGGTATGGCAACAACAGCATCTCCCTCTATCTCCAAATGAGACAGAGCCGAGTCCCATTGAGTCAATATCATTAGAGAAGTCCTCTCGCCTGCGTACAGGAGAGATGGAAAAAAGAAGCCGTTGAACATATTGATTGGCTGTGGCGTTTCTTATCGATTCAGATTAAAGCACCTGATGGCCATCCGTCATTTTTACGATTCAATCTAAGGAAGTGGCTTTTCATTTGGATATGTTGAGGGCTTGACCCGCATGCTGATAGAGCATGTTGACTGGATCGTTGTAAATGGAAATCATACACAGTATAGATATATCTATTTAACATAGGACATGCAATCAGCGTGTTGTTGTGTGTTTGTATGATGCTGTCAGACGCAGGGTGCGTAATCGATGCTTGCTTTGTGAACGGGTAATAGGAGACACAATGCACCAGGCCGAGGTAATGACATGCTGAAGGGCACTATATATCCTGCAGGCTGTTTACCGTAATCATTCAATGGATGTCAACACAGACTGTGTGTGTGTGTGTGAGAGAGAGAGAGAGAGAGAGAGAGAGAGAGAGGGAGAGAGACACACACACACACACACAAATTTACTGTTTATCCGTGTGTGTGTGTGTGTGTGTGTGTGTGTGTGTGTGTGTGTCAGAGTGAGGATCAGAGGGTTCCTGCCTGTCTGTCAGAAACACAACCTGGCAATTTAATGTCTCAATTAATATGTGCAGCTCAAACGCTGTGTGCACGGACGCAGCCATGTGTCTGTTTCTTGTGTGCACGAACGCAGCCATGTGTCTGTTTCTTGTGTGCACGGACGCAGCGTGTCTGTTTCTTGTGTGCACGGACGCAGCGTGTCTGTTTCTTGTGTGCACGGACGCAGCGTGTCTGTTTCTTGTGTGCACGGACGCAGCGTGTCTGTTTCCTGCCCCTCACTTGCACATTCCTCAGCAGCTGTGGACGTGTAAATCATCTTAGGTGTAAATACACGCACAGGCGCCGCATCGACGGATTTATAATTCACATCTTTGAATGGATTGTCAGAGCAAAAGATAACAAGGCCCGTGGCGCGGAGAGGCTTTGCAATCTTTGTTTTTGCATAATGAATAGTTTTGCCTGTTTTTCTTCACCTGCGCACGCCCCAGTGACAGCATGGTGTTCAAACTGAGTATAGAGTGGAGAGGCCAGCTCAGGCCATAAAGAAAACATGAGCTTGCTGCTGAGGAGAAAGGAGGAGACACCACCCCCACCACCCCAAACCAGGTTCCCATTGCCACCTGTGTCAGAACATGCATGTGTGCTTTGTGAGAGTATGAGTAAGAGACAGAGACTAAATGAAAGTTGTCTACTTGCTTCGTTGTGATCGGGGTGCGTTTGTGCGTGAGTCTTTCTCCCTTCGCTAACACACCCCAACATGCAAAGCATGTGTGTGCTTTCATACCAAGCTTCTCATTTGGCCTTCAAAGTCACATCGCGGCGCTGCTTGGTAAGGTCTGTTCAATTTAGTCTGCTATCGCCCGAGGCCAAGAGCAAATCGCCTTTGAACCCAGGACCTTCCCTGGGGCTAACCTGATTCTCTGAAGCACCAATCTAGTCCCTCGCTGTGAGAGACTCGCAGTGATTTTATTATATTTTCAATATAATAATAATTGATTGCATTCATATAGCGCTTTTCTAAGTACTCAAAGCGCTTCACATATTGGGGGAGGGGGGGACTCAACTCATCCACCACCGAAGCATCTTGATTTTGTATCTATTCTTATGGTTTATTCTACACATTAATATAGAAGATATAGATATATATGAAGATAGACTCCGTTTCCCTAAATAGCACAAATATACCATTGCTTGATATTTACAACTATAATGTTGGTTAATGTACTAATTTAATGGATGCACTGCGTAGTCTTGTCTAGAAAACTGAAATTTAACTTACACATTTAATGTATTGGTTTTTCATACATAATATTAACTCTGCTTAGGTCCAAATATAGCTCCACAGCCACATAAAAAGGTCTGTCAGAGCAAAGGAAGAAGCGCCTCTAGAGTGTCTGGGTACCCATTCACCACCTGGAGCAGTAACATCTGAGGGGAAGCAGGGGGACTGAAGGGGATCGTCCAAAAACCAGGAGCCTCTTGCTAGATCAATCAGAGCTTTCATCATCAATCAAAGTTTTTGAATTTCACAGCCAATAGGAGCCAGAGCGCCAACTTGATTGGCTGCTGGACAAGTCTCAGAAGACTGCATGCTCCCCTTCTCAACACCACAGAACCAGGTTGTGAATCACGGTAGAGACACTGGAGACTGAGGTGGTGGTTCTTTGGCACAGCACATTAAATGATGGCTTTACCGGTAATCAACCCACTTTGTATCATTAATAATCTCGGTAATATAAGCACATGGGCAGGCTTATCTTCTCTCTCTGTTTACCTCATGGAGAAAAATGCTCCTGCTCCTTTCTGCAGAAACTCCGCCCCCGCCAGCTGCAAGTCATTAAAGCTCGTTAAGGCTCTCAATGCATTCTCTGCAGATGTGCGCATAATTAAAAAATAAAAATAAACAATAACAGACGCGTTGTGACGTAAAACGCGTCAGAACGGAGCGCTTTGCCAGAGGAGGAAATGGGAGATCTCTGTGAGGAAAACACAGAGAGAGGTAAACACTGCCCGTGTGCTTATATTACCGAGATTATTCATTGCTGCGTTCAATTGGGCTCATGTTTACAGTGAATACGACATAAATCCACTTGAACAGCCACTTGAACTATCATGTGGTGTTCACGACTTGGTATGTGGAATCTTTCTGAAAGCTGCGAAGCTCACGACTTGTGACGTGTCTGTGATGTTTTCACAGTGACTTTGACATATTCACACCATCTGTCGGGACCATTTGTGTACTGTGTAACATCTTTGACATCTTTAAGCATTATCGTCTCAGACAGAAATAGTTACGCGATATGGAACACAATCTGAGCAAGCCTTTCCCCCCCATACCATATTTAGTGACCAGTTGGTTTTTACAGGGGAACATTACAGTAACATAACAATATCCCCTCTGAATGTGTTGAGATAGGAGATTAAACCTGCTCTAAAGAATGTTATTTGCTACATTCCTCGAGTTCATGTTAGAGGACATAATTGCATTGCATGCATAAATTATTCACATACCTACGGTGAGGGCTCAAGGCCTCAAAATTCAATCTATGCTCACGAGGGAACGCAAATTAAAACTGAAATTGTAACGTGCTATCACTAAGCATTGATCCTCGCAACATAATTACGTCTAGATGAAATAGTATTAGTAGCAGTATTCCAAGAATCATTAGGTCCAGAGTTACGACGTTCGCTTCAGAAAGGCCAGCGAGCGGTTGGAAATGTGGGTAACACACAGTGAACCCCCACGGGAAGCTGCAGTGAGGGCAGAGTGATGGGCTAGCTGATGTGGAAAAAGTGGACATCATTACAGCCCCTGTACTCTGTGTACTCCTCCTCTGATTCATATTAGCACCATAAAGCACAGGGCGAGGGTGCACTCAGACAGCAGTGGTATAAATCCCATGCCACAGAGCTGATGAATAAAGCGCAGGCGAGGGTGCACTCAGACAGCAGTGGTATAAATCCCATGCCACAGAGCTGATGAATAAAGCGCAGGCGAGGGTGCATTCAGACAGGGGGCGGTAGATGTATAAATCCCCTCATGCCACAGAGCTGATGAAAGAAGAAGAAGAGAAAGCGTTCACACACAATCCATTTCCCAAGCACGCCGCTCTGCAGGTAGTAACTGCCTCTTCCCACGCTGCTTCTGTTGCTTCTGTTTGCAGCCCCAGCAGTGACCAGCCAGTGTTTTTGGCTGCTATTTAGTCATCTGTGTGGAGTGGCTTTTAATGGCAGGTCTACTGCAGAAGCCTGTTTTCACAATGACACAGAGGCAAGGTGGTGACCTTCATGGTGTAAAGGCGTGTCCATCCAATCTCGCAGCTCCCCAGGGAGCGTCATAAAGCACCCGCTGCCCTGACACCTCAGGGTGGAAGGTGTAGGACCAGCGAGAGTTATGATGTGCTGTAAAGAAAGGTCTAAACATGACTGACTGTACCCTGAGCAGTGTGTGTGTGTGTGTGTGTGTGTGTGTGTGTGGGTCTTGTGTGTGTGTTTAGTGTATGTTTGTGTGTATGCGTGCATATGGATGTTTGTGTGCTAACCTGTGCCCATGAATACCTTGGTCTTCAAGGGAAGTGTGTAAATCAGCATAACGCAGGTCAACCTTCCTTCACCACACTGACCCCAATAGTCTAAATATTGACATCCTGCATATTTCAGGTCTAAATATTGCCAAAGTGAGACTCTGGCCGGTAGCTAATGTTAGACTCTTGTGAAGTCCAGCGTGTTGTTGCAGGGAGAGTAAGATAGGCCGTTAAGATATTCCACTTAATGTTTACACAGTCGAGCCGATCACATTTTAAACCGTTTCACTAATGTTTGCGCAGTCTGCAGCGCCATTCGGGCTGCGCACAATTTGGGTTTAGATTATGAAGGACAATGTCAGCAAAGTTTCTGCTCCCACTATCTTGTAAAGGTCACTGACCTTTGCTACATATATATATATATATATATATATATATATATATATATATATATATATATATATATATATATATATATATATATATATATATATAAATAAATGTAGCATTTGTATACATACATATATATATATATATATATATATATATATATATATATATATATATATATATATACGTATACAAATGCTACATTTATATGTCAATCCTCCAGGTACCGTTTCCCACCCAAAGTGTCTCACCGTAACACACAGAAACATCCAATTTTGTAGATTTTGAAAAATGAGACAAACCCCTAGGACCTGTCCTCTGTGTGGCGTGGACCTGTCCTCTGTGTGGGTGTGGACCTGTCCTCTGTGTGGCTGTATGGCGTCGACCTGTCCTCTCCATGGCTGTGTGGCGTGGATCTGTCCTCTGTGTGGCTGTATGGCGTGGACCTGTCCTCTGTGTGGCTGTGTGGTGTGGACCTGTCCTCTGCGTGGCTGTACGGCCTGGACCTGTCTCGTGTGGCTGTGTGGTGTGGACCTGTCCTCTGTGTGGCTGTGTGGTGTGGACCTGTCCTTTGCGTGGCTGTATGGCGTGGACCTGTCCTCTGTGTGGCTGTGTGGCGTGGACCTGTCCTCTGTGTGGCTGTGTGGTGTGGACCTGTCCTCTGTGTGGCTGTGTGGCATGGACCTGTCCTCTGTGTGGCTGTGTGGCATGGACCTGTCCTCTGTGTGGCTGTGTGGCATGGACCTGTCCTCTGTGTGGCTGTGTGGTGTGGACCTGTCCTCTGTGTGGTGTGGACCTGTCCTCTGTATGGCTGTATGGCGTGGACCTGTCCTCTGTGTGGTGTGGACCTGTCCTCTGTGTGGCTGTATGGCATGGACCTGTCCTCTGTGTGGCTGTGTGGCATGGACCTGTCCTCTATGTGGCTGTGTGGTGTGGACCTGTCCTCTGTGTGGCTGTATGGCGTGGACCTGTCCTCTGTGTGGCTGTGTGGTGTGGACCTGTCCTCTGTGTGGCTGTATGGCGTGGACCTGTCCTCTGTGTGGCTGTGTGGTGTGGACCTGTCCTCTGTGTGGCGTGGACCTGTCCTCTGTGTGGCTGTATGGTGTGGACCTGTCCTCTGTGTGGCGTGGACCTGTCCTCTGTGTGGCTGTGTGGTGTGGACCTGTCCTCTGTGTGGCTGTATGGCGTGGACCTGTCCTCTGTGTGGCTGTATGGCGTGGACCTGTCCTCTGTGTGGCGTGGACCTGTCCTCTGTGTGGCTGTGTGGTGTGGACCTGTCCTCTGTGTGGCGTGGACCTGTCCTCTGTGTGGCTGTATGGTGTGGACCTGTCCTCTGTGTGGCGTGGACCTGTCCTCTGTGTGGCTGTGTGGTGTGGACCTGTCCTCTGTGTGGCGTGGACCTGTCCTCTGTGTGGCTGTGTGGCGTGGACCTGTCCTCTGTGTGGCTGTATGGCGTGGACCTGTCCTCTGTGTGGCTGTGTGGTGTGGACCTGTCCTCTGTGTGGCTGTATGGCGTGGACCTGTCCTCTGTGTGGCTGTGTGGTGTGGACCTGTCCTCTGTGTGGCTGTGTGGTGTGGACCTGTCCTCTGTGTGGCTGTGTGGTGTGGACCTGTCCTCTGTGTGGCTGTGTGGTGTGGACCTGTCCTCTGTGTGGCTGTGTGGTGTGGACCTGTCCTCTGTGTGGCTGTGTGGTGTGGACCTGTCCTCTGTGTGGCTATGTGGACAGTGTTATTCCCAGACGATGGTGATGTAAGCCAGCTGCTGGGCTGATACAACAGTCTGCTTCATAGCATCATTTCCCCATGCCATCAGGCATCATATATATTTAAAGAATTCCCTCGAGCTACTGCATGACGCTTCAGCATTCCTTCGCCTATACCATTAGATTTTCTCCTGGCTATTCATGATGTGAAGTTGCTCACTCACTCACTCACTCACTCACTCACTAGCGGAAAGGTTTAGGCTTATTTTGGTTCTAATAGCAGCAGCTAGCGGGCTTAATCACAGCTAATATGGACAGAATTAAGAGCGCGACCTGGTCGTGGCATTTACTGAGGCTGTGCTGTGGCCAGCCTGCCTGCCCCCTGATGTTTACCTTGTCAACACAGCGCACAGCAACACACTGGATGGAAAATAAGCACAGGGAGGTTCATGTTATTTATGATGATTAATCAGTCATTTGACTGAAAATGTCAGCGTGTGTTTCTGGTATATTTTGTTGATGGATCGTTCAACAGATTCTCACTCCCACGGCGTTGAATTCCACCGCTTTTCATGTCTCGTTGGCTTTGTATTTCGGCGCACATGGTTGGGGTTAGGCAAGGAAAGTCACTTGGTTGGGGTTAGGGCATGGATATGGGTCGAGGTTAGAAACCGAGGCTAACGGGAGGCGGCGGAGCCGAGACGCGGCCGGCTATACCGGGAGGTCGGCGTTGAGAAGCCCCGTGGCAAACCTGGAAGTCAGTCCCGGTGCCTCAGTCCCAGGGAATCAGGGTGCCGTGTGTGCCAGGGTACGGTGTGTGTACCGTGTGCGTCCACATTCAAAGCGAAAGGCACATGACAAAGCGACAGAATTTAACGCCGTCGGAGTGAGAACGCATTGGGATGGCTTTAAGATAGACGATTACACGTTTGTCGTGTTGCATTTGCAGCATTTGTCTTACACGCTTACCGTATATCAATTCTTTCATTGATTATAAAATGATTTGTTCCTGTTGCTCTTCAGAGCTCTCTCTGTCTGTGAAGTGTAAAAGCTGTCTATCTCTAAGTAAGCTTGACTGTGACAGGGCGAGAGAGAGAGAGAGAGAGAGAGAGAGAGAGAGAGAGAGAGAGAGAGAGAGAGAGAGAGAGAGAGCTTTAGTCGCAGTGTGTCCCATTCTCCTCTGCATTCCACAAGTTCTCTTCCCCAGCGTGAATATTTGCTTTTCTGAGAGCCGGAGCAGCCTGCAGCTCTCCCTTCAAAGGTTCATGACGTCCAAAACGGAAATGAGAAGAGTGTCGAGGGACGGAGGGAGAGAGAGACAAACACAGAAGGTGATCCAAGTGAAGGAGGGGGACAACAGAGAAACGGACAGAATGTGTGACAGAAATTAAGGACAACGGAGGACATACATGAAAGAGAATGTGTGAACAGAGAGACTGAATCAGAGGTAGGGAGACAGAGAGGAGGCAGAAGAAGGCGACAAAGGAAGGAGGTGAGGGAAAGAGAGACAAAAAGAGAGACAGGGGAAAAAGTGATGACGCGGCCGTGAGAGAGAACGTCGCCGCTCTCCCTGCAGTTGATTATTTCCCAAGCCGCAGCCCCCGGCCGACGCATTGCTAATCTGAGGGCGGACGCAGCTTAGTTAGTGGTTAATAGCTCTGCTGATGCCTCCCAACGTGTGTGCTGCCCCGTGTGGTGACCCGCCGCATTCACAGGTCAAACCTGTGGCCGACAAGCGGCCCAGAACAACAGCGTTATCCTTACTAATTAACGAGAGAGAGAGCTGGTCCTTTTACACAAACGATAATATTTCAATCCTCCGCAAAACTGCAATCTGGCCTGACCTTTCCTCATCCACAGCCGAAGGTGTAGGTGGTGTGTGAAACTTTATAGGGCAAAATGCGTTGGCTGTTTAATGAACACACGAAACATTGAATGTGAGAGCAACAGAGAGCGAGGGAGACACAGAGGTAGTGCAGAACAATATATATATATATATATATATATATATATATATATATACAGTATATATATATATATATATATATATATATATACTGTATATATATACGGCAGGCAGTAAATAGACCATGCAACTCTTCTTTCTCCTCTTCCCTCTGCCTTTTCCCACTCATTATCTCATCCCCCCTCCTCCCCTCACTCTCTCTGTCTTTAACTCGGCATGAGCAAAGCAGACAGATTTTTGCCAGAAGGTTCCTCCTCATCAATAGCATCATGGCGTTAAGGTGTTTCACAAACATTCCTCGGATATAAATTTGATAAAGCTCTCAGTAGCTGCGTTGTGGGAGTGTGGGTTTGATATGCCGCATTTCAAACTTGTGATTTCAAAGAACGTCTGCAGAGGTATCGAGACCGGCGCTTATTCCAGGCGAGGCGGTGTATGACCTACAGCCCCGTACCCTTCATGCATTTTAACGGCCCCATTTTCGTATCAGAAATATTGACGGGCGGGAGTCAATACGGGATGAAAAATGTATGGTTAGTGACCGGGTAGAAGGGTTGACGTGGAGGTTGGGGATGCGAAGCCCCCATATCAGGTGGAGAATGACAGGATTTTCAATTAGAACTGACATGCTTCTCAAGTTGGGAGGCGATCATCAAAGGTCAAATTCTGTTCAGATTTCTTCGATCCTGAAGGAAAGGAGCGCCCCAGGCTGCTAATGATTTTCTCAGCGCAGGTATTGACGTGCAGCACGAGTTTATCACGGGAGAGGAAAGTCACCCTTCACTTTTTAGGCCTTAAAATGGAGAAATGCTTGCATGCAAATTCTATGATTATTGACTAGCATACTGCAAATATAGCCTATGTTTATTATATACAGTACAGTTACTAAAGGGAAACGCTATAGTTGCTAATCCAGCCATACTTCAGTGCTATTCTAGGCCCACAGTGTGTGTATGGATTTGATACAATCCCTGTCTTATGAACGGGAAATTGCACAACTCCTTCCCGCAGACGCACAAAAAACCCTTTAAGACCTCAGTTCCTCCCCCTTTCAAACTTTCTATATCTGCCTCGCACATGCACAGAAATACCCTCCCTCTGCTAGCCCCTTATTCCCTTCATAATATTCGCTTAAGCTAGCCCTGGTGGCAGAAAGTGTCAAGCTGACCTCAATCCCCTCCCACTGTGCCGCTGGGTCACAGGCTTGGCCGGCCCGAGCGGCTCTCTGCCTGTCACACGAGGCAGAGTCTCAATCCGGCGTATTCTTAGCCCGGGGGCTAGCTGGCTCCCAGGGCCTCGGGGCGATTAGCCCTGCTATTCATACCCGACCAAAGCTACTCTGGCAAGCTCTCCTCAAGGATGTGACTAGTCAAACACTCTGGATAGCAAATCCACCTTAGCTAAGCGGTTGACCGGCACACCTCTGCCAGACAATATGCTTGTGTGTGAAGTCTGTGTGTGTCCGTGTCCGTGTGTGTGTGTGTGTGTGTGTGTGTGTGTGTGTGTGTGTGTGTGTGTGTGTGTGACCGTGTCTGTGTGTGTGTGTGTGTGTGTGTGTGTCCATGTCCGTGTGTGTGTGTGTGTGTGTGTGTGTGTGTGTGTGTGTGCGCGCGCGCTATGTGTGAAAAGAAAACACATAGCCATTAGCCAACATTACAAAATGTGGCACAAGCTAAATGTGCACAGAAAAACTGACACTAGCAGCTCTGCACTAAACAAATGTCTGATCAACTCCCTCAGCTGCATCACTACATCTCCTGCAACTTCACAGGAGTGAAGAGTTTCTCTCCATCTCCTCAACAAAGTTACAACACTCCAGCTTTCACCACCCACTGATCTGGCATTTCAAATTCAGATAGCTCTCTCTCTCTCTCTCTCTCTCTCTCTCTCTCTCTCTCTCTCTCTCTCTCTCTCTCTCTCTCTCTCTCTCTCCCCCCACATACCTTGCAGCCATGTCTGAGCAGTTGAAAGCCATCTTTTACCATGGGAATTAATTAGGACTGTCTAAATCTAGAGTCCTTTTAAACACGCACTGCACACTGACAAAGACAAGCCAGTGTGGAGGAGAACTGGAGTGTGTAATTGTGTGAATACACACAAAAACAAGGGGGGTGCGGGGGTCAGAAACATGGAGACAGAGAGAAAAAGAAAAAAAGAGAGAGAGAGATGGAGGGGAAGAGAGATAAATAATATACTAATATAGCCTACAGTTCCCATGCGGAAGTGTAAAAGCTTTTCTTCCCCTGTTCCACTTGCGCACGGTAGCGCAGTGGTAGTGCTGTCACTTCCCAGCAAGAAGGTCCTGGGTTCGATTCCTGACCTGGGATCGCTGTGGCGTAGATAGAGGGTGTGTATCGGTGCCTGGTGTCCAGGTGGGCTATCTAGTCAAAAAGAGGCTTTCTTTTCTTCTTCTGTTTGCATGTTCTCCCCGTGCTCCCCTGGGGTTTCCATATGAACCCCCCATCAAAAGCATTCACGCAGATCACCGCCTGACCAGCGACGACGACGACGACAGAAGATGGTCCCCGGGCGCTGTACGCTGAAAGCTGCCCCCTGCTCCTGGCTGCCCCTCAGAGGAAAGGGTTAAACAAGCAGAGACTGGATTTCACCAGCCACCTTCAGCATGGGTGTGTGTGTGTGTGTGTGTGTGTGTGTGTGTGTGTGTGTGTGTGCGTGTGCGTGTGTGCGTGTGTGTGTGCGTGTGTGTGTGCGTGTGTGTGTGTGTGTGTGCGTGCGTGCGTGCGTGTGTGAGTGAGGCTGCAATGCATGCATGTGTTGTGGCCCACAACTTTATTTGTAAATAAATAAACACGTCTTTATTTGTCACACAGACGCCCACAACTTGTGGGCGTCTGTGTGACAAATAAAGACGTGTTTGTCCGTCCGGTTGTTGTTGTTATTTATTGGTTTCAGCGTCACTCGACTCACCGACACGCCGCGACGATCAGCACGACGGTGGAATATGTGGATGCGACGCTTTCTCAACACGGCATAAACTGAGAGGAAGAGGCTGTGACAGACGATCAGTTATTCATACAGGCAGATTGAGCAATTATTTCAGGTCGGGGGCGTTGCCTTTGTTGATTGCTGGGCCTGAGGAAAGAGTTGTCAGCGTTTCAATCATTCAGACTGCAGCCTGCCAGCAATAGCTTGGCAGCCACACACTGTTTGTTCTTTACCTGGGTGTAGAGGACAAGTTCACTGCGTAAGGAAGAGAGTTTACACAACCAAACAGCGGTTAGGCCTACGGATGTTGGAGGACGGTCGTACTGACATAACCAGCCTGAGGCAGTTGCCTAGAGACACACACATCCACATCCACACACACACACACACACACACACACACACACACACACACACACACACACACACACACACACACACACACACACACACACACACACACACACACACACACACACACACACACACACACACAGGTTACAACACTGTGCTGACATATTATACAAAGGTCATGCCTCATCTCTTGATTGATAATGTTGATGATGTTGGTGCTCAATCTAGATGCCATTCAGTGGGACAGAGGAGAATGCCAAAGCAGCGGACTACAGACGAGCTGGATGGAGCTGGCCTTTCCTGGGGAACTACTGGAGAAAAGCTACTACTCGAAAACTAAAAAGAGCGGTTCAGCATTGTCAGAGAGCAGTCCCATTATGAAGTTCTGTCCTCCTCCAAAAAAAAAGTTATGAAAGTGTTGATGTAATGAATGCCGCCACCACAGGCCCGGAACGGTGAACCTATCCACTGTCCCTCAGGGTTGGCAGCGTTCCCCACACCTCAGTGCCCATCGAGGGGCACCGTCACTGGCATTTTCAACCAGCTCTCCTCCACTAAAAGGCCGTTGTGTGGCATGCCAGCCGGTCCCAGCAGGCATGGGCAAACGCCCAACCCCCTACAGAGAGACAGGAGGGACAAAACACTTGGATGTCTCCACAGCAAAACAACATGGTAAACAAGCAAATTGCCTGTGGAGGCCAATGCACATGGAAATATACAGGCTTCATTATCTGCTCGTAATGGAATGAGATTTCATCAAATTGAAGAGATACTCGAAATATTGTACGCTATGATTAATAAACACCAATTTACTGGCTGCCTGCCCAGGAGATTTTGCATGATTCTGCTCATAAACATTCAGACGTTCCAGGCTCCATGGAAATGTAATTACATTTTCCATTCCACGTCACAGCTTAAAAAAATAAATAAAAATGCACCATTATCACCATGCCTGATACGATACCATCGGTCTGATATCACATTCTCAGTGTGTTCAGAACACAGTTAGCGCCTAATCTAATTTCACTCCATCAATTACTGGTCACGCCCAGTGAGGCGCGGTCACGTTGCCTTTTTCAAAATGACGTCAAGTGAAACTGAATCCGGCCACTCTCCGTCTCACCGGCTCCAAACCACGGGGGGGGGGGGGGGGGGGGGGGGGGGGGGGGGGGGGGGTGATGCGCACCATAACACCAAAGCTGTCACCACACACTATTGATTTCCAATCTGTCACTTTTTACCCTGCAGTAACTGGGAATCCCATTACATCTACTCCCCCCACCTTAAAAACCAAGGTATGTCTCATAAAAAGAGGTGTCAGCGTGCTCAAAAACAGCATTCTCTCCTTCACCCAAGATGCAGTCGTTCCTCACCCCGACCTGCCATCGCGGTGACTGATGTCCCCTTCTGCGAGGCGTCCCGCAGAACATGAGTAACCACTTTCCAGCTGTGCGTCCCGACCTCGGCGGAGACATTAGCCCCTCCTCCGCGCGTCCCGTCGTACGTCTCTCAGCCAGTTGGGTGTCAAGAAGCGCAGGAAGAAGCCAAGAAGCCAGGCGGTTCCTCCTTGTCATATTTCATGTGTGTCAGAGAGAGAGAGAGAGAGAGAGAGGTAGACGCAGACAGTGGGAGAGAGAGAGGAGAGGTGTAATTCAGTTTGATATTTATGAGCTATGGGTTCACGGCCCTGGAGGGGAACCTTATAAATTGGAGTTTCAGCAAGATTGTATCTCAGAATTGCACCGGCGATGATTTCACTTTGAAGATGTGCTGGGTCTTGCAGGAGTTGTGCGGACGCAGTGGTGATGATGATACGCCCCAGCCCCCAGCAACAACAAAACTAAAAACACAGAGTTGGACTTGGACTCGGTAGGTTTGAGCTGTTGTGAGGAAGGAAGAGAGGGTGGAATGGGGAAAGAAGGCCGAGCGAGGTAGAGATAATGTGGGTGAGAGAGCAGACACAGAGAGTGAGAATGAGAGCAACACCTGTAAGAGAGAATCTGGGAGAGGGAAAGATAATGAGAGGATTGCAGAAGTACTTTATTTTGAGTCTGACTATTTCAGGCCACGAGCTGACAGGCCCCAGAAACCTGTCTCAACACACACACACACACACACACACACACACACACACACACACACACACACACACACACACACACACACACACACACACACACACACACACACACACACACACACACACACACACACACACATACACACACACACACACACACACACATACAATAAAAGGCCACAATAACCTATATTCTTTATGATGTTTTACACTCAAGCTAATAATAACAATGATGTCAGAGAGGTAAATGGTTATGTGAAGGCTTATAGCGAGATGTCTCTGTTCATCGGGATAGTTATCATAGTTGAAAATGACATTTTGTCCAGGCAAGCTCACAGATACAGTGTTGTCTTCTTCTGGTTGCTGTGTGCAGGGAGGACGTTCTTGGGGCATGGCAGCAACACCTGCTGCACAACTCTTTGGTCACTGAGCTGGACGTGACACAAATGGCAACAACACAAACTCTTCCAGCACAATCTGGTGGGATCAGCCTGCTACAACTACAACTGCCCTTTGTGCCCTAACAAGGGTGTGTGTGTGTGTGTGTGTGTGTGTGTGTGTGTGTGTGTGTGTGTGTGTGTGTGTTAAATTCAGGTGTGAGGGCAACTCAACTGTTACTCAGTGTCTGTCCTCACGAAAATAGTAACACTACACGTACAGTGATACATTGGTCTGTGAATGGGTCTATTGGTCTGTTTATCCAAGACATCCTTATGAAAAGCGTCTGAAAACTGGCTGAGGAAAAATCTATATCTGCACTCACCTTTCACCCATACCCCCCCCCCCCCCCCCCACCCACACACACACACACACACACACACAGCCCTTCACATTTTAATGTCCAGGTTTCTCCATACTTCAGGTGTATTTTCTTCCACCCACATCAACTGTCTATCAATCTCTCTCTCACGCACACACACACACACACACATACACACACACACACACACACACACACACACATACACACACCCACACACACACCCACACACGCACACACACGCACGCACACACACACACACACACACACACACACACGCACACACGCACACACACACACACACACACACACACACACACACACACACACACACACACGCCAGGGCCGGCGCCAGGATGAAATGACTGAGGGGGCTGTTATAACTGGCGAGGGGGCTGATTTTTTTTTATTTTTTTATATGATATTTTTATATTGTAAAACATAGGTTATATACCCGCTATGCCTATCTCTGGACTTTTTAACCATAATAACCTCTGAAAAGCGCAATAACACAAGAAAGACTACTATTCAAAATCAAATAAAACATTTATTTCACAGCAGCAGATTAAGGCATTAATAGAGGTTCAAGGGTTCATAGGTTCAAATTTAATAAATAGCTACATCTCTGACACCTTGTGACAACCAAAGCACAGCAAATAGCGCTTCCCTGCCAATTCTGAAACAACAGAGCTATGTTTACAGGGGGTAGCCTACATCAACTTAAACTGATCAAATTTGATGAAGACTGCAGAAACAGCAGCCTAAACATGTCAGGTACAAACATTGCCTAACTGGCCTTTATAGATTAACTATTCTTTAAAAAAAAAAAAAAAAAAAAATTTTTTTTTTTCTTTTTTCAAGTGAGGGGGCCGAAAATTGAACTGAGGGGGCTAAGCCCCCTGAGGCCCCCTCGTGGCGCCGGGCCTGACACACGCACACACGCACACACACACACACACACACACACACACACACACACACACACACACACACACACACACACACACACACACACACACACACACACACTCACACGCACACACACACACACACACACACACACACACACACACACACACACACACACACACACACACACAGTGACTGTCTCCATTTTGTTGCTAATGCTAGATGGAGGTTGTCATGGGAACACATCTTTGACAGTTTCTCAGCTCACTTTCTCACCTCAGCAAAGAGGTAGAAACTCACTCAGGAGGCAGAGGACGTATGTTTTTTTACTACTGTATAACATTTATTTTGGACTCTATAGTAGGTATTTGACGGGGAAAAGGTGGCAGGGCTGGAATGTGACGGAACAGAGAGGATGTGGGGATATTTGAGGTGGTTTATCTGTGTTTTGAGGTTGTTTATGGGGACTTTGGACTGTTGCTTGATGAGCAGAACTAACTGACTTTGGATCTTTGGGCCTGTTTTCTGAAACAAAGTGGAAAATGTGCTGTAAATGTTGTTCCATTAGGCAAAGGTAGCCAGCAGCCAGAGGGCCCCGCAGAAGACAAGACTAGAACACATGCAAACTTATTTTTAATCCATTTAAAAGAAATGCCTATTAACTCATTGAGTGCCAATGACGACTATAGTCGTCAATTCAAATAGTAACGTTCAGTGGCAATGACGACTAAAGTCGTCAATTGCGTTTTTTGACGGTGGGACGTGGATCAAAGCCAGATCCATCTCCTGTGAAAGTATGGTGGATGTTGAATGTGTAAAAGCTATTTTACAGACCCATTAGGTGGCGACAGTGCTCTCCAGATTACAGAAAGGCGAGGAAAAAACAGAGAAGAAGTCATGGGGAAACGGAAATCGCATCCGTATGCATCGATATGCATGAAGCATAACGTTAGCTGTGCCTGCAGCAGCCAATCTGCTGCCACAATTGAGCCCCTCCGTGTCCGCTGCGATAGCCCATCCGCATGATTAGTTGTGGAGTCGTTATTATTCTCAACTGGAAGCATGGGAGCCGGTGACAAATACACGCGGAACGCTGTAAAAAAGCTGGATGTAGCGCACTTTTCAGTACAGAGCAAACGCAGCAGAGAGCCACCAGAGACACTCCCACGGAGGTGGGGTTTGCAGTTGAGTGGGGTGGGGCACGCAGGGCAGCATACAACACTGACCCAGACAGACCCAGACAGCAGGACAG
Organism: Poromitra crassiceps; assembly: GCF_964638095.1. Classification (NCBI taxonomy): domain Eukaryota; kingdom Metazoa; phylum Chordata; class Actinopteri; order Beryciformes; family Melamphaidae; genus Poromitra; species Poromitra crassiceps. Next base: position 28,963,240 of record NC_139644.1, on the reverse strand, counting down.
GATTGGCAAACGCAAGCTAGAATATCTGATGCCCACCAGCAGTAAATCAAGACCAGCAAGAAGCTGCAATCAGCAGCGCACGCAGGGGCCAGCGCTGCTGGTTGCAGCTAAAAAATATTATTTTGCAAAACAAAATCCCTTTGTTTTCACTGTTTTATTGAAGGAAATTATTTTTGAGGTGTGACTACATCAGAAAATATTAGCTTCAGAGTCAGTCATGTGCTTGAAATGCTTCATTTCACAAAAGGCTAATTATCTCAACTTCTAATTTGAAATGTCTCTTTTTGCTCAAAACAACCTATCTTCTCCAGCTCATAACTAAAGAACGGAAAATGATATCAATAAACTTCTTTTTGCTGATGATAGAAGAGAGTCTCCTCGTTCTTTGTGCATGTTCGGTGTTTACATAGTAATATCACACAATATTCTGTGGGCCTCAAGAAATCACTGAAAACGCTCTGAAACTCTGGCACTGGGAGCGTCCGTTCTCCAAAAGTGGCTGGCACTCAATGAGTTAAAACCCCTGGTCATGGTCTCCCACCTATGACCATTCAGGCTACAGTGGACTATTCCACTTGATTGTGCCATTTGACTTACTGTAAAATCAAATTTTACTTGTGACTGCATCAGTAGAGAGAACTAAAATAATGAACAACTAGTACTACCACCTGTAGTACTACTACTACTATGACTACTACTACTAATAATAATCCAGTCCAATTTGAAGGTGCTGTAGAAAGGGTGGATTAAAAAGGGAAAGGGTTGGGACTCAGGGGGCCCCATGCTTGCCATTGCCTGGGGCCCCCAAATCACTGAGTCTGCCCCTGGTTGCTGCTGCCACTTGGAAACCTTGTAACTCCAATTTTGTGTTAAGCAAGCTTTCAAAGGCCCCCATGGGACTTTTCTGAATCCCACCACATGCTCTTCAAAGCCTTTGGGGCAACACAGGACGTCTCCTCCACAGCCTTTCTGAAGGCAGCAGCAGTCCCTTTAAACATTACATGGTCATTAAAATGCCCGGTCTGTGTTCCCACGAAACCCACCCAAAAACCCCAGTGTCTACAGTATCTTAATTATGATACGTCGACTTCCTGAAGTTGCAGGGTTTCCATCAATGTGTAGCCTATATATATATACTACCTATGGCCTCATCTACATGAGTGTTTACATTCAAGAGTGCCTTTGCTAAGTAAGAGTGACAAATGGCCCCCCGCTCCAAAGACTTGTGGTGCTCTTACAGTAAATGAGTTGCAGACTCTCAGTCATTCGTAAGGCTCTCTCTCTCTCTCTCTCTCTCTCTCTCTCCCTCTCTCTCTCTCTGTCTGTCTGTCTCTCTCTCTCTCTCTCTCTCTCTCTCTCCCTCTCTCTCTCTCTGTCTGTCTGTCTCTCTCTCTCTCTCCCTCTCTCTCTCTCTCTCTCTGTCTGTCTCCCTGTCAGAGATTTATGACTCTGTCTCACCGCAGCACTGCCACTGCACTCAGTGCTGCTGGGTAATCACATCATGGCACATGACAGAGAGACATTTGTGTTTGTGTGTGGTTATGTGTGCGTGCGTGCGTGCGTGCGTGCATGTGTGTGTGTGTGTGTGTTTTGTGTGTTTATGTGTAGGAGGAGGAGGGGGTTAACCAAGGTATGCATACATGCTTGAGTGAGATAAGTTGCTGTTTGTGTGGCATGTGTGTGTGTGTGTGTGTGTGTGTGTGTGTGTGTGTGTGTGTGTGTGTGTGTGTGTGGGTGAGCAATGCAAATTTGCACGTCCATCCATATCCATGTATACATGCATATACATGCCTTCATTTCCATTTCACCATGTGTTGTTTATGGAAACCGAGAGTATATCTGACTTACCTGTGACACATCTGGGCCAACCGCCTGCTTGCCTCCTAAATCACAAGTCATATTTTTTCGTCTCACTTCTTGCCTTTTTACTGCGCATATATGTTGAATTGCATTTTCGATATAATATGATCCAGGCCTGATTTATTTATTATTGTTTTGTATGTATGAGGTCAGCATTGTTCTCCATTCCAGGCAGTTTTATCGAAATATAATCTCCCTCTCTCTCTCTCTCTCTCTCTCTCTCTCTCTCTCTCTCTCTCTCTCTCTCTCTCTCTCTCTCTCTCTCTCTCTCTCTCTGACTCTAGTGACAGCATTGAACTCTGGCTCCTCTCCTCTCTGTGTGTTTTCTCTTGCTTTCTTTCCCTTTTGGTCCTGAGGCATCCGAGGCACAAACTGTATCATCAGGTTTTCCTAGCCGCCCCAGAGTTCATGCAGACTAGCAGATGTTGCTGCAGAGCAGTGTCTCCGTGCCGATAGCCTCTGGGTAAAAACAGACCATAATATACATGAGAGGGTGCCAGAAATATGAAGTATGGGGAGACGATGAGAATGTGGAGATACTGTAGTGAGAAACTCTACTGTTTGTGATCGTGGCTGTGAGGGGGAAAAGGAGACCAGGGGTCGGGTTTCTCCTGCTTTTCATGACTACGCTGAGAAAGAGAGAGAGAATGGTGTGTATGCTCAAGCTAATGTTAAACTGGCCATCTGCTATAGACAGTTTCAACTCGACAACATAAACATTCTAAACTGCCCCCGGTGTACTTCCTGTTGCAGTGTTTGCTGGTTCAATAACCGACAGGAAATAGGTTTCAAATGGTTTCCTAGAAACACAATTCCGGGAAAACCGTCTGTTGGCTGGTCTTTCATGCCAGGTAATGTCACCATCTGTTAGACTCTGTATAGACCCTTTCACTGGAATTCTGTTGCAGGGAACGGTTTGAAACCTAGTTTATTTCCTTTCAGCTATTGTATTAGCAAATATTGCACCAGGAAATAACTATAGGGTACAATTAGAATGTTTCTGCTGTCAAGTTGAAATGGCCTATAATCAATGCCTTTGAACTATAATTGACCATACAGTTAACATGTTCTATAGCTAAATGACATCTTCACACAACAGCTCAATGTTCTGCTCCCCTTGTATGCCTTTCAACAGTGAAACAGTAAAGCAGCTGCTGCATAAGGCTTATAATGATGATAGAAGCCACGTTCAAGGACAGACGTTGGAATAGTTGTTCTTGGAAACGATCAAATCTGCATTTTAATGAGCCGAACCATGGCTCATGAAATAGATCTTGTGAACGATCATCTGTCCGCACATTTCATTTCTCATTTGGCCGGCTCTTTAAAGAAACACACGTGCCGTGCTTATGAGAGGTGTAAGAGATGTTTATATGAGCAGGACTTTGTTTTTATTGAGTATGCCCATATGAAAGACTTCTTTTTTACTCTTTGTTTACGTTATTGCTTCAGGTTTCAGTCTATACATTGAAGCCTTCATACTTCATAATGTGTGTTTTTATGTGTTGAATAACATCATTTCAAACGTGTAGTCAATCCAGACCATTGAACTGAGAAATGACACCTTTCACTTCAGGCATCTTCAGTGTACTTATAGATTATGAATATCACACTGTTAGCCTATGTAGAACTCAAGCTCTATATTCATCAATACAACCCTCTCTCCTTCCTATTCGCTGCAGCCTTGGGTTATTTTATGTGAGTTGGTGTGTGTGTGTGTGTGTGTGTGTGTGTGTGTGTCTCACGTGTGCACACGTGCATGTTTAGAGAAAGCTAATGACACCTCCAGGGGATAACAAGAGGATAACAGCTCTGTGAGATCTAGACTAGCCACTCTGAACCCGGTGGGCCATGAAGGTATAGAGAGGCAAAGTGACCGCCTACTTCCTGCTTCAGCACTGTACCAGAGATTTTCATCCGCCATTTATTTTCCCATCGACATTTCGTAAAATGCTTATAAAAAGAGTTTTACTGGTTCCAACCAAACGTTCAGCTAACGCTATAATCGGGAGAGACCATAGAACATTTATTTTCACTCGGACCAAAACTTAAAAAAACAACATTGAAAAAATATTTTCTTCAAACCCGCATTTTGTGAGTGAAATGTTCTATGGTCTCTCCCGATTATAGCATTTGCTGAACGTTTGGTTTGAACGAGTAAAACTCTTTTTATAAGCATTTTACGAAATGTCGATGGGAAAATAAATGGCGGATGAAAATCTCTAGTACAGTGCTGAAGCAGGAAGTGACATTCCACTTTGCCTCTCTATTGCAAGTGGCTCACCAAATCATTTGCAAAACATTCCAATCTTCTTGGATTTTTTAAAATTATTATTATTATTATGTATTAGGATGCATTTCTCCATTGTTTAATGATACCGTTATTTAATTTGTAATCAATTATTTGTTAATTGGCTTATTGCAGACAGCCCATCACCTTTATTTTCTGATTTCTGTGTGGTGCTGATGGACAGCTCCTTTTATCCTTTTATCGTTAACACATTATTTGGCCTCTGTACCGAATGTGGGTCGCAGACATTTTGTGGGCCATGAGCCGCAAAAGGTTGGGAACCGCTGATCTAGACTAATCACACACACACACACACACACACACACACACACACACACACACACACACACACACACACACACACACTGCATCTGGATGATTTCACGGTGCCTCATGCCTCACTTCACTCGTCCTAACTTCAAAAAGACTTCTTCATTGTGTACAGATGAAGAAGATTTGCACACACAGAAAGACATCAGCTTGGTGGGGCTTCGATGATGGAAGAAAAGTCCATATTTGTTTTCCCCCTGGCTTCTCTCTCCAGGGGTCTTCAGAGGAGCGTGGCGAGGGCGGGGCCTCTGGGAAAGGTCAGCAGAGCTCCGGGACGCGCTCAGATCCAACACTGAGGGATCAAAGGCGGGATGTCGCCCCACCAGTGAGACCTTGCACCTGGGGCAGAGCTTCAGAGGAGCCTGGGGCCTGGAGGACCAGGATGGATGGAGGAGGGAGAGGAGTGGCTTAAAGAGAGGAGATGGGTGTGCAAGGGAAGAAAGATAGCCTGGTTCCAGACTCCTGAATTATGTCCCGCCCACTTTTCTGATTTTGTTGAGTGATCAGAGAGTCTGGTGTTGTTCTAGTCAATGGCTTGCTCTTGCTCTGAGAAACAATCAATCCAATCAGAACCTTTGTGGGCGGGACTAAAGTTTGAATTTTTCTTCTTTGGCGTTTCAGCAGAATATTTGTTGAAATCACGCCGTTAAACCACAATTTGTGTGGATCATTTTTGTAACCAACATTCTCTGTAAAATTGGACAAACATCAATGTCACTGAAAATAAGTCAGTGATTGGTTTGGGAGAAATAAACCCCTCCACATAGTGACAGCAGGGCTGTAGTCGAGACCGCCTTGGTCGAATCCAAGTCCAGAACTGTGTGGCACACAGACAAGGGTTTAAAGGAGGCAATCTCAGGCTGAAAAATGAAGTGGGAACAAAATGATCGTCCAGTGTGAATATCAGGCTCACAGAGGTGCCTTATTTATTTCCTATGAAGGGCCAAAATGAATCTGGATGGATGGCTGTGGGCCAAAAATAAATGTTGATGTTATGTGAAATTACATTAAATTATATTATTTTATAGACAATTTACATTCTGAATCTAAAATATGTCTTCTAGTGTCATATGGTAAACGTATCATCAAGCTAGGTTTAAAAGATGAGCCTGCCACAGCCTCTGAAAGACAGTAATATTGGCTGTGATTATAATTTTTTGTTTTATTTTTCAAAACCATGGAGGGCCAAAACAAACTGAGCGTGCGCCAAGTTTGGCCCACGGGCCCCAAATTGGTCAGCCATCGCAGAAAAAGAGATGAAATGATCGTCCAGTGTGAATATCAGGCTAGAGGAGAGAGGGATGATCCTCCAGTGTGAATATCAGGCTAGAGGAGAGAGGGATGATCGTCCAGTGTGAATATCAGCCTTAGAGGAGAGAGGGATGATCGTCCAGTGTGAATATCAGGCTAGAGGAGAGAGGGATGGGTGGAGGACGAGTGAACGAGGAAAACAAGAGAAGGCTGTTTTTGACATAAAAAAAACTTTGATACAGCTCCACTTGTAAGGAATCTTTTACATAGGAGTGTCACGGTATCTCGCCCCATACACACACACATGTATGCACGTACACAAACACACAGACGGTTCGTCCAATCCTCTGCCAGGTATTTTTTAAAAGTGCCTGCCCTTTGAAACGGTTTCCCGAGCAACTCATTCCCAAATGGTTATATGAAAACAAACCATCTGGCAGCGTCAGGTTAACCATGGGTGTGGGTGTGCATAAAAGACCCACACACACGCACACGCACACACACATGCACACACGCACACACAGACACACACACGCACACAGACACACACACACACACACACACACACACACACACACACACACACACACACACACACACACACACACACACACACACATAGACAACATCAACTTTATTATATAGAAGATGGAATGAAAATCACTTGACTCATACGACAGGCGAGGTGCATCTCCCCTGCCTGATTTCATTGTCTTCTGGGATAATGCTGTTTCAATCCTCTGCCTATATCTTCCCTGCCTAGTGACAGCAGCTAAGGGTTGGGTTTTTCACATGCATACTCTAACACAATATAACAGTGTTCAGCCCACAAACTCCAGATCCAGAGAGCAGAGAGCCTGATGCCTGTGAGCTCAAACTGCCTCCTCAGAGATAACCAGTGCATGAATCACACACTTCAAATGCTAACGTGGTTAAGAAACACTGAAAAAAGAGCGAGTGATTCATCAGGCTGAAATCATCCAGTCGCAGCCCGTGTACATATGGTACAATAGGGGGGAAATGACAGAGAGAGAGAGGGGGGGAGGAGAGAGAGAGAGAGAGAGAGTGGGAGCAGAGAGTGAGAGGAGAGAGAGAGGAGGGAGAGAGAGAGAGAGAGAGAGAGACTACAGTGGTCTGTCTACGTCATGCATATGAAACAGTAGCCAGACCCTTGGGGCTGAGGGGATAAATAAAGGAGAGGTAATATTAGCCATGTCCCCCTGCTGCTTTGTGGCCGTGCCACCTGTCATGGTCTGCTGGGCAGTGATGTCACACTGCAGACAGGCATGGCTGTCCACACTCTCACATCCCCTCACATAAACACACACATACATATGACATACATACATATATGAAGAGAGGCACAATACATGTCAAGGGAAGACTTTGTCGATTTTCAACCAGCTTTGTATCATTACAATGTAGGTATTATTATGATACCTTACCACATAATGTTTACTTTCCCTCCATGTTGCCTGCACTGAGAGCTCCTCGTTCATCTGCCAGCAGACTCCGCCCCGCAGAGTTTTGCCACCCAGTCAACACTGTCAATGCATAACTGGATAACTGAAGGTATGTTCTTCTTACTGCTCCACTGTCATTCACACACTTAACCCTTTACTAGCCATGTCCTCTCATTCACAAGCCCATCACAGCACAACTGGAGTGGAGAGAGAAAAGAGAGAGGGGGGGATGGATAAAGATTCAGATTTCCTCGCACTGCATTAACGGCTAAACAGCACAGAAACACCAGCGTACTTCCAAAGCTCCTCCTAAATATAGGAGGGAGGGAGACGAGAGAGAGAGAGAGAGAGAGAGAGAGACCCAAGCAATATGCACCCATATGGATATAACCTCTGTCTCACTGCCAGCAAGCACATGGTGTCACACTAAACTGTGTCCCCTCTTTCAACCCCAGTTTAGTCCCCTCAGCAGTTTAGTCACTTGCTATAAATAGGCACTCTCTCTCTGTCTCTCTCTCTCTCTCTCTCTCTCTCTCTCTCTCTCTCTCTCTCTCTCTCGCTCCCCAACAACCACAACCCCTCGGCCATCACTCTAATTTTCCACTGAAGAGATGTCAGTCATCACTGAGGCCCCGCCCACCAGTGTTTTTGTGTATTTTATGTTGCGCACGCTGCACCCTAACATGCTGCCATGCTTTGCTCAGAAAACGCTTACCACAGCCCATCACAGTGAAATACTGCACCCATCCACGGGAGGCCAAGGGCACCCTCACCAGGACTTAGGAAGGCTTTTAAATCACATGCGGCCATAGGTGTACACACACACACACACACACACACACACACACACACACACACACACACACACACACACACACATGTATACACGCACAAACGCACGCATACACACACACAGAGCATAAACAGTAGGGGTGGGAGAAAAAATCGATTCACCTAAGTATCGCGATTTTTAATGTCACGATTTTTTGGATCGATCTTTTATTCCAGAATCGATAATCGCCAAAAAAAAAAAAAAAAATTTTTTTTTTTTTTTTTTTTTTTTTTGGTGCTTGCAGTCAGGCCACTCACTGAACAGCAGGCTAGGCGCCGCCTACTGGTTTACTAGTGGTTTTATTACTTTATTAGTTAGTCTGAAGTAATAATTACACTTCAGGGTTAAAGTGGGTGCATCTCATTGTAAAATTGGACTTCAAACGGCCCAAATCTGGCTTCAAACGGCCCAAATTTCACGCGCGTTGGCCCATATCGGCCTGGCCTGCTTGGTATCTAATGCCCGGCCTGAATTATGATCCCAGTCCGCCCCTGTTTTTAACTATATCGCCCAGCCCTACTCATGATATATAATATACAGTCTCTAGTGTATGATTCAACTTTTCCCATGTTCTAATCTAGTGTAAAAAAGCAAACAAACTGAAAAAAGAAAAGAAAAAAAGAAACAAAAATCGCAATAAATCGTAATATCGAATCGCAATAATCGTAGAATCGCAATAATCGTGAATCGCAATATATATCGAATCGGCACCAAAGTATCGTGATAGTATCGAATCGGGAGATAAGTGAATCGGCACAGCCCTAATAAACAGGAACATAGGCACATACATATCACATCAATCAGGGGAACACACACTTGGGGACACACAATATAATATAGAATGTATGTCATAGTCTACATATCTCTTTGTGAGAGGTACTGAACCTGCTGTAGGCTACTATCACTACAAACAGTGGAGGGCTGCCTCTGAGTAGGCAGAGAGGAGATAAAGCCTGAAACAGTCATTACGAGTGTAATGGGTTCAGAGTTTGGATATTGATCGCCTAATATAGACCCTTCACAGCAACCGTTTTGAAGTGGTAAAGCAGGAAGTAAAGCAGG
>NC_139644.1:28859152-28949152 GCF_964638095.1 Poromitra crassiceps | reverse complement strand
GCTGTGGTAGTAAGCCGAGAACTGCATTTTAAAACTAAAATATAACTGTGTGTTGCAGATGGGCATAGAGCAGTCCTGACAGCGGGGCTTTTTCACTGTCTGTGAATGCTGGGCTGATGGTTTTCTGCCTACACGTTGCGCACGCAGCTTGCTTTGTTGTCATTGTGACGTAGGCGTATAATTGGTCTATACACCCATTTTGTGTCTAAAAGGCAAGAAGTAACACAGGTGCAAGCAAGGCATTAATTAGGGCCCCGGCACTGGAACACCTAAATGGGTTGGAAGCTGGAAACCCTCATTAGTGTCGTGCTTGCAGTTGTACCTGTGTTACTTCCTGCCTTTTAGACACAAAATGGGCAAACTGGGTGGGAAGTGAAATAGGCGAATAGCCTCAAACTCCAGACACTGAGCTTGTGGTGAGCAGAGCACAGCCTCCTCCCCCCCCCCCCCCTCCAGACACTGAGCCTGTGGTGAGCAGAGCACAGCCTCCCCTCCCCCTCTCTCTCCCCCTCTCTCTCCCTCTCTCTCCTTTTTGGGAGAACATCAATGGGCAAATATGAAATCCCTCTGCTTTGTGTCTGTCTTTCTTTCAGTTGCTTTCCCTCCCCCCCCTCTCTCTCTCTCTTTGGGAGGTGTGTACTGTGCACCCTCACAGACAGTATAGCCTACTCATTAGTAACACATTATATTACCTTTTGAAACCAGAACCTAACCAAGTACACAACAGTTCACATTCGTCTCACATATAAAAGGAGAAAAGTGACAGCAAGTGCGTTCGGGGACAAACAATCTTCATCAACACATTTTCTTTCAGCATATTATAATATAGCTGGAACATTGCAGCAAACTCTGACGTTGAATCTACTTGTCAGTTTTTTCTTCATCAGCAGGGTGTGCTGTGACGCTGTGTGTGGTGAGATCTGTTGTTCCCAGCTGTAATGCAGCAGCACTCTGGCATGGAACCGCAGTCTCAGAGTCCCCTCTTAGGGCATAGACGTCACAAACGTGTGACGTCACAAACCTCTGTGTGTGTGTGTGTGTGTGTGTGTGTGTGTGTGTGTGTGTGTGTGTGTGTGTGTGTGTGTGTGTGTGCCTGCAGGCCTGGCTCTCAGCCCCCGCATGGCTTAATGGAAGGGGTGGGCGAGGTGCGTTGGAGGGAGAGAGGTGGGCATTACACTGTGATGTAATTTCATGGAAGTTGTTATGTGATGCTGCCGCAGAAGCCTTGGACAGCACAGCCACCTATTGGTCGAGGAAGGGATGGCATGAACTTTACCTAAGTGTACTGTAAATAACAGTATACTGATTCTTTGAGGAATCATAAGGTCTGCCATATGAAGTGGATGGATCCATTCTTCATTCTACTTCACTGTTAAATGAGTTATATTATTTCCCATCGTAAAATCATGCGCAGAGTTTGAGTTTAGTTGATTGAACACAAGCAATTGACTTATAGGCAGGAGGGGACACTGGACATATTGTATTATAGCATTACAACCCTCCTCTGTGTTTTATGTTACTAGCGCAATACCCGTACGTCCCCTGGCCCTTTAGCCAGGCCTCGCTCACAGCCTCTCCTCTCTCTCTCATATTCCACTTTCCTGGCTGATTCCAACTTTGCTCGGTTGTGCTCCTACACTCAGCTACTCAGTAGCTAACGAATAGAGTTTTCCATGGTGCTGAACCTCTGTTGACTAATTTTGGCCACTAACTAGCCATTTTTGCCCATTTAGTCGGCCCTAAGTTAGGTCACCCACAGGGCGGGGTGCTCTTTATACTTCCTGAAAGATTCATTGCACGTAAAATGGCATAGCTGTGGCCGAACACAATTTCTGCTCACTCGCACACACACTCACAGACAGACAGACAGACAGACAGACAGACAGACAGACAGACAGACAGGCAGACAGACAGACAGACAGACAGACAGACAGACAGACAGACACACACACACACACACACACACACACACACACACACACACACACACACACACACACACACACAGACTTCACATTCTGAAGGATGAGAAACAGCAGATGTATCTTGTACTATATACAGCCATGAAGACAACCGTAACAGATAGTGAGTCAGTGCATGCATTAATTTTGCTTTAGTGAGGCCTAATGCCTGCCCTGCATGTCATGTAAATCTGCGTATTCAAGGGTCATTCCTTGAATACATACATTTTAAAATAAATTATATTTTTAAACTCTCTTTATTTGGTGCCTGGTAATTCATATGGAAGGTAGACACCGGAGTCAATTCCCATTAATCAGCTGTTTAAATTCAGGTTTTCCCACAAAAACTGTTGGTCAATAACTTTTCCTGGCCATCCATCCATCCATCTTGTGTCCCTATCTCTACGTTGTGAATCATTAACCTGCTACCATTAATCTACTGCAAGGCTGGTCAGTGGTCGCTTACATGTCATGACCATCTTCCCAATCCAAAAATATATATAATTTTAATATCCAGATTTACCCAGTAGCAGTTTCCACTCCTTTTCATCACTCACCTGAGCTTTAATGAGACACTTGATTTTTTTATTTTACTTGACTTGACATCGATTGGAAAAGTTATCAGTTACCAAGACTTCCTGAGTGTGGAATGTGCTCCCTCATTGAATTATTATTCGTAATCCACAATCTTCAGGTAGCCTACCCCCTGCAAGCTGCTCCTGGTTGGAATCACTGGCTTCCAAGCATGTGGCTTTTGTTGTTGTTTTGTTTGCGAGATGAACAAGACCGGAAATTAAGCCACTTTGCCTTCAAAATAAAAAACAAAAGTCGCAACTTGAACAAAACATTGGCCACATTGGCTTCGAAAATAACGTTTTCATTTGCTTCAGATGACTCCTTGAATAAAATATATATTTTATTTTCGCCGAAAAGAACATTTAAAGTTTGGGTCTTTACTTTGAAAGAAGTTTACAGGAAGGCTGATTTTATTTATCATTTGGTTGTCTGGTGTCGGATGTCACCACCTGTACTGCTGTGTGCTGCTGTTGCCATTGGCAACACTAGCACGAGACGCTGGCGACAAACAGTCAACTCCTAATTGTGCACACTAATTTGATTTTGCTCCGAAAACTTTGAGAGTAGGCTATCGTCTGTAGGCCTATTTGAAGTGTGACCATATGGAGTAGTAATTAAACAGAAGAAGAGAGGAAATGCCACCAAAGCGAGTTAAAAGTGGCTCAGGCAACAGCGCCCCCCCTGCTGCTGTAGCTGCAGCTGGCAACAAGAGCTGGGAGACTGGCCTCACCGCGGCACCGTTTGACGAGGTCTGTTACGCTATTGTAAAGGATAAATGTAGCCCTGTGTCATAAACAGTGTACTTTACTTACTTGTCACTTTACTTAGCCTTATTCTGCTTGACTTCAGGGAGTAAAACAAGACCATAACCTACCTAACCTCGAGGTGTGTTGGTCATTTCAGACCACAGCATATGGCTTTGACATAGTAGCTGAGGAGATGTGCATCACTTTTTGCATTAACAACATATTTTAGCAAAACCAGTAACACACTTATTTTAGGTTTATGAATGTGTTGTGTACACATTGAGTCACCTGAACTCTGCTGGTCTGTCTCCTCTAATCTGTGATGTCTGCCTCCATTTGGCTCTGTTAAACAGATCAGTGCATGCATTCAGAAGTTACAGGACTGATGGCTGTTAAGACTTTTTAAATCAGTTTAAGTCATAGGTTGCACCACTGCAAATTATTTAGCTAAAGCTAATACAGTTAATCAAACAACAATAGCTGCATATTGCTTCACTTTCCTTGCCCTGGTAGTTACACCATTGGGTGGGATTTAGAAGTGGGTATACGCAAAGCTGACTGAAAAATAAGAAGGTATACTCTGTATACCTGCGTATAGCCTCCACTACACCACTGGTTGGTTGGTTTATTCTTTTCTCACTGAAAATGGCAATGCTACTGTCTCTTTTGTGTGTTCCTACACATATTGTAGGGACACAGAAAAATAGTCAGGATGCTGCAGCACTGACCCTTGCACTCCTCCTTACTATTTACTGCTTGTGCTGTTGACCAAGGAGGACATTGCATCTGCTAAATGGAAATGCCTAAAATGTGAATGTCAGTGACACCATCACAGGACACCATGAAGTTATTCTGCGGGTCTGTGTTGACCTGGATGTGTGTGTGTGTAGGTGTGTGTGTGTGTGTGTGTGTGTGTGTGTGTGTGTGTGTGTGTGTGTGTGTGTGTGTGCGTGTGCGTGCGTGTGTCTGTCTGCTGTGTTGGGTGGTATCTCATCTGAATGCTGTTTGCAGGACTCGTGGAAGGCCTGTGTCTCGGTGGTGGTTGGGAGCAGTCCAGAGGATGAGGAGCTGACTGAGGCTCTGGGTTTGGCTGTACAGCAACCGCTACGCAAACTCTTCACCCTGCTCACCTGGGGCAGCACCCTGGCTAAGGTCATCTAAGCTCTGTCCATGTTAGGTTTAATATTAGCGTGGTTCCTGTAAAAAGAAAACAGCTGCGGTGGTCTGGTGGTTTGATGCTCAAGTTTGGTTCTAGTGTAGTACTTAAACTGTAATTAAACTGGAAACCTCTATGATTCAACTAATTCTTAAGGTTCGTCTGACATCACACAAGCAAGGGAGGCAGGAAGTGACCCGGTACTGGGGGTAACCCGCCATTCAAAACAATGAGCACGGACATTCATTTTGTAAATAAACAAGACTGAGCTTCGGTTTTTAGCCCGAATATTACAAAAGTTGTTATAGCAGTCAGGCACACTTAGTGACAAGCAAGACAACAGTAAAACGGACAGGTTTTTGTATTGAGTTTGGCGTCAGTGGGCGTAACGGTTAACCCATTAGTGAGCGAGCCTCGTACCCCCAGCGTTGTGTAGCAACAACACCGGAAGTAAGTCTAGCTTGTCCTTAAGAATGCGTACCCCCGGAATGAATAGGTATTAACACTGTGAGTTGCTTTTTAACTTGTACAAACTGAAAAGACACATAAAATATATAACCTTGAATTTGTGTGGACATTAATCTGTACTCCATAGGCTATATCAACTACAACTGTAAGATCAAGAGGTGTACATTCATTTTAGTATACTCTGACAATTACTCAAACATTGTTGCCTCTACCACCCAGATTTGACACTAGCCTACTTGCTGCTGTTTTTGGATTCATGATTGCCCCTCATGACTGCGACACATACCTTCCTGCATTTTGTCATCTTGCTCTGTCTTTTGTATTTGCAGATCCATGAATTGGGGAACCCCAAAACCAAGAAGCCCAAGGACGTCCCCATCTTCTATGAGGTGAGCTTGGGATTTGTAAATATATACAGTATATGAGAATAAATGATCTGTCAGTGTCTATGTGCCTGAATTCATCATCATGTACAATCATGTGTGTGTTTTTTTTGTTATTCAATTCAATTCAAAACTTTATTCGGGACACAGCTCAGGCGGGTCCATCCATAGTACAACAGACATTGTTGGAGAAAAATATAAGTTCCATGCCATTTGACAAGCTTATTGATTAGGAAATATTGATTAGGAAATGGCATGGAACTTATATTTTTCTCCAACAGACATCATACAAAATATAAATAAAGATACAGTATAGAGAGAGAGATTATAAGAAAAACAGTATGTGTCAAACTTGGTAATAAATTAGTGTTGGCCAGGTGTCATTTTTAATAGAGTTCTAATGTCACATGGTGTATAGAGCCCTTTCCAACCCAATGGGAAGAATTTCTAAAGGAAACCAAACCGTGTGTGTGTGTGTGTGTGTGTGTGTGTGTGTGTGTGTGTGTGTGTGTGTGTGTGTGTGTGTGTGTGTGTGTGTGTGTGTGTGTGTGTGTGTGTGTAGGTCATGGAGCCTGCCAAGGTGCGGTTGGATGCAGGGGAGGAGATTCCCTGTGACCTGATGGCAAAAATCCTCAAGTTCCAGCTTTTACAGATCAAAGCCAGTGATCAGCACAGGAGGGCAGCTGAACAGGCGAGTGATTTTAGCTTAGTTTTGATTCGACATTATCATCAGTTTTCAACAGAGGAAGGCAAATCAAAGGGGTCCCATTAAAGAGGTTGTTAGTCAGGGTGAATTCTTGTGCCTGTAAAGGGGTAGCTTTGATGAGGGCAAGGCATCAGGAACAGAGGACAACCAGAGGGTTCAGCTTTCACCAATTTATTTTGAAGTCATCAAAATGGTGAAAACGGCTTTGAAATCTTACAGGAAACATGAACACTTTAAATAGAAAATAAACAAAAATGTCTTAACGGACTTGAAAGCTTGATCTAACAATCAACCACTTTAGGTTTGCTCATGGCAACAAACCTTAGTTGGGACAGAGCATCCGCATAGTGCCCCCAACCTCTCTCCTCCAGGTCTGAGTACAGACTGTTTAAATGCAGGCCTCAACCCAGGCCCCACTCCCAAGACTAAACCATTTTACAGCCAAGGGCAACATGAAGTTTCACCTCCGCACAGGTAAACTTTAAACACGCATCAAAACTAGAACAGGTGCATCTAAAATATACAATCCCATATAAGTAGTTCTGAACATCATTCTTCTTAAATAACCATGATATCAAACGTTAGAAACCCTTCTGAAAACATAACCCCCCTCCACACAATGGTAGCAGCAAATTACCTGGTCTCCTATAAATATGGCCGACACCCACACAGACTCTTTTGTCTGTAGGACAGTCTGAGAGAAGGTAAGTATGATCTGTAAATGAGTTTTGTGATGCATTTACCTGTATCTAATAAACATTCATTAATGGACCAGTATTCTATGTGTCTGTGTTTGTAACTTGTAAGTTGTTAACTCTGTGGTGCCGTAGGTGGTGGGATGAACACAATAATACCAACAAACATTTGGTGTTAGCCTAGCTAGCATAGGCCTCTGCAAATGTTTGGTGTGGTCAAGTCTGCCAGTTGAACTAAACATAACATAACAAAGGAAATGTACATTTGTGTGGGCACTGTTTACACTGAGGGTCAATATGAACAGTTTCAAATATGAATATACAGAACCATACAAATTTAATATTAATTAGAATTTAATAAAGAGGAAGAAAAGACAAGAAACACTGTGCGATGTCCATAAGGAGTCACATCGTCACACACCCCCACCCCTCAAAATCTGTCCATCATCTATCCTTCCTGGACAGGAAGTCAGCCACTACATTGTCCTTTCCAGGGCGGTACTTCACTTTGAACCTGTAGGGCTGCAAGGACAGATACCACCTTGCAATTCTGTCATTTGAGTCTTTCATGTTGTGAATCCACTGAAGGGCACGATGATCAGTTTCTAAGAGGAATTCTTGCCCAAGGAGATAGTATCTGAGTGTATCTACAGCCCATTTGATGGCCAGACTCTCTTTTTCAATAGTGGAATATCGAGTCTCCCTTGGAAAGAGTTTCCGACTGACGTACAGCACTGGCCTCCTATTGCCCTCCTCACCTTGCAACAACACTGCCCCCAGACCAATTTCAGAGGCATCGGTCTGTACAGTGAAAGGTTTTGAGAAGTCTGGGCTCTGAAGAACTGGATCCTGGCACAAACACAGTTTGAGGTCTTGGAAAGCTGCTTCACACCTCGGTGTCCAGATGACTTTCTGTGGGCAAGATTTTCGGGTTAGGGAATTGAGAGGCTCCGCCCTTTCTGAGCAATTTTGAATGAAGCGTCTATACCAACTTATGAGCCCCAAGAACGATTTTACCTGTTTCTTGGTAGTTGGGGTTGGGCAGGACCTCACAGCTTCCACTTTGTCCACCTGAGGACGAATCTGGCCTCGCCCCAGCTTGTAACCCAGGTATTTGACCTCTGACCGGGCTAGTTGACACTTTTTGGCATTTGCCACCAACCCAGCTTCCCAGATGCGCTCGAAGACATCAGTGAGATGTCGCAGATGCTCTTCCCAGGTTGAGCTGTAGACCACCACATCATCTATGTAAGCTGCTGCATAGTCTTCAGCCCCCCTCAAGACTGTGTCCATGAGACGCTGAAATGTTGCGGCAGCACCATGCAACCCAAAGGGCATCACAGTGAATCTATACAGTCCAGAAGGCACTCTGAAGGCAGTGATGTCTTTGGCTTTCTCTGACAGGGGAACCTGCCAATAACCTTTGCAAAGGTCAAGGGTCGTCACATAATGGGCATTTCCCAGCCGTTCGATAAGTTCATCCACCCGCGGCATCGGGTAGGGGTCAAAAGCAGAGACATTGTTAACTTTAATGAAATTGATACAAAACCTCAGCTCTCCATCTTTCTTGGGCACTAGAACTACTGGGCTGCACCATGGACTTGAACACGGCTCTATGATGCCCATATCTAGCATTGTCTCCACCTCATTTTTGAGAGCGGGAACCAGTTTGGCTGGTATTCTGTAACTGGTCTGGCGGATCGGTTCAGGTGAAAGCAACTGTATATCATGAGTGAGTAGATTGGTACGGCCAGGCTTGTCACTGAACAGTTCATCTGGAATACAAGCTTTCAGTTCTTCCTGCTTTGGGTGACTTAGATGACTGAGGTCTGGAAAAGAAGAAAGTTGGTGGGGTACAGGGAAATATTGCTCCTCCACCTCCTCCTCATCTGGAATGACCCTGGCCCACAGCTGGTGAGACACTGGGTTTCTCGCTCTCCACGCCCTTAGGAGATTTACATGAAATGTCTGATGTTTCCTCCGTCGATCTGGCAAATTGAGTTCATATGTAACCGGTCCCATCTTGCGGGTGATCTCATAAGGACCCTGCCATTTGGCTAGTAAACTGCTGTCTGAGGTGGGTAACAACAAGAGCACCTTTTGCCCTGGTTGGAAAGAGCGGTGTTTACTGGCCCTGTCATACCCACGCTTCTGCTTCAGCTGGGCTTGGTCGACATTGGCATGAGCCAGCTGAGCCAATTGCTCAAGTTTGTCCCTCATCTTGAGAACATATGAGATGACTCCTACTTGTTTGCAGGGCTGTTCTCCCTCCCAGGCCTCTTTTAGGACATCCATTGGCCCTCTGACGTGGCGTCCATACAAGAGGTCAAATGGGGAAAAACCGGTTGAGGCATGGGGAACTTCTCTGTAGGCATACAACAGAAATGGAAGCCACTGGTGCCAGTCTGAGCCAGAATCGGACACAAACTTCCGAAGCATGGATTTTATTGTCTTGTTGAAGCGTTCTACCATGCCATCAGTCTGAGGGTGGTAAGGAGTGGTTCTGATCCCCTTTATGCCTAACAGACTGTAAACATCCCTCAAAAGCTTGGACGTGAAATTGGTTCCCTGATCGGTAACTATCTCTTTGGGAATCCCTACCCGGGAGAATAACTGTATCAGACAGTTAACAATCTGGCGTGCCTTGACTTTTCTGAGGGGGAAAGCCTCTGGGAACTTTGTAGCATAATCACACACTACCAAAATGAAACGATGGCCTGCTGCACTTCGCTCCAGGGGACCAACAATGTCCATAGCAATACGGGTGAATGGGGTTTCTATGACTGGCATGTTAATTAAAGGGACCCTATCACCTTTCCTCCCTGGAGTAGTGAGTTGACACTCTGGGCAGCTCTTACAATACTGACCTACATCCTGGTACATTTGAGGCCAAAAGAACCGACCAGCTATGCGTGCATAGGTTTTAGTATGTCCCATGTGTCCTGACCAGGGTATAGAATGACCTAAGTGTAGTATTTTGGGCCTTAAGCTCTTTGGCACCACCAACTGGTCACCTGCACTGCTGCGCCTGTACAGTTTCTGCTCTTTTGTAACAAACAACTCTTTGTCTAACACTGAGACTTTAGCTGTCTCAGCTACACTCCTTTCAAAAAGTGGCTTGAGGGTAACATCTTGTCTCTGTAGTACACCAATATCACTTGGCAGGGAATCAAAATTGGGCTCTGGCACCTCTGGTAGCTCTGGCTCTGCCACCACTGGCTTAGTTCCCCATACTTTCTCTCTGCGCTTCTGTCTACGGGTCTTCTTTTCCCCCTCTTGTCTGACACCCTCTCCAGCAAATGGTAGCTCCTCCCAGCCAGGGTCTAAGTCTGCCTGTCGTGTGTGTGACCTAGTCACCACCATAGCTTCTCTGGAGCAGTCAATTGTTTTGTCCTCAGAAAGACAATCGGGCACCCTAAATTGGCTTAACAGATCATAGAGAATAGGAAGATCTTTGCCTAACACCACAGAGTATGGTAACTGCTGCAAGACTCCTACTGTCAGCAAGTATTCCTGTCCCTCAACATTAATGGGGATCTCAGCTGTGGGGTAATCCTTGTCATCACCGTGAACACACGTTACCTTAACACGCTGCTGGCAAGGCACTGCTTCTCCTGGCAAACAATCCTGCCTCACCAGTGTCTGATCACTGCCTGAATCTAACAGGGCTTTACATTGTCTGCCGGCAACACGTACCTTAATAACACTGTCGTTAGCCGGTGTGCGTGGTAATGGGCATGTGGGGGGTCTGGGAACATAACACAATCGGGTCTTACAAAACCGTGTAACGGGACAATCTGCTCTGAGGTGTCCGGGCTGACCACAGTTATGACACAAAAGTGGGGCTTTCTTAATAAAGTTTTTATCTGGGGCCTCATTATCAGAGCTGGTTCCCTGCTGCCTGTTAAAACCTCTAGAACCACTCCCATAACCACCACCCCCAGACTTACTAAGAGAGGAGCTAGGTGGGTTGCTTGCTCGCCCCAGGTGGTAGCTCTTGGAGGTCCTCCGCGCTGCGATGAATGCTTCTGCCAGCTCTGCCGCCTCACGAGATGTAGTGGGGTTGCGTTCTCGAATCCACGTTCGCAGGTCTGGGTTGACGACACGTAGAAACTGCTCCATGATGACTGCATCTCCAATCTCGTCCTTCGTCTTCTGCCTGGGATTCATCCACTTTTCATAAAGGTCTTTCAGCCGGGCCTGGAGCTCTTTAGGGGTATCCCCCTCGTCCACCACACTGGATCGGAATCGGCTGCGATAAGTCTCTGGGCTTATTTCAAACTTGGCCAAAATGGCGTCCTTTACAAAGTCATACTGCATAGCGTCCCCAACGTCCATAGCCACATAGGCCTTCCTTGCTTTGCCAGTGAGGAGAGGGACCAAGTGCAAAGCCCAATCCTGTTGTGGCCACTGACAGGCTAAGGCTATGCGTTCAAAAGTGGTCAAATAATGTTCAATGTCCTCATCCTCTCTGTATGCTGGCATCTTAGGCCCCTTCCAACCAACCTGGACTCTGCTCACTGCTGGTGACTGGGCTGAGGAGCTCAGTGGTGACATTGCTTGGCCTGGATTAGGAAGAGACCCCGACGTCCTCCACGGTGCCCAAGGACGCCCGCCATCAGCCGGTGGCGCCTCTGCCGCTCCACGAGCACCGTCATCGCCAGTCGGCGGCCGGTCCAAACGATCAAGCTGGATCTCCTGTTGCAACTGACCGAACTGGTGCTGAAGAGCCCTGAGCCGCAGGTCCTGGCGTTGGCTTTCCTGTTCCTGTTGCTCATCTCGCCGTTGCTGGTTCAACAGGAACCTTCGGAAAGTGTGGCTCAGGCTCTCAATGGTCTCAGGTGGCCCTCCGTCACTTCTGCTCGGCCCTGGCTCCTCTTCATCCTGGTGCTGTGGTTCTGGTTCCTCCCCATCATGCTCTGACTGGTTCTCCATGATGGGTGGTTCACCCTGCTCCAACAAGAGCCTTGCTTCAGCCCGGGTGGGTGGTTTCTTAGCCTTGCCTCTAGATGCCATTGGAGTTCCTGTAGCCCTTCCAGCCACTCATCCCACCACTGCCACCAAATGTAAAGGGGTAGCTTTGATGAGGGCAAGGCATCAGGAACAGAGGACAACCAGAGGGTTCAGCTTTCACCAATTTATTTTGAAGTCATCAAAATGGTGAAAACGGCTTTGAAATCTTACAGGAAACATGAACACTTTAAATAGAAAATAAACAAAAATGTCTTAACGGACTTGAAAGCTTGATCTAACAATCAACCACTTTAGGTTTGCTCATGGCAACAAACCTTAGTTGGGACAGAGCATCCGCATAGTGCCCCCAACCTCTCTCCTCCAGGTCTGAGTACAGACTGTTTAAATGCAGGCCTCAACCCAGGCCCCACTCCCAAGACTAAACCATTTTACAGCCAAGGGCAACATGAAGTTTCACCTCCGCACAGGTAAACTTTAAACACGCATCAAAACTAGAACAGGTGCATCTAAAATATACAATCCCATATAAGTAGTTCTGAACATCATTCTTCTTAAATAACCATGATATCAAACGTTAGAAACCCTTCTGAAAACATAACCCCCCTCCACACAATGGTAGCAGCAAATTACCTGGTCTCCTATAAATATGGCCGACACCCACACAGACTCTTTTGTCTGTAGGACAGTCTGAGAGAAGGTAAGTATGATCTGTAAATGAGTTTTGTGATGCATTTACCTGTATCTAATAAACATTCATTAATGGACCAGTATTCTATGTGTCTGTGTTTGTAACTTGTAAGTTGTTAACTCTGTGGTGCCGTAGGTGGTGGGATGAACACAATAATACCAACAAACATTTGGTGTTAGCCTAGCTAGCATAGGCCTCTGCAAATGTTTGGTGTGGTCAAGTCTGCCAGTTGAACTAAACATAACATAACAAAGGAAATGTACATTTGTGTGGGCACTGTTTACACTGAGGGTCAATATGAACAGTTTCAAATATGAATATACAGAACCATACAAATTTAATATTAATTAGAATTTAATAAAGAGGAAGAAAAGACAAGAAACACTGTGCGATGTCCATAAGGAGTCACATCGTCACAGTGCCGTTTTGTGTAAATTGTGTTTCCTTTAAGGCTGAGGAGGAGAAGGCAAAAGCGAAGGCAGGTCCTCGCTCCGCCACAAAAGACAAGGGAGGGGCCAAGGCTTCAGACGACAAGGCCAAGAAACCCCCTCCGCCTGTGGGACCTTCTAAGGAGAAAGAGAGCAGGCTCAAACGCAGGGGGGAGAACGTTGAGCCGCCTAAGTTCATAGGTAACTGAAATATCTACACTAATGTATCTAGCTGAATAATCTTGTCATCCTATGTGCAAGAATTGCAGCAACAGCATAGGTGTATGCATGACATGTATAGGTTTTGGTACTAGGGCTTTTGTAGTTTTGATGTTTTGAAGGTTGTAGCACCCAAACATCATATCAGATACTTGGTAGGCCATAGACTGTATTGTTTTGCACAGACGACGAGCCAGAAGACGGTCCGCAGCTCTACATCCTGTTGCTGGGCTTCCTTCAGCCCCAGCTGCTCAGTGCGCTCGATGCTGTGGGCGTTCATGTAGCCAACGTCATCAAGTTGTGTTCAGATCACACACATGCTTCTGAGGAGCAGCATGTGCCACACAATGCTTCTGAGGAGCAGCATGTACCACACAATGCTTCTGAGGAGCAGCATGTACCACACAATGCTTCTGAGGAGCAGCAGGAACCACACACTCCTGATGGAATTCAGCAGAGCCAGAGAGGATTTCCACTCATGGATGGAGGTAAAATAAAGAAACATGAATACTAGTTGAAGTATTCTGAAGTCTGATACCCCATTATTGGTATTGGTGCACAACTTTTCAAAACTGTTTTCAGATACAGTATATAGATTTCAGATATACAGTAGTAGCCATAGTAGTGACTCCCCCACCATGTCATTTTACATACAAGGCATAGTCATAGTCACATTGCCCATCCATTATCGGCATACATCATACTGAGCACCAAAGAAATTCTGAAAATCTTTTGGAAATATCATTTATATGAAGTAATATTTTTTCTACAAGCACTTCTGTCAACACAAGATATTTATGTTTTCACATGAATTAAATGTTGACATAGTTTGATGGCTTAGGTTAGGTTTAGACCCCCAGGTGCATTGTACATTAAACCCGTTCAAACTTCGTCAAAATTGTATAATTTTAAGAAGTGCTAACATTCATGGCTGTCAAATCTGGTATTTACAGATCACATATGACTTTTTGGAGGCACAAGGTTTTCCAGTGACAGTAGTAATGTTAGAGCTCATGATCTTTTTCCACGTGATGTTAAAGAATCATCTGAGCTGGCTGAACGGTCCAAGAGGCTGGAGGTGTTCTGGTCAGGTCTGGGGGCAGTGCTAGACAGCGGGCCACCTCACTCCAAGCTGCACCATGTGGCTCGACTCATCTACACCCTCCCAGATCCCCCCATCCCCCCACACACACAGGACTCCCAGGCTGTGGTGAGTTGGGTTTCTGGGATCCGATGACAATGCGTTTACATGCAGACAATAAACAGTTTATTAGCGGATTTCTGGAGTTACCTGATTATTCAAATGGTCCGTTTATGGCCGTTATCGGGTTATGAATAAACCGATAAACATACCTAGGTTTTTGGCCAATAACCTGTCTTTTGAGTGCATGTATACAGCGTATCAGGTTTCTTGTGGGTTTATACATCTGCGCATGTACAAGTTGCATGTAAAAAGTTGAATTACCGCCGCCTTCTGGAGAGAAATCCGACTACCGTAATTGACTGAATCATGTAAACCCGGGGTTTTCCTATTGTCGGATTATTAAAGTGCATGTAAACGCAGAAATCAGATTATTGCCATAAACTGATTACTCACAGTTATCAGTTTATTGGTGTGCATGTAAACGCACTCAATGTCCCATTTTGTGTAAAACAGGATTATAAAAGGACTTAGGTGTGCTATATAAACATCATGGAAGTCTCAAAACACATGGTGCCTATGACACAAAAAATGCCTCCAAATGAAGCAGAGGGGGCGTGACAAATCAGCGTATTTTGCTGTATAAAACCCCCTGTTGCTGCCACTACTTGGTTTGACCCGTGCCATCATCACCAGTAGGGGGTGATGCTGGTGCAGTCAGTGACTAGTTACAGAGGCGAGATGCCCAGGCATGTTCAGTTCAGTTCAGCCCAAAGCTAAACTCATACTGACTGTTCATTCTCTTTGTTTGTGGCCATGTGTGTGTGTGTGTGTGTGTTCATGAGCAGGCCTTTTTTTAGCCCTGTCATATCTGGTGTGCGGGTATTCCATTTGACCTCTTCATGAGCATATAACACACATTTCATGTTGATGTGACCACAAGCAACATTTCAGTAAACTTTTACCAGTGTGAATGAATACAAGCTGCGGAAGTCATTTATTTATTGGAATCAGTTGCTTAGGCCTTCTGACAGAGGTCAGGAATATCCGGTTGTAACACGCCAGTGATCATACGCACACCGTGTCCCCTACATTTGCCGCTCTGGGAATGAGAAACCTGTTGGTATTCCGATGTGGTCTGAGAAATTACCGAGAAGTCTGGAAATTTTAGTATGGAAAAGTATTGCATTTTTAAATGGAAAGTGTGTCTCAGTTTTTGTCTCGTACTCTTTTTGTCTTTGTCTTTCTCCTTATCTCTCCCTCTCTTTGTTGCGGCTCAGTTGATTTCACATTGCATTTGATTGCATTCGGTGTGTGTGTGTGTGTGTGTGTGTGTGTGTGTGTGTGTGTACTGTATGTCCAGCTGCCGTTGGGAAGCCGTATCTTCGAGGGCGTGGCCTGTCTCATCTATGACTGTCTGGACTGGCGTAGGCAGCATCAGCACTACCAGGACAACATCAAGCTCATCAATGTGCCCACTGTTGTTAAGGGGGAACCTGCAGAGGTACACATGTGTGCACCCACACGCACACGCACACACACACACACACATGCGCACACGCACGCACGCACGCACACGCGCGCGCACACACACACACACACACACACACACACGCACACATTTCTTTAGCTTATTTCAAAAAGCTTTTTTGAAATAAGCTAAAGAAATAAAGCCACTCCTACTTTATCTTACATAGACTACTGGTATGAGCTTCCAAGCTGGCTTCTCTTTCTTATATTCCACTAAGCAATATGACATGATTACGTGCCAGGTTATGCAGCACCCTCTCCCCATGAGTCCAGGCTCCAAGAAGAAATCAGTGCGAGAGGACACTCCACCAGGCTCCAGCCAAGGTAAAACCTTAAGGTGCTCTTATACTCGAGCAAGCTCCGTGGGGGTGGAGCTCCGCGAGTCTCCGTGAGTCACCGTGCAGACCTCGCGCTGAGGCAGATGCTATTATACTATCAGAAGTGATCAGCATGTATTGTACAACGGTAATAGTGAGAACAGCCCGTGAAAAGTCGCAATGAAACGATATTATGTGCAGTACTGAGTGCGCTTTCACTCTCAAACGACCGCACATCAGCACATGAAGGAATCACCAAACTTGTTTTTACTGAAAGCCGTTTTACTTCTCAGCCCTGATTGCCTACTCTGTGCTGCTTTTAATCTCTCTCAATAATGCTCTCAACACAACACATTTACTTGGTGAAATGACTAAAAACGAACAGTTGCAAATCAAAGTTTATAGCCTACCACATGGGTCAAGAAATGTGGCGAAAACACAGCTCAGTGTTCAGGGCTCAGTGGCTTGAAAGCGGCCATGTTTGGAGAGAAGCCGTGCGTTGCTCGCGCTGTGAGAAAAAAAATCAGGCACGCGGCGAGCGCCCGACGGAGGTAGCGAATAACCACGGCCAACAAATTTAGGTCATTTGACGCGCCCGGCCCTCGCTCCACCCCCGCGCCCTTCACGGCAGGGTGAGCATAATACCACCTTTACTCTACTACAGTAATCCTCCTGTAGCACTGACTGTGTGTGTGTGTGTGTGTGTGTGTGTGTGTGTGTGTGTGTGTGTGTGTGTGTGTGTGTGTGTGTGTGTGTGTCTGTGTGTGTGTGTGTGCGTGCGTGCGTGCGTGCGTGTGTGTGTCTGTGTGTGTGTGTGTGTGCGTGTGTCCGTGCGTGCGTGCGTGCGTGCGTGTGTATGTGTGTGTGTGAGAGAGATTTGAAGGGGAGAGGACACCCTAACCCTTGGTCTTTCCCATCTTCTCTTCTCTGTGGCAGAGCGTGAGCTGCCTCCTCTCTCTACACATGTGGACATGCGTTACTATGGCAACCTATTGGACCTGATTCCTCCTGAGGCCTGCTCTGTGCCGCTCATCTTACACTGTATGCTGGAGCAGGTCAGTGTGTGTCTGTGTGTGTGTGTGTGTGTGTGTGTGTGTGTGTGTGTGTGTGTGTGGGGGTGCGTGTGCGTGTGTGTGTGTGTGTGTGTGCGTGCGCGCGCGTGTGTGTGTGCGCGTGCGTGCATGTGTGTGTGTGTATTACTGTGACTGCACGTGGACACTGAGCAGAACCAGGATTTTGAAGTTATCAAATTGCTCCCTTATGCTACGTGGAGAGACTGTAGCCACATTTGTCGTGTGTAGAGACGCCTGCTGTCGCTGCTGCCCATTCATTTTGTATTGGATACGTCGCCAGGTATCCCAGCATGCTTTGCAAGGCGACGAGCGGCGGACAGCAGCGACGAGAGGAGGGGCCAGTTTGAAAGTGACCAATTTAAGACGGAAATACAGCAAGACAGCCAATCAGGCTGCAGCTCCAAGCGGCTAGCAGGCAACAGCAGGTGTCTACACGCGAAAAACGTCACTGTAGTCTGCACGTAGCGTTACTGCCTGTCTGTGAGGTCAACACCTTGTCTAAGGGGGTCAGCAGATAACAATGCTCTTGAGACTGCTTGACCTGTAATAAATATGTCACCTATTTGAAATATGTTTAGTGCCTATATCAACAGAAGTGAAGAAATCACTACAATAGATAGTGCAGAAGGCTCTATTGGGCGGCTCAGTTCAGATCTAACTTTAGTCAATTTGGAAGAGTAAAGGATAAATACAGTAGAATAAAAAAAAAAGACCACAAACGTTTTTGAAAATTAATGGATGACCTTGAAAGTTTGTTTGTTTCCAAATTAAAATATAGCCTCCAAATGAATCACTATGCCTCAGCTCTCTGGTCTTCTCTTTAATACTTCACATCCTGAAGAAAACCCCACGATGGGTATTCATTGTTTGTATAGCAGCTGTTTTAAAATTAGTTTTGACCAACCTCATGTCTTACCCCAAAACATGCCAAATTGGAGTCCTTGAATTTCACCAAACAAGAACTTGGAAGTCATTGCAAAATCTAAATTGACACATTGGCGCCACCGTGTGGCAGCAAGAAGTAACCCTTGTCTGAGGCAGCCCCACTCTGTGATTTAGGCTAGCCTATGATGTGTGCATTTTTACATGATAATGGGTGTGTGCATGTGTGTTTGTGTGTGTGTGCATGTGTGTGTGTGCATGTGTGTTTGTGTGTGTGTGTGTGTGTGTGTGCGTGCGTGCGTGCGCACGAGCACGTGTGTGTGTGTGTGTGTGTGTGTGTGTGTGTGTGTGTGCGCGTGCATGCGTGTGCGTGTGCGTGTGTGTGTTTGTGCAGGTGGTGATATCCACAGAGCAGCCCCTCCCTTCGTTGTCCCAAGCAGCTGAGGAGCCCAGCACCAACACTGGTCTGTGGATGGACCATGAGCAGGTGAAATACCTGCTCCAGAGCTTCCTGCCTCTGGTCCACACAGAACAGGAGAGGAGCCACATGCTGAGCAGCCTCCTCACTCTGGTACACAATGAAAAAGACAGAAAGGTATGGTGCCCACACACAAACACAAACACACACACTATGAGAAGAGTGCAGTACAGTACAGTACATTATAGTACAGTACAAGTACAGTACCATACAAGCATTGGTGGTTCAGTGGTAGAATTCTCGCCTGCCACGCGGGAGGCCCGGGTTCGATTCCCGGCCAATGCAAGCAGTCTTTTTGTGCAGCAGAGCAGTCACTGCCTGTGTGAAGGGATCAGATTTCAACAGGCGGGACAAGCTGCTATCCTCTGGAGCAGCACACCCCAAGATCCAGGGCTATGTTGGCAGCCGCACAAAGCCTGGGGCGGGGACAGGGTCAGAGGTCGTGTGAGCGGGGGCATGGCCAAATTACGGCTCCGACAGACGAGTTTCTGAAATGCAGGGTAACAGGGGGAGGACCCGCCCTACTCTGCCTCTGATTGGGTTGGGTTTAGGCATGAGTGGGTTGGGGTTAGGAATGAGGAGGGATGATTGGTTAAGGTTAGGGTAAAATATCAGGGTAAGCCAATCAGACATTGAGTAGGGCAGGTCCTCCCCCTGCCACCCTGGATTTAGGAAATTTGTCTCCAGCAGAGACGAAAGCATGTGGAATGAGAAACTTCTTTCTTCTCTTTCATGTGCTGTTTTTTGACACGGTATTAATGTTCCTAAACACAAACATTGGTAACAGTTTATTTGGATAGTCTGCCTACAGAGGGCCCTATTGTGATGGAGGTAGCGGACGGCACGACTGTAAGTGAAGTTGTGTACAAGATACTTGGCATTCAAGTGCTCATGTCGTGAACAATGTGCAGTTGACTAGAAGCGACCGAGGCTAACAATGTAGCAACCACTAGCTAGTGAGGTTAATGCAGGAAATGCAAAGGCATAATGACAGAGGAAAACAAGATGAGACTGAGAATATCAACATGTTCCTCAGACATATTATAAAATGACTATGAAAAGCTCTATACAGCTAAAATGTCAATATACTAGTGCAGTGCCCGTTCCCCCATGCACTACCCCGTGGGCGCTTCCCCCTGGCACACACACTGCACTCTGTCAGGTCCCCCTAAGCGCAAGTTTGAAGTCGATCCGACAAATGGTTCTCAAGATACGCGAAGGACAGACATACAGACAGACAGTCCTGGAATAAGTCCAAATTGCATGAAATGCGGCACCGCACTCCATCAGGGTCCGAGCAGCGCACTCCCCAAGTTTGAAGTCAATCGAGCAAATGTTTCTCGAGATAAACTGCTTTTTGTGTTGCCAGTAGGTGGCGTGGGAAATTGCAAGATTTGCAAGAAATTCAGCGCCACACTACTTCGAGTTCCCAGGATCACACTCCCCAAGTTTGAAGTCAATCGGATGAACGGTTCTCAAGATAAACCACTTTTTGTGTTGCCAGTAGGTGGCAAAATTCGGCACTGCTCTATGTCAGGTTCCCAGCAGCACACTCCCCAAGTTTGAAGTCGATCAGATGAATGCCTATTGAGATAAACTACTTTTTGTGTTGCCAGTAGGCGGCGCTATGCCAAATTGCACGGAATTCAGTTCCCTGCACTCCGTTGAGTCCCCCTAAGCGCACTCCCCGAGTTTGAAGTCGATCAGATGAACGGCTATGGAGATAAATCGCTTTTTGTGTTGCCAGTAGGTAGCGCTATGCCAAATTGCACAGAATTCAGCTCCCTGCACTTCCTTGAGTCCCCCTAAGCGCACTCCTCGAGTTTGAAGTCAATCGGACGAACGGTTCTCGAGATAAACCACTTTTTGTGTGGCCAATAGGTGGCGCTGTGCCGAATTGCACAAAATTCAGCACTGCACTGTGTCGAGTTCCCATCAGCGCACTCCCCAAAGTTGAAGTCGATCGGACGAACGGTTCTTGAGATAAACAGCATTTTTTATGTTGCCAGTAGGTGGCGCTGTGCCGAATTGCACGAAAACAGGGCACTGCACTGCACAATAGGGCACACTCCCAAAGTTTGAAGTCGATCCGACCAACGGTTCTCGATGGCATGCAGCAGATGATGCTCATCCATAAGCAGTGGTGGAAATGGCCAGGTTTTACTCTGGGAACCCCTACTTACACAGGATGGGGGTTCCCGGAAGTGGCGTGGCCCTAGAGGATATTATTTCTGAATGCGTGACTCGTTATAGCCTACCATTATAGCCATGTAAAAATCTCTTAGAAATCTCACTTAACTAAGATCACTGAGCTCTACTGATTATTTCCCCTTGATTTTAGTCATGACAGGCTTGATGACACATGAATATTAATGCTGTTTATTCAGCTTACAAATACATTCTCTGCTCATTTCATGCTGTCCTCTTTGCAAGACATTTTTTAATTGGAACCTGAGGAGGGATGCTGCCTCCCCTAATTTACTCACATCAAAGTAAACACAGGGTCGTTGACAGGGTCATTGAGATTGACGACCCTGTGTTGACTTTCTCAGTTAGTGTCAACGACCCTACTTAAAGCTGGGGCTTAGGGCTTGAAGGAGCGCAGAACTGAAGACAAATATTCAAATATCGAACGTGTTTCGCGTCCGAATCGCACAAAAACATAATTTCATGCTGCCCTCTTTGCAAGACATTTTTTAATTGGAACCTGAGGGATGCTGCCTCCCATAATTTACTCACATCAAGGTAAACAGCACACCCAAAAAGTTTGAAGAGGTGCAGACTAACGAAAATTCAAAGTAACATAAAGAAAGGAAGTCGCACACTCAAAATCTCCCCTGCTGACACAGCAGTAGTTCAAGAAAAAGCTGCACAGGCTATTGGACTTGCCTGGATTCATAAGGATAAATGACACCATTATAATATATATTATACACTCCATAATACTCACACTAGTTGTCAGAATAGCAAAGTGGTCTAATCCAAGGCTTTCATGTCTCTGGTGTCCAAATGGAGGCTTGGGTTTGGTTCCCACTTCTCACAAGCAGTTTTGAAACCTGTTGCATTGTCAATTTCCTTACAATTTCAGGTTTGTACTAGAGCATGTATTGTTTCATGTATCCCGTCTCCTGTGTTAGAGGCTGGTGGAGGTGTTTGCAGTAGAGGAGGCCCAGCAGAAGGCTGAGCGCCCCCTGGTGTTCAGACACCATGATGAGATGGCTCGACGACTGAGGCAGATAACTGTGAGTTGATTTTGGACATCTGCAAGATGATGAGGAATGCTAGAAAAAAACAATTCCCAATACACAGCTTATAATCTTTACAACTGTTGTCATGAATTTTAGGAATGCGTATATTACTCTGTGGTTGAGACCAAGGATATAGCCTGTATTTTTGCAAAGGCCAATATTCCCCAGCCACTATATAGCCTACTGTATGTACTGTATGTGTGCGCATGTGTTTCCTCCTTAGCTGCGTCAAGGCTTTGACCCAGCAGAGGTGGAGTTGTCCATGATGAAGCTGTCTCCAGTGTGGAATCTGATCCAATCTGCAGCTCTGCAGCGAGACAGCGACCCCTGCAGGATGGCAATCAAACAGCAGCTGCTCCACTACTGCACAGACGGTCAGAAACCAATCAAAACAAACATCATTGTACTTTTCAGAGACACCCACCTTAAGCTGGGTACACATTGTGCGATTTTGGGCTGTCCCAGATGAAAGATTACCAACGTGAAAGAAACATGGGGATGATACCTTTGGTCATGGCTTCAAAACGGTGGTCACAATCTTGCAACCAAAGATAGCCTCGCACAAATTCTGACAGTGTCAGAAATGCATGGTGACAATCTCACAATGTGACGGTTGCTACGACCTACATCTACTGAGCAAACAATAGCAATGCAGCATGAAATGACGCATTGCTGAATTCCAGCTAATTCCCTCCGGACAGAGATTTAGCCCAAAGGCCAAGTCTAACAGGCTTTATCTTCCAGGCCATTAAACTGCTAAATGCCCATGAGGACTCAGCCGATGAGTTTCCCATGTAACTAGGCTACTGATGTTTATTCTGATGTTACTGATGTTTCCCATGTAACTAGGCTACTGCCTGGGAGGCTAATTGTTGTTTTACTGTAGTGTTGGCCACACGCCGATTCTGTTTGCCACTTGATATATTCATGTATTTTATATTCATTCTGTAACAGTCTGTGTGCCTGTTTCTTTGTGTCATATCTTTTTACCTGGCTGCACGACAAATTTCCCCTCAGCGACAATACATTTTACTTGAACTTGAACTTGAACTGCTAAACGCTAGTAAATGCTAGTCGCGCTAGATGCTAATAAATAGGCCTACTTGCGTTACCTCAAGCTCTCTCTGTAAAATTGGCATCCCAAGTTGGCCTCTTTTTCCTAGTCATGACTGGGTCCACATCCTCCTCCTCTTCTTTGGATTTTTTCCATACACATAAATGTCACTATTGCGAGGGCTTGATTTTTGCTTAGCTTCATTGTTTATCTCTACCACTACAGGCAACTGTGGCGCACGCTGATGCATAGTTGCGTGCTTGCTGATGATGATGTTCGATTCTTGTGACTGGTACATGACGTGCATCGTAACCTGTGATTCAGTAGGTGTTATCAATGTACAGTCTACAGTGGACTGCAGGAAGAATAGCTGCTGCAATGCTGTAGCTAATGGGTATCCAAATAAACTTAAACTTAAACAGTACATCAAACCTGATGTCAGAGTCATACCCAAGTTTATTAGATCCATTTCACACAGTGATTGCTCGAATATTACAGTCTGTAGGTAGCATTAGCTCCACTCTTTCTTCATGGGCTTGGAAATTACATTATTATGACTTGTCACAGATGGTGTGTCGGGGCCGGAGGTGGAGCGTCTGTTCCATCAGAGCGTGTTGGAGAGCATCCCGCTGACCGGTGTGGACCAGGGTCTGCTGCTGAACGCTACTGGGCCACTGGGAACACCGGCACCAGCACAGCAGCAGACGCCCCTCCTCATCCCCTGGGACGATCCACTGTCCTACGCCAAACAGCAGCCACGCAGCCAACAGACCAAAGGTACGTTGCATTTGTTGAACTGTTGTGAACGAGTTCTGCTGACTGCTGAGTTTGTTATGATACAATGCCATTCAAATAATATTTTTTCAGGGTCGTGATAAAGTCTCAAGACATCATATTCGATTCTATTATTTATTTTTACAATATTTATTAAATTATATTATAGAAATTCAAGGTCTCAAAAGGTTTTAGGCGATATATAATATTTTTTATGCTTTAAATTCAATTTTAGAGGTCTTTAAAATGTTGTTTGTGTTTTTGTTTTGTTTTGTTTGTTCAGTTTTGTTCAGTGGGAAAATGTACTGTATGTATTTTATTCTATTCTATTTGGCACTAAAAAAAATCTTAAGAAAAGTTAAGTTACAGTACCCGGCATTCTTTTTCTAGTGTGTAAATTGTAATTTAAAGTATGGCACTAACTGCCAAAGTCTGTTTCGTGTATGCGAATGTACCTCTAGTCCACTTCTAGTCCACTAGTCTAGTCTAGTCTAGTACTGACTTTAGAAAATTGATATTGCTGTCACATGTAGATTGTAGAACTCATAACTGCATTTCCCCCCCTTCCCCCATAGGTCAGACATTTCTCAGTGACGACCTTCATTGCAAAGAGGTATTGTTGTTATCTTTCTCTCTTTATATATCTGTATGTGTTTTGAGCCATCCTGGCATGTCAGATGGCTTTATTTAGATGTGGCTAATGTGGCTTTACCTCCCAATAGTCTTACAGTACATCTGTTTGTTCTTCAGCAGACCAGTTGGAGGCTGTGTGGTCAGCTGGACCTATCTGCCATCCAGAGCTGTAGGCTGAGATCTTTGTCTGCCTGGCACTGCACTGAACATCACAGTGCTGACATCTTCCCACAGGTGACCACTGCTCTTCTATTCTTAAAACTGTCATGTTTTCATATTTTGACATCTTTCTGGTTGCTGTCCATTCTTGGGAGTTTCTTTCTACGTATCATTATGCAGATGATTTGACTTGTTTTTATTGAGTTGGCATACCACTTATGCAAATTTGAAATGTTCTCACTTAACGTATGATTCCATTGCAGTTTGTTATGATTGTGTTTGTCATTGTGCTTGGTTGTTATCGTCCGTGTTCAGACACTCAGTGCATCTCTCCAAATGGATGTTGCTGCGGAATCACAAAACTTGCTAATTCACAAAAGTTGGGATGGATCTCATATAACATGAAAGAGAAGGACAGTGTAGGGTTCAATTAAAGTACAGAGAATACAATCCATACAAACCACACAAATAGCACCGTGGTTCAGCTATAACAGGAACTGTCGATGAGTTTCTTTCCAAAGGGAGATATCCACAATTGGAAAGAAAATATGCCTACATGATAGTCCGCATGATGAAAGCAAAACATAATATATAGCTTACAGCTCGTTATGAGTCATCTGAAGACACTTCCTTACAAAATACTTCTGTTTTTGAGGTTAAATCACCTCTGTTTTTAAAATATTGACCGATGGACAAAACAAAACATGCATCGTGTTCTGGATTGAAACCCCCTCAATTAGAGAAAAGTTGACAGATTTACATGTGTACTAATGAGGCTGTCTGTAGGTGCTCCAGTCGGCCTCAGAGGCCTTCCGCTGTGTGGACACCTTCCGAGGAAGCCATGACAACATCCTCTACATCATTTGCCACAATCCCATGAGCCCTCAGCGCCAGAGCAAAGAGTTGTGGGATATGGCCCTCCACACCGACGTCGGGTTCAGGTCAGCACTTTTATTCCATGAGGTCCTCTGAGCACACGGACTTCAATACAACCTTTATTCGGACTAGAGAACACAGAATGCAAGGCTGGATTCTTAAATCAAATACACTAAATCTGGAAGCAACATCTGGAACCATTCTGTTGCTAAGGAACAGTTTGGACTCAGGTTTATTTCATGTCAGTTATTGTATTAGTAAACAATAACTGACAGGAAATAAACTTGAGTTCAAACTGTTCCCTAGCAACAGAATTCTGGTAAAACAGTTTCTAGGTCAGTGCACTGTTCAGAATCAGAATCAGAATCACTTTTTTGTTTTTTAACACTTTGATGTTTATTAAGTTTCAGTTTTTGCATACAACAGGTTTACATTGCATGTTGATCAATAGTTTTCTGTCAATAAAAAGGATAGAAAAACACAAACATAAACGGAAGTAAGAACAGGTATAAATTAAAACATTCAAGGTTACTGGTGTGTATTTTCTATTGCTTCATAAGTCAACCATTTCTCCCACTTTCTATCAAAAACATCCTCTCTCACTCTGATCTTATATGTTAGTTTCTCCATAATACATATCTCTTTTACAATTTCCAACCACTGGTCCGCTGTCGGGGGTTCAGTTTTGTACCACTTTCTGGTTATTGCTTTCTTGGTAGTGATCAGTAATATCTTGGCTAGATACCTATCTTTAACATCAACACAGTCATTTATATCTCCGAGATACATCTTCTTGAATTCTTTCGGAATCACTTTTATTGCCACAGTATGCAAGTTACATACGAGGAATTTGTTTCCGTAATAGGGAACGGTTTCGAACAGAGCTAACATGTAGAGTACACAGAATTCTCCATTTTGATCCTCTGACAGGAAGTACCTGGAGCATGTGGCAGATGCCATCTCTGATTGGACAAGAGAGGAGGAAACAAAGAGAGAGGCAAAGCAGATCAGAAATCCCAGTCCTGCTGAGTCACTCAAAGGTAACATAACCAAACAGAACAGAGTGTCAGCATTGTCAGTGTGCTTTATCATCATCCAAATAAAACGTTTGTCTTGGACTAGATGACAGAGCAACAGATTCCGGAGCAGAGGAGACCACTCCTGAGCTGTCCTTTAGAAAAGACTCCCTCAAAGTCAGTCCAAACTCACAAAACACATGCACACACTCTGGAAACATCACTTTTCTTTTGTGCTGTGATTTCAATGTATTTCGTTAGGTTGAATTACATTGATTTGCATTTGCATGGTTTTCATGTTCAAGGCTAGCCTGATATCAGACTGAATTGTCAACTCCTTACACTCCATTTCCATCTTGTAGTCTGAGATTGCCCCCTGTTTAAGCTATTTTCATGAGGGGAACCCCCAGGGAATTCCATTTTACCTGAATCAATCACGAGAGACCAACGTATCCGCCTGAATCTAACGTTAGTTAATCCAGTTGGGAGAACGTAACAAAAATTATCCCCTTTGAGTAAATACCTTCAAAGCAGAGTGCCATTCGAATTTCAAAGTAAGTGGTCCTTTTAATCGATTTAAAACAGCCTCAATACCAGTGTCTATCTTGTCTATGGCAGCTGCCATTGTTGTTATTTCTCCTCGGTGCTGTGCACTTGACAACGGCTTAGTCGCTGTCTATTGATGCTGATTGGCTAAACGTTAGTCCCCTTTGGCGCTGATTGGCTAATCGTTCTGTCGAGCAAGGAAATAGCTGTTGCATATCACGATGCCAGACCAGAAGCAGCCAAAACTTAACTCAGTAGAGTGGGCGGATTCGAAGGTCTGGAGCCAAGCAAGTTCATACATCAGAAAAATAGTAGGGGGCAAGTCGGAGGCTAATTGTCCCCCTCCAAAATCTTCCTGGCTTTGGGCATTGTCTTTATTACAAGCCTACAGCTGAAGGTGATAACTGTGATTTATTCTAATACTTGTGTGTGCATGGCACTGCAGGCATGGAAGCTGGAGCAGGACCGGCTGAAGGAGGAAGAGATGGCCAAGAAATGTAAGAAAGACAACACACGGGGAGGCAAGGTGGGCTCAGCGGCTTCCACTAAGGACAACAAGAAAGATGAGAAAGTCTCGTCTGCTGGCAAGAAGAGCAGAGGGGAGACGCCAGGCAGCTTGTCCAAGAGCCCCACAGAATCCATTACTGCCACTGCGCCCCCTGTGGAGGACAACAAGGAACTGCAGCTGGCGGAGGAGCCCTTCAATGTGAGGACACACAAACAGAATAAATCCAGGATCCTATTCCAGACAGTGACAGACATGTATATATTGATATACCTTATTGTATTAATGTAATGTGTGCATATGTGAGCTTGAAAACAAGGTTAATGTGGAGAACTTCACTGAAAAACAACACTGATTTATTTTGAACATGATCTCACGCATATCCAGGCATTCATTTAGTTTTGACAGTTATTGGGAGTTGATTTGAGTTGTGGACCAGTGATGTCATCTGTGCTTGAATGAAGTTCTCCTTCAAGGATTTAGTTTAGGCATGTGCTGATGAGTTTATGTATGTATGAATGAATGTAAAGGAAGCTCCTCATTAGTAATACAGCACTGTGTTTGTGCGTGTGTGTGTGTGTGTGTGTGTGTGTGTGTGTGTGCGTGTGCGTGCGCGTGTGTGTGCGTGTGTATGTGTGTGTGTGTGTGTGTGTGTGTGTGTGTGTGTGTAGGGCTTCATAGGCTACAACATGGACGGTAAACTAATCCAGGTGTCAGGTGCTCTCCAGTATCTTTTCCCTTCGGATGGAGCTCACATCACTGTGGAGAATGTCAGCTATGTGGAAGGTACTGTTACTGTATGCACTCTGCACTGTCTGACAGAAGCTAACAATCAGTCTACATGCTGCCTGCAAGAAAGAATTCTCTGTGGTGCAGTACAGTAAGCATTCCCTAGCTCTGTGTGAAACTGTTGCTGTCATTGAGGCTTTTTGTGACAGCAATGTGAAGTCTCAACTAGCATGTTATGACATATACTGGTGGTAGCAGGCATTGTGGGTGATTTTCTACATGATCCTGACCCTACACATGCACAAACCTATTGTTCTATTTTCCCTCCAGGTTCCAGTCTGATGAAAGTGGGTGTGAGGAAAGATGGCCATCACTTCTACACACACATCAACCATGTTGTTGTTGAGTCGTTGAAAGCTCCTCCTCAGCCTCCAGCCAAAGAAACCAAAGACCAAACTAAAGATGTTAAAGATTCTAAAGATGGCAGTTATTCTAAAGAACTGAAGGACCGCAAGCACCACCCAGAGTCTGGAGAGATAGCAGGTGCCTGTGTAGAATTTTAAGCATTTTTGTTATGTGTGGTTGTAAAGTATTTTCACTGGAAAATAGCAAATAATGATTATAATGAACCAAGATCACCTCTGTGTCTGTGTGTGTCCATGTCAGGGGAGAAGCCTGTGGAAAGTGAGATAGTGAAACATGGCTCCTTCACAGCAGTGCTGGACAACGGAGTCCATCTTTCTTACAGTTGCTACGGACCCACCGGACAATACAAAGGTGTCACACATAATTGAATAACAAGAAAAGTCCACTTTTTTCCATTTTGATGTAAATATTTCAAGCATTTGCCTTTAAGCCAAAATTAACTCTAATTTTAAAGTAACCAAGAATTCCAGTGCATTTAAGTGCTCCAAATATTCCCATTCTCCAAACACCTTCCATGTTGGTGTTTGAAGGTTGGATTTTTTTAACATAGTAGTCAATGAGGGATGTTTCCATGTGGTGATGTCCCAGTGAGTCCCCGGGTGCTGGAGGGAGGGGTTCCAGAGACCATGGATGTTTCTCCGCCTCCTGCCCCCCTCCCTGTGTCCTCCCCCACACACTGCTCCAAGGGACCAGACCAGGCTTCATCCCCCCCCAAGACCCAGAGCCCAGCCAGCCAAACCAGGCCTCAGGACGCCCAGGTCTCTCTCACACACATACAGATACAGTACACATACTACAGTACTGTACATACTACATACTACATATTAGTAGTTGTGGGGGGAGGGGGATCGATACAGCATAGTATCACAATATTTTGTGTGGCAATATATTGTATCGCATGAATGTATTTAAGTTTACAAGTATCGCGATATTCTATTAAATTATCAGGTGTATGCAACATTTATGACAGCTTTTTATGACTGTTGGTCAGTCTGTCTGCTTGACAATTTTGCTGCAATAAAAATGATTGAAGTGAGATGGACAGACTGGAAACTTTATCTTAGATAAAACAGATGTTGACAAAGTTTTTCTTTGGGGACATAATTTGCAGTGGAAAAAAGATAATAAATCATAATATATCGCAATATCACAGTACTCAATATATTGCAATACTAGCATATCGCAATATCGCACTACTATCGTATCGTGACTTAAGTATTGTGTTAATGTCGTATCGTGGAGCATCTGGTGAGGTCAGGTTTGCAAACGTCTCGCTCAAAGTTTGGCTCATGTCCCATCCACTAACATGGCGGAGGCCATCGAGAAGGTTTGAATTCACTTTTGGGGACCTGACATCCTGTCCATATTATATACAGTCAAGGGTTTCATAAGGAACACACACATAAGCAGTATCATTATGCTACAGTTATATATTATAACTTTTAATATTTTTAATATGGAGATCACTTCTGGACACAGTGGAATTATTAAGATAGCCTTCTAAAAGTTCTGCTACAGATCCTCTGTTGGTCCAGTTGTTTATCAAATTGGAGACGAGGCAAGGAGAGGAAGTCAATGAACACTAATGAGACAGAGTGACAATACAGACAGATTTAATTGATTTAGCTTTCAATCAGGTCAGTGCTTTCAATCAGTACATGTAAGAGTTGCTGATTTCATCAAAGCACCCACATGGTCCCCCCGCATGTACATGTAATTCTACTCTTCTTTCCAAATCATCTGTGTCAGTTGAGGTACCATGGCACCTTCATGTGCATGAACAACCAGGCCATGAAGAAGCTGAGGAGCACCATGACAAACCCAATGAAGAACAACAGGAAGCTTTTGGGAATGTTTGAGGCGTCGAGGCGTTCCAGGATGATAAAACCCAGGCCTCCCATAGTGAAGAGTAAACTGGAAGCCAGTCCTTCCATAATGAACTGGTCGTTGATTCTGTCTGCCATAAAGACGACAGGCCGGTGGTGTCCGTTCTCATCAGCCACTGAACCCACACTCTGTGGCGCCACAACCACATCGTAGATGGTCCCTCCAGCCAGGAGAAAGTATCCGAAAATAACAATTACATACACCGTCATTGCCGATGGCATGTGCAGCCATGAAGGCTTTTTCAGCTTGATGTTTGGACATTCAAGCACAGCAAACGGCAAACCGTATAAATGCTCCATGATTTAACGTTATAAAAAACTAGACACGGAGTCACGCCGTTATTGGACTCAGTGCCTTGGGCTTTGGCTGCAGGTTCAGGCTTTATGATGGCTTGGCTAGGAGCAAGACTCATTTATAACTTGATAACCTCAGCGGGAAATATTTATGACATCACTGATGATGTCACAATGTCTGACATCATCACTTGTGAGACATTCCTACTTAAAGCCTCTGCAGGGAAGGATTTATGACATCACTGATGATGTCACAATGTCTACGACATCATCACTGCATGTCCGGGGACAGACAAGAGGTCACCAGAAGTGGGGTGTCCTTTTTATTACATTCTGGAAGATGCATTTGTTACCAAGGTTTTAATACAGCTTGGGTACAAATGTAAATAGCTGGTGTCTATATTCGGAAGCCTAATGTCCACACAGGCTGGTTGAAAGTGCTATGCAGATAGCAGGACTGTCCTAATGTCCACACAGGCTGGTTGAAAGTGCTATGCAGATAGCAGGACTGTCCTAATGTCCACACAGGCTGGTTGAAAGTGCTATGCAGATAGCAGGACTGTCCTAATGTCCACACAGGCTGGTTGAAAGTGCTATGCAGATAGCAGGACTGTCCTAATGTCCACACAGGCTGGTTGAAAGTGCTATGCAGATAGCAGGACTGTCTTAATGTCCACACAGGCTGGTTGAAAGTGCTATGCAGATAGCAGGACTAATGTCCACACAGGCTGCTTGAAAGTGCTATGCAGATACCAGGACTGTCCTAATGTCCACACAGGCTGGTTGAAAGTGCTATGCAGATAGCAGGACTGTCCTAATGTCCACACAGGCTGGTTGAAAGTGCTACGCAGATAGCAGGACTAATGTCCACACAGGCTGGTTGAAAGTGCTATGCAGATAGCAGGACTGTCCTAATGTCCACACAGGCTGGTTGAAAGTGCTATGCAGATAGCAGGACTGTCCTAATGTCCACACAGGCTGGTTGAAAGTGCTATGCAGATAGCAGGACTGTCCTAATGTCCACACAGGCTGGTTGAAAGTGCTATGCAGATAGCAGGACTAATGTCCACACAGGCTGGTTGAAAGTGCTATGCAGATAGCAGGACTGTCCAAACTAAAAGCTAAGGCACTGGCAAAACTCTGCTCTATACTGTATCTGTCATAATTGGCCGTTGCTTCCGATATTCATAGACTCAGACTGGATATATGTGTCGTTCTAAGATCTTCAATGTTTGTACATCAGTTATTGTTTGTGTTCAAGGAATCTTGTCTAAAATGCGAACACGACTAAAGATATTAAACTTTGTGTGTGTGTGTGTGTGTGTGTGTGTGTGTGTGTGTGTGTTGTGTGTGTGTGTGCGCGCGCGCGTGAGTGTGTAGTCCAAGGTGTGTGAAGTCCAGCCAGTGTTGCCAACCTGTACATTCAACGGTCTCAACCTGTCTGTCCCCAATGGCCTACTGCTGCAATTCCTCACAGAAGATGCAGAAGATGCACATGGTCAGTGGTGTGTGTCTGCACACACACACACACACACACACACACACACACACACACACACACACAGACACACAAGTGTGTTTTTACCGCGGTGCTGGGCCAATGGCCGTCAGTCAGTCACTCAGTCATGCATCAGGATCAAATGTCCTCTGAAGTGATTACATTCTCAATGTAGTTAACAGAATGTCCTCACAGTATAGTTGTACAAAACTGCTTATACATGTGCTGTGTATATCATCATCATTATCATCACCACCACCTGTGTCCTCAGAGGAGCACAGTATGTTGGTGAGACAGAGCTTCCCTCTGCATGGTGGGGGGACTGCAGCAGGGCTCCAGGACCCCTCCCTCTCCAGAGAGCTGTCCCGCATTGTCACCAGCCAGGGAGCTGTGGTCCGATGCATGAGAGATGGATCCACAGAGGTAAGCACAGCACCAGCATGAGAGATGGATCCACAGAGGTAAGCACAGCACCAGCATGAGAGATGGATCCACAGAGGTAAGCACAGCACCAGCATGAGAGATGGATCCACAGAGGTAAGCACAGCACCAGCATGAGAGATGGATCCACAGAGGTAAGCACAGCACCAGGGTAGAGAGATGGATCCACAGAGGTAAGCACAGCACCAGGGTAGAGATGGATCCACAGAGGTAAGCACAGCACCAGGGTAGGAAATTAGCGGGGCCTCGGGGCAAATTGCCCTCGGAATTGGGATGATGGGGGTTTTTAAATGCCCCGTAAAATAACGTTAACTTTCTGTATTTTAACATTACCCTGTATTTGCAAAGTGTGTCCGGATTTGTTCTGTATTTGCAAAGTGTGTCCGGATTTGTTCTGTATTTGCAAAGTGTGTCCGGATTTGTTCTGTATTTGCAAAGCCGACAAGAAAATGGCCAGCTATGCATCTGTACCGGCACAAGCCCCGCACCTTCTTCCTACTAGCGTTATTTACCTCAATGACAGGTAGCGCAAGCTAGCTGGCCAGCTAGTTCACTAACTCACTAGTTTTTTAATACATAAACCACCTGGTGAGTCATGACTAGAAACATATTAAAATGAAATAGAAACAGTCACTGACCCTCTCCCAGGCTGCCCAGGGCATAAACAAGTTGTCTACTATTGTGGGTTGGAGGATGGACTGGATAGTGACATGTACCTTTGTACTGTCAGTCAATATGTTATTTGAAAAGTTTTTGCCAAGTACATAACATGACAGACAGTGTTGTTGAGATTATAGGAAATTATGATTTTTAATTGTGATTGTTTATGAACTTTTAGAAATAAAATATCCTTGGATAAGAGTAATTGAATATTGGTTTCTCATAGAAAAACTAAGGTATTTTCCCAACATTTGATAAAATTGCGATGGAAATTATCCTAAATGTCCCCGAAACATATTTCACAAAAAATGCACCAGGCAAAAAATGCACCTGTTAAAAAAAGTTAATTGCCTCGCACACGCACACGCACACGCACACGCACACGCACACGCACACGCACACACACACACACACACACACACACACAAATGTGCAACATCAAAGTAATAAACATACACAACCACACACATATCTGTGTGTAGGTGCTGTTTGCAGATGGCTCGGTCAGTTTCAGCCAGGATTCTGGTCCAGTGTGGGTACCTGACTCTGAGGTTGAAGAAGAAAACACCCCCCCAGCAGAATGTAAAGAAGCCCAGGACAACAAGAAAGGTTAGACTGCAGTACCTGTAGAATACAATGCAGTGTTCCCCCACCACTGAATGAGCACAGTGGACCTCCCCATGCAGCCTTGTTCAACTCCACTATGAGATCACTACTGTCCCAAACATATAACCCAATGTTAAGGTTAGACTCACCCTAGCCTGAACGTTGAGGTCACAACTGTCCAGAAAGTTCTATTACTCCTGCCTGAGGCTCTCAACATTTCAGAGCTCATGTAAGAGGTTACAATCATCCCAAACATCCTGGAACTCAATTATCAGGTCACACTCGTATATTCTATTTGTGTGTGTGAATGCATTTATGTATATGTACTATATGTGTATCTGTCTGTACAGGGAAGAGCTCCAAGAAGGAGGCTGAGCCAGAGTTTGTCCCCACCCCTCAGAGAGGATGCTGGTTAACCACAACACCATCTGGAGCTCGCATCTCCACTGTGGGCAACACACACAAACACATCCCCATCGCCCCTGTGCTCGCCTTCCACGCTACAGACCCCTTCAGCCAGGCTGTGAGTGTGTCTCGAACCCGAGCTAGACTTGAAAATCAGGCTTGCAAGTTGTAAAGAAAATGTTGGATGCTGTGAGAAGGAAATAGAAATGAAACATCACAGACTCCTTGTTCTGTGCAGCCTGATTGGTCCACCTTAGGGAGCGTTTGCAATTTATGAAAGGGGTCCAGGAAGGGGGAGGGGCAGGTAGCAACATCTTCTATAAGCAACAGATTTGATTTCATCTTAATTTGATACAAAAAATATATATAAAAAAAGTTGATATTTTTTGTTGTCTGAGGTTTTTCAAAGTGTAGAATAGATTAGATTTTTTCCAAAAATTAAACAGTACGTCCCATACAGAATTCACTGAAATAATTGTGCACCTTGTATGATTCAAAGTAACCTTCCTAGCCTGGTCTGTGTTGTTGTGTCAGGTGATGCTGAGCCGGGAGGACCGGGTGGTTTCTGTCCAGAACTCGGACGGATCTTTGACCATAGAGCATGCAGACGGAACCAGGATCACCAGCCTCTACCAGAACACACCGCCTCACACGGCGCCACATACACTGCTACACACAGGTGACCAGCGCGCAAACAAAGAAAATAACAAACCCTAACCCTAAAATAACGAGTACATACACACACGCGCACACGCACATTTTCCAACTTTTGAATCTGACCTGACTGTTTGTTACTTTTCCAGGGGAGAGGCCTGAGAGCACTGAGTGTGTGTGCGACACACGCTGTGCACAGAGTATGTGTGAGAGTGTGTTTTCAAGGAGTGTGTGTGTCAACGGAGAGCAGAGTGGCAGGGACAGTGCTGGGAACGCATGTGGCGAGGAGGGCACCAGAAAGGCGTGTAGAAAGCTGAGTGTGTGTGAGACCAGCGAGGGAAGGCAGTGTGCTAACGGTAGCGTGTGCGAGAACGGTGATCAGAGTGTGTTTGCTGAAGAGACTGTG
The DNA here is from genome assembly GCF_964638095.1 of Poromitra crassiceps. Lineage (NCBI taxonomy): Eukaryota > Metazoa > Chordata > Actinopteri > Beryciformes > Melamphaidae > Poromitra > Poromitra crassiceps. The sequence continues at coordinate 28,913,915 of NC_139644.1, read as the reverse complement.
GGTGAGGGTGAGAATAGGAAGGGGAGGGCGTGTGAGAGCGTTAAGGCGAGTGTGTGTGCCAAAGAGCGCGTGCTATTGGTGGAGAAGGAGGGCTGTGCCACGGTGGTGATGTATCCAGAGCAACGCACCGCTCACGTCTTCCTGGCAGATGGCACTGTTGTCACGGGGAACAGCCATGGAGCCTATCAGGTGGGTGGTTGCAATATATATACAGTTAAAGGAGATTCAAATTGGAGAGCACACTCAAAAGTAAAAGTGATGAAAATAAAAGAAATAGTCTTCAGTGTCTCCAGATGTCTTCAGATTTGCAGTGTGCAGTTTTGCTTCCACTGAATACAAGCACTGGTATGTGTTTGTGTGTGTTTGTGTGTGTGTGTGTGTGTGTGTGTGTGTGTGTGTGTGTGTGTGTGTGTGTGTGTGTGGCGGGGGGGGGGGGGGGGGGGGTTCACAGGTATTCCCCTCCAGTGTGGGCCTTCTGCAGATCCAGGGAGATGGGAGGTGCTTATATTCGTCTGACCCCCCGATGACCCCTAGCCCAGAGAGTGACAGCCCCAGCTGCCAACCGGGAAGCTACATCATGAGCCACACAGACAAGGTGGCCTGTGACGTTACCGACCCTGACGGGAACCACTTCCAGGTCAGTTGCAAGTTGTGTCAGTATTTGTAGAGGTAAACAACTCGTTCATTGGCAAAATCGCAGGTGATAAATAGATCACACCTGATAAAGAGATAACACCTCCTTCCACTCAACGAGTTAATCTCACTCTTTAATAGTGGTAGTAGCTTTTTGTGTGTGTGTGTGTGTGTTTGTGTGTGTGTGTGTGTGTGTGTGTGTGTGTGTGTGTGTGTGTGTGTGTGTGTGTATGTTGCAGGTGATGGAAGATGGGCTGGTATCATTATTGATCTCCAGTCCTGCTGGGAGTAACTGGGAACAAGAGGAGGAGGATCAAGAGGAGGAAGATGGAGAAATGGGCAGGCTTCACGTAAAACACAGAGAACATTGTCCTAGGTAGGTGGGCTTTCACACCAGTGTGACACAAAGATGTGGGATGGATTTGCGGAATATTCGTGCGTGAATTTGATGCATGTAAAAGCTGGCACACTGGGCCGGAGCGACATTTTCCCGTTCTACTTTAGTTTTCACACCAACAGAAAAAGGTGATCTTTGCACTACCGTGTACCCTAGCTGCGTAGGAGGAACAGGACAAGTCTTAGAATCAGTAGACTCCTGCACACTGAACTTCATAGTGCTATTATAGATAGAGATTTTAAGCTTGATAACTTGTTGTGTTCCAGGTTCTTTCTGGTTTATGGGGACGGTTCAGGTACTGAACTGCTGAGCTCTCAGACTGTAGAGGAGCTGCTCTACCAGGCCTACTCTGACCCTACCATAGCCCTGCTGAAGGAGCCACTGCCAGACGCACAAGGTACACTCTTACTTACAGTATGAACTACATCTCCCAACAACAAGCCATTCAGTATGCAACCCTCTGGGATGTACTGTACAGTACGAGGGAAGTGATTCCGTTTGATTCAGTCATGTTTGTGACTACACAGCAGAGACCAGTGGTTTAGTCTACGTGATACGCAGGTACAGTATATGCCATATACCCACTAGGAAAGCTCCAGACTTTTATATACACGCTTAACAAGTTGTAAGATAAGCTAAGAAGGCTGTATGTAGCCAATTTGACAGCTAATGTTAGCCTTACTTCAGGAGCTAAACTCAAAAATGCTATATATAGGCTATCAATCTCAAGAAAGTTATGTGAATTTCTATTAATGGATAAGCATTTTGGCACGTGTGTGTGTGTGTGTGTGTGTGTGTGTGTGTGTGTGTGTGTGTGTGTGTGTGTGTGTGTGTGTGTGTGTGTGTGTGTGTGTGTGTGTGTGTGTGTCCCACCCAGGTGAGTTTGGCATTATCATCCTAAAGCCCAGCCACCAGAGTGTGTGGTCCCAATGGTTGCTAGGGAAACAGAACCCCGACATCATCCCCACCAACCTCAGGAATCGCAGCTGGCATGACTTCCCAAGAGTAGAGGTAGGTACACACACACACACACACACACACACACACACGCACACACACACAATCATACACACACTCATGCACGCGCACACACGCACTGCACACACACACACACACCTTCCTCACTGTCTCTCCTTATTACAGAAGCAGACAGCAGGTCCTGGGTTTGGTTGTGAGCTGGGCCGGGGTCTGACTCTGAGAGAGAGGTGCGTTGGTTCCCCAGCTCAGCGTCAGTCCGTCCACTGCTGTCCTGAGGTCCTGGAGCTCAGAGAGCTGAGGCAGCACCGAGCCCTCACCACTCAGCACAGGAACACTCTCGACACACGCCTGAAGGTAAAACACACGACTCAGTCATGTGACATGACTCAGTCACATGACTCATTCAGTCATTTTATTGTTTTCCTATCATTTATTTTCTTACATAGGGTGGTGATTTTGGATCTGTTCACCCAGCCGTCCTTGTTTTGGTGTCCGTTTTTGGTTCTAGTTCTTGTTGGTGTCATAAAATGATTTCTCTTTGGATAGTTTTGCTAAAATAGTTATGATAAAAGCACAAATTGTATAGAATGGCACCATATCTTTTCGGTTTCGAGCGAAATAGCAGTGAAAGTTATATTTCCTTTATTAATGTCATTTTAAGTTACATGGTGTCTACACCATTCTCTTCGCAAAGCTACATTCACCGTTTTATAACTTCTTTTTTAGTTGAATGTTTTCTAAAATTCTTTATTATGTCTTTTTCATTAAATGAGTGATGAGCTCCATGTAAGAAAGTTTGAGATAAAAATGTAAATGTTGTTTGTGTTTTATTAGAGTTTATGACAAAAGTACACCTCTATTGCCCACATCATATGTCTCCTACTTCCCTGTTCAGTGTAAAAACTACATACAGTATTACAGAAGACGATATTAGATAGGAATCAAATCAATTACAGTAGATTGGATGAGATACAGTTATTCAATCTTACAGTAATCCCCAAATGTAATTATTTCACCATTTCACATTGCCCTGGGGTTTAACATATTGCCTGTGAAATCTGGCTTTGCCTTTAGGAATACATGGAGAGCCTGTTGCAGAGGGAGCAGCTATCAGAAGAGATGAAGGTTAAAGACCCTCGCACCGACGAGGAGAGAGGCCATGCTAGGGACCTGCTCAAACTGGTCCTGGTCAGCACGCACGCACGCACGCATGTGTTACGGCCTCCACACATATAACAGAAATAAGGCTCAAGTGGAAACCACAACATAAGAAGAACGCCACACAAGAATCAAAATATAGGGTTTTTATTGTCCTTTTCCCCAAAGTATCTAATAAAAAAGGCCCAAAACCATAAAACTAAATAACCTGACAGTTTGGCCGAAATAAACAAAAGGGAGAGGGGTCTGGGCTGGCCCATATAGGGCCGTCGAAGCCAGCCCCTCTCCTTAAACTAACAATTAACAAACGTACAAAGAATAATTTAGATTAACTAAACTAAAACTAAGGACGAAAAACAACTACCATAACAGCCAGGTTAAACTAAAACAATAAAGCCTGGCACCTATTGTGCCAGGACCTAATAACGGAAAGAAAGGGGCAAAAGTATCAAACCAAATGTACAGGTGCTGCTGGGCTGGATTCAGGTGTAGAGTAACTGTGTCCCAGCAGCAAGCCAGCTTATATACCTGCAGATGCAGAGCTGCATCAGCAATTAGCTGAGTGTCTGCAGGTGTTCAGCCTTAGGTAAGGAGGAGCAGAGGAGATCAATTAAGGAACAGTACAAACACAGAATGTAAACACATGAATGTGCAACATGATACATACCATGTGTGAAGTTTATTATGCACCGTCCATGGCCACACGCAACACCCCCACCCTATGATGGTGAATACCGGGAGTGCAACGTGAGGTCATTCAGCAGTCAGAAACTTAGCATACAGTGTCGGCCAGGACATTGTCGTTGCCACGGACATGTCTGACCTCCACCAACCGCGCTGACAGCAAGATTTTAAGTCTCCTATACAGGCGTTCATAGGGACAGAGACATCACACAAAGATTATTAGTGTGCAAAATGTCCATCTGAAAAATCAAGCAAAGTTAACTGAATGTCGACCAGAAGTCAACCGAATATTGAACAAATTTAAGACATTTTAACCCATCATGTGGAAAAGTCCCACTCCGAATGTTAACTACTGCTAACCTTCTTTCAATGTTAACCACTGTTAACCCATCATGTGGAAAAAACCCACTCCTAACGTCAACCGAAGTTAACCTCTTCCTACTGTCAAAAATGTCAAAAGAGCAACATCAAGGCCATCCATTACTGCACAGGTAACTGAATGACATGACTCACTCAAGAGAACTCAATAGAGAACTCAATACAGCAATAGAAAAGGTATTGCATCCACAGAAAAGTCGCTGCAAACATTCCCGTAATAACCTGCCATCAACGCCTGAGCCCACGGTGACTGACAGGAGCGGGAAACGACAGGACAGCTTCTACTTTAGAGTTTTTCAGCTGCCCTTCAACGACAGCATTAAAGACACCCACAACATCTTCAGGGTCTTGAGACAAGGCCAACACAGCCCGAGTTCCAGCAGGGGTAGTGCTGGACAACACCAACACTACCTGAACATTACCAGCCGCTTCAGCACTGGACACCTGAAACATACCAAGAGAATGATGTGCAACAAACTCCTCTATTTTAAACTCCATCTTAAAGGGAGATGTCAATCAAATTGCCAATAGACAACCAAAAGAAATATCGCTAACGCGACAACAGGCAAACAACTGGTCCGCCGCAACACGACACAGACCAACTCACAGCCAAAGCGCAGCACCACGCACTAGAAAAAACACACTGCCCACTCAGCAGCACACAAACTGTGGCGTCCAAAACAGGTGCGCATAACACCGCACCAAAAATCGGCACACAAGAAAATAGACTATTACAAGTCCCAGAAATACAGACACAATGTGCCAAAAGTACCACCTCAGTGTTAAACGACGTGACAATTAACACTGTAGGGAGAGAAACTAATGTTTCTCAGAAACGAGAAAAAGTAGACGCGCTGGAATCCGCACCATTACGCACGCTACAACCTGAGGTGGAGAAACTCCCAATCCTCAGAAGAAGAAAAAAAACTCGCGATCGACGAGCCCCCATTATGTTACGGCCTCCACACATATAACAGAAATAAGGCTCAAGTGGAAACCACAACATAAGAAGAACGCCACACAAGAATCAAAATATAGGGTTTTTATTGTCCTTTTCCCCAAAGTATCTAATAAAAAAGGCCCAAAACCATAAAACTAAATAACCTGACAGTTTGGCCGAAATAAACAAAAGGGAGAGGGGTCTGGGCTGGCCCATATAGGGCCGTCGAAGCCAGCCCCTCTTTAACTAACAATTAACAAACGTACAAAGAATAATTTAGATTAACTAAACTAAAACTAAGGACGAAAAACAACTACCATAACAGCCAGGTTAAACTAAAACAATAAAGCCTGGCACCTATTGTGCCAGGACCTAATAACGGAAAGAAAGGGGCAAAAGTATCAAACCAAATGTACAGGTGCTGCTGGGCTGGATTCAGGTGTAGAGTAACTGTGTCCCAGCAGCAAGCCAGCTTATATACCTGCAGATGCAGAGCTGCATCAGCAATTAGCTGAGTGTCTGCAGGTGTTCAGCCTTAGGTAAGGAGGAGCAGAGGAGATCAATTAAGGAACAGTACAAACACAGAATGTAAACACATGAATGTGCAACATGATACATACCATGTGTGAAGTTTATTATGCACCGTCCATGGCCACACGCAACACACACACACACACACATATACACATTACACACACATTAATGCACACACACAGACACACAGGTAAGTTATATACAAGTAAGGTAGTAATATAAGAAGAAATAGCCTGATTATGATGTTTTAGTCTCTTCCAGAGACAGAGCGCCCAGGTCACACTGGCAAGAGGACTTCAGGTGGGTGACTGCTTGCAAGAGTGTTGCCTAAAATATTGTTAGAAAATGGCATTTACCTATTGATAGAGCTGTCACATACTGTACGTATTTGAGTTTTAATGTAGCTTACTGTACCCACAAGGAGTATTTTTCGAAAACGCGAGGTACAGTAGAAACGTAGACATTTCGTTTTGTGTGTGTGTGTGTGTGTGTGTGTGTGTGTGTGTATGTTCAAAGGGGACATAGCCAGTCTGTACAGTCAGGTGATGGGAGCCCCAGGTGAGCAGTCCGATGCAGAAGACACACCCAGAGGAGCAGATGACAGGTGGGAGAGCGAAAGCACACCCAGAGATGCTGATGACAGGTGGGAGAGATCACACTGGCATGCTTGATTAAATAAATACATAATTGCGACATTCCCTACAGTTACATCACCAATAATTGGAAAACTATGAATGATACAATAATTTTGTAACTTCCTCTCCTCTCCCCTCTAGTTGTAATGTAAAGGAGTCACAGTGGACCAAAAGAATTGCACAACACAGGTAACTGTTTTGTCTATTTCTCCCACTGTTTTGTTTTATTTTTTTGCACCAACTCAACTGTTCAATCCTTTTCACATTGTTGTATGGATGTGATGTGTGTGTTGCAGACAGGAGCAGTGTGAGGAGAAGGCCTATAGAGACATTGTTGTATGGATGTGATGTGTGTGTTGCAGACAGGAGCAGTGTGAGGAGAAGGCCTATAGAGACATTGTTGTATGGATGTGATGTGTGTGTTGCAGACAGGAGCAGTGTGAGGAGAAGGCCTATAGAGACATTGTTGTATGGATGTGTGTGTTGCAGACAGGAGCAGTGTGAGGAGAAGGCCTATAGAGACATTGTTGTATGGATGTGATGTGTGTGTTGCAGACAGGAGCAGTGTGAGGAGAAGGCCTATAGAGAGGCTCTGAGGAAGAGGACTGTTGTTCCTTATTTCCACCTGGAAAACACACCATTACACCAGGTATGTCTACACATCTATGCATGTGTATAGTCTACATAATGTGTGCTGGTCTGGAAGAACTCTTCACGTCGCTGCTACATATTGTTGGTAATGAGCCAAAGAAGGTCAAAAATGAGTTTTGTAGGTATTTTGAGTGATTTGGTTACTTCGATCTCCATAGTACATCAGGGTGAATAATTATTTTCATAAAACAAAATGGAACATATTTATATGTTTATGGTTTTGGTGGAATGCCACTGTAGAAAATAGAATGTTGTGGAATGTTTAAAGCCATTTTCGTCATGTTTTACTTTTAGACACATAACAGATTACAATACTCATAACTTTTGATCTGAGAGAGCTTTATCAGTCATTCAACAAGTTATATATAGGGAATAGTTTCTAATTTATGGGGGGGGGAGAAAATGTAAAATGTTCACCGTGTGAAGGGTTTTTGCAGGCCACCACATTATATACAGTAAGGTACAGTATACAGAGCTGTCTGGTGCCTGTTTTCCAGAGTCAGCTCCACCACCAAACACCAAACATGAGGAGTCTGTCCATAGATCAGCTCCACCACCACACACCAGACATGAGGAGTCTGTCCATGGATCAGCTCCACCACCAAACACCAGACATGAGGAGTCTGTCCATGGATCTCCCTCCAATCCCCAAGACAGGCCATGCAGAGGCCTTCCTGAAAGACGCCCCGCAAGAGAACAGTAAATGAAGGAATCACAGGCATATTGATACCAGGCTCCAATTAATGATTACCCAGTTAGGATTACAATATGTATAAAACAATTGAGACTGAAGTGAACTGAATAAATAAAGTATCAAAAACAACACCAAAATCCCAATTTTAATGCTATAGAGCAATGTGCTGCAGTGCTCAATTAAACGGATTAAATAACATACATGTCATGTTGTGTGTGTGCGTGTGCGTGTGCGTGTGCTTGTGCGTGTGCATGTGCGTGTGTAGCCCAGCGACCCCTGAACCCAACGCCCTCTCATGCAGCAAGGTAATTAAATTAAGAGGATGTTGTTAATGGTGGTGGTGATATCCCATAATGCTTCTTTGCAATCACAGTAAAGATGTCTCCTTTATTGGAGCAGAATTCTAGTCAGAATCAATGGGAATGAGTGAGCCTGACATACAGATCTCATGTCCAAGTGGAACATTTTAACATCATGTAATTAGCTTATTACTCCACAATGCATTCCAGCATAAATTCCCAATTTAGTATAAATTCCCAATGTTAATCTCCCACATCAAACTCCCATATTGGACTTGCAGATCCCTTGACTTTGTTTACATTTACTGATGTGATGCTGCTTGACCTCTCCTGCTATTGTGCTCTTAAATAGTCATGCAGCAGGAAGTGATGTGAGGCCTGTAGGGAGACCCACCAACCCCACACCTCAGACTGCAGGTTTGTCTCACACCTTACAGTCCTTCATCTCCCTCTAACCCCACACCTCAGACTGCAGGTTTGTCTCACACCTTACAGTCCTTCACCTCCCTCTAACCCCACACCTCAGACTGCAGGTTTGTCTCACACCTTACTGTCCTTCACCTCCCTCTAACCCCACACCTCAGACTGCAGGTTTGTCTCACACCTTACTGTCCTTCACCTCCCTCTAACCCCACACCTCAGACTGCAGGTTTGTCTCACACCTTACTGTCCTTCACCTCCCTCTAACCCCACACCTCAGACTGCAGGTTTGTCTCACACCTTACAGTCCTTCACCTCCCTCTAACCCCACACCTCTGACTGCAGGTTTGTCTCACACCTTACTGTCCTTCATTTCCCTCTAACCCCACACCTCAGACTGCAGGTTTGTCTCACACCTTACAGTCCTTCATTTCCCTCTAACCCCACACCTCAGACTGCAGGTTTGTCTCACACCTTACAGTCCTTCACCTCCCTCTAACCCCACACCTCAGACTGCAGGTTTGTCTCACACCTTACAGTCCTTCACCTCCCTCTAACCCCACACCTCAGACTGCAGGTTTGTCTCACACCTTACAGTCCTTCACCTCCCTCTAACCCCACACCTCAGACTGCAGGTTTGTCTCACACCTTACTGTCCTTCACCTCCCTCTAACCACACACCTCAGACTGCAGGTTTGTCTCACACCTTACAGTCCTTCATCTCCCTCTAACCCCACACCTCAGACTGCAGGTTTGTCTCACACCTTACTGTCCTTCACCTCCCTCTAACCCCACATCTCAGACTGCAGGTTTGTCTCACACCTTACAGTCCTTCATCTCCCTCTAACCGCACACCTCAGACTGCAGGTTTGTCTCACACCTCACTGTCCTTCACCTCCCTCTAACCCCACACCTCAGACTGCAGGTTTGTCTCACACCTTACAGTCCTTCATCTCCCTCTAACCTCACACCTCAGACTGCAGGTTTGTCTCACACCTCACTGTCCTTCATCTCCCTCTAACCTCACACCTCAGACTGCAGGTTTGTCTCACACCTTACCATCCTTCATCTCCCTCTAACCCCACACCTCAGACTGCAGGTTTGTCTCACACCTCACTGTCCTTCACCTCCCTCTAACCCCACACCTCAGACTGCAGGTTTGTCTCACACCTTACTGTCCTTCATCTCCCTCTAACCCCACACCTCAGACTGCAGGTTTGTCTCACACCTTACAGTCCTTCACCTCCCTCTAACCTCACACCTCAGACTGCAGGTTTGTCTCACACCTTACTGTCCTTCATCTCCCTCTAACCCCACACCTCAGACTGCAGGTTTGTCTCACACCTTACTGTCCTTCACCTCCCTCTAACCCCACACCTCAGACTGCAGGTTTGTCTCACACCTTACCGTCCTTCATCTCCCTCTAACCCCACACCTCAGACTGCAGGTTTGTCTCACACCTTACCGTCCTTCATCTCCCTCTAACCCCTCACCTCAGACTGCAGGTTTGTCTCACACCTTACTGTCCTTCACCTCCCTCTAAACGCACACCTCAGACTGCAGGTTTGTCTCACACCTTACAGTCCTTCATCTCCCTCTGTTAGTTAATACAGAAATGAATCCCCCGTCCTGTGACCTCACTAAATCTATCACAGGGACACTTTGAGGGCAGAGCCTGAGTTCTATTTTGCATAACCAGGCAAACAAATATAATACACCACTGCTGTTTATCTTGATGATATTTGGACTGTGAGTGAAATGTATTGATTGATTGATTATTGTGCATGCCTATGCCAGGTGACAGCAGTCTGAGAGGCTCATCTGGCCAGTGTAAGTCAGTCCAGCTGGATGTGACTGGAAACCCCAGGAGGACTAAAGTCACTCTACCAACCTGCATCCTTAGATCCAAAACCTGCAGCCAACCCAATCAACAGGTAATCACGTACTGTGCGTACACACGCACGTGCACGCATGCACACACAACACACACACACACACACACACACACACACACACACACACACACACACACACACACACACACACGCACGCACACACACATACACACACACACACACACACACACACACACTGACGGTACGTGCACATCATGAAGCGCTCGGCGGCTTGCCTGCTGAAAAAGCCGCTTTGACGCTGCATCTTGATAGGCTGTCTTGCTCTATTTCCGTGTCTGATTGGTCCATTTACCTCGCGCCCCCTGCCGCTGGAACCGCCCACAGCGTTTCACGCTCTGCGACAGCGAAACGCTGTGGGCGGTTCCAGCGGCAGGGGGCGCGAGGTAAATGGACCAATCAGACACGGAAATAGAGCAAGACAGCCTATCAAGATGCAGCGTCAAAGCAGCTTTTTCAGCAGGCAAGCCGCCGAGCGCTTCATGATGTGCACGTACCGACACACACACAAACAAACACACACACACACACACACACACACACACACACACACTACAGAGGACATAGCCGCCCCAGTGTTAAAAATATGCAGTTAGAAAAAGAAAAAACATTCTCTGCAATATCCCGTGGTCTGTAAAAACAAGCTAAAATATTTGTTCATGAAATGATCAGTGATTGTGCAGCTTGGCGATCACGGACCAATAGCAGGTGGAGCTGCGGCTCTGGGAAACCCCTCGTCTCGCAAGCTGCACAAGGACCTCAAGATACTCCGGCCATTTTTGGAAACAGAATGCGCCTCGCAGTGGTCAGCTGCGGTAGCGCGGGCCCCTATAATCAGCCTCTCTAAACAGTAACTCAACGGGAGAACACTCTAAATTTCGTGGATTCACATCTTTTCTGGGCGTACTGCAAATCTTGATTGAAGTGGTGTAGTGCAGGGATGTAAAACAACAACCATATTGTGGAAATTAAGCAAAATTTTTCGTTTTTTTCTTTTAGTTTTTTCAAGATAAATAGTAAATGCAAAGGACCCGAGGTTAAAACCACGGCAATGCACTTCTGACGGAGTGGACGACAGCCGCATTAGCTATTTATCTTGAAAAAACTAAACAAAGAAAACGAAAAATTTGGCTTAGTTTCCACAATATGGTTGTTGTTTTACATCCCTGCACTACACCACTTCAATCAAGATTTACAGTACGCCCAGAAAAGATGTGAATCCACGAAATTTAGAGTGTTCTCCCGTTCAGTTACTGTTTAGAGAGGCTGATTATAGGGGCCCGCGCTACCGCAGCTGACCACTGCGAGCCTGTGCGAGGTTCTTTTGGCGCTGTCACGCTTCCAAAAATAAAAAATGGCGGAGGCTGCTGGGCGCTGATGTTGCAATGGGGCAATATGGAGCTGTCAGTTCTTTCCATAAAAGTTCTTTGGTCTGGGTACCTTTGGATAATTCACAATTCCTTTCTAATTGAAAAATGAAACGCCTGAAAAACAGGTGAAAATTGTTTTTCAGTCAGAATCGAAAAATGAAAAACCAATCAAAATACGACACCGTTTTTCATTTTGGCCAATTCATTTTATCATTATTCTTTTTGGATTGAAGAATGGATGAAACAGTGTTGCATTCATTCTGCACCCTGTTTTCCAGTTCCTGTCAGTGGAGGAGCCGGTGAGGAGGAAGTGTCGAACCGTTTCTCTGATTGATCCCAGTTCTGTAGCCAGGGGTTTCCAGCTCCGTCCAGCCACGGTGGACTTTGGGACGCTCAGGGAGGGCGCCTCATACGCCGTTACCGTGGTGATGAAGAACGTTGGCGTTGACACCTGCAGGTGAGACACGAGATAATGGATGGACGGACCAGGAGGAAAGAACCCTGAGTATTGATAAGCACCTCAAAAACTATAGAATCATGGGTGCAAAACGGCAATTTAGTCATGTCAAAGTTATTTTTATTTATCTATGAATTGCATCAGCTCAGAGGATGCCATTTGACTGTATGAACACATGCACACGTGTGACAACGTTGCTGTGAAATTGTCCTTTAAGAGGTTAGGAAAAAGTCCTCATGTGGGTCACGTCAGAGTTTGAGGGTAAAACATTGACCTGTAACTATTTGTGTCTCTTCCTTCAGGTTCAGTGTGAAGCAGCCACCTCCTGCTTCAGGCCTCCGAGTGCTCTACAACCCTGGGCCTGTAAGTTTGAAATTCCCATCCCGGGAGTATGTACCACAATACATATACAGTATGCGATGTACAGTCTCTCTGTTTGTGTGTGGCCTCAGGTGGCCGCAGGGTTGCAGGTTGAGCTGCAGGTTGAGCTGTTTGCCATGTCTGTAGTCCGAGAGGGAGAGCCAAAGAACTACATCTCCCAGCACATTCCCATTCTCACGGAGACAGACATCCTCTACCTCCCTGTCACTGCTAATATCCTTTATACACTTTAAGAGAGATCATTTTGGGAGAAACATTTTTGCTTGTTAGAATGCAAGCCAATATCGGTTTTCAAGAACAATTCATCCTCAACATTCTATTATGCAAATCCATTGAGTCCTCTATAAGTTTTTAGCTCTTTTTGCAACTGTTGCATCTGTTGCTTAATGCACTTTTTTTTTTACTCTTTTTTAAAGTTTTGTTGTGATGCTTTTAAATGTCCATTTTATTCTCTTCTTTTATTCTTTTATTTTCCTGTCATCCATTTTATGTGAAGCACTTTGAATTGCCTCCGTGTATGAAATGTGCTATACATAAACTTGACTTGACTTGACATTACCTCTCCCTGGAGATGTGCTGCGGCAGCTAAAATTCAGCCAACAGGCAAGCTAATATTTCTTAAAATTGTGATCATAGATACAGAACTGAATAATGCTGTTTGCTTTAGAAGTATGATTTAATTATGACTGCATGATGCCCAGAGCAGCTCATGCTTACTGCTCCTGAGGTGTGCATTCTAAAAAGTGAGGATAGTCTTTAAAATAATGTCAGTGTTGTTGGTTTACCTTCCAGCTAATAGTCTGTCTGTGTTCTCTAAACCCAGTCAGGGTTCAACAGTAATTGTATCCCAATAATAATTGTGTTAAGCCATGTACAGTAGTACAATTGTGTTAAAGCCAGTGTCTGCATTGTAAACTAGTCAGATGTTTCTGCAGGGCCAGTAGATTTCTGTTTTACATGTTAGACGTTGGCCCTTGACCTGAATCATCTCACCCATCCTTCCTGAGAAGTTCTATGACATTTGGTTGAAAGACCACAGCAATACACAAAAAAACAAGAAAGGCTCCAGGGTCCGTCACCTGTCCTCCACCCCACCAGTGAGACGAGGCGTGGTGCTGCCCCACAGACGACCCCCTCCTCTCACCACTCCAGCACACACAGGTTGGTATCTTCCTACGACAAAAGATTGAACTGAAAAGCGACATCTCTGCATATAGAAAGAGAGGCTTATGTCACTGAGACATTTGTTTTTGTACATTTCAGAAGAACATGCCAATCCCACAGTCTCTGAGGAATAAACACCCATTTCCAATCACATTTCACAGCATCATCCCAGTCCCAAGGTCAAGGTTACTTTATTTGTACCCGTAGGTGGATTTGGTAGACATTTAGGATTCTTATCTATTGTCTTGTCTCTGCTTCTTTCTTCATCAAAAATGACATATTCTTAAAGATATAATTTGTTTTATCGTCCATCACCAATTAAAATCTTTATCCACACTGAAATAATTGTTGCCAGTGACTTTTAGGGGTTATTGTTTATTATGTAGGGGAGCTCTGTTTTTGCTTGCCCTTTCCACAGGGAGGTTGAAGTACTGAACAATTACCGATTGTCTGTAAAGCTGCCACTGCCGGGGACTAAGGGTTTTGCTTGTGGACACTGTGAAAGCAACATGGGGTATTGGTTCCTATTCTTCCGGTTTAAAAGTACTTTCTCTCATCAGTGTCTCATCTCTGCAACCTAAAAATGTCCTCCTTCGAGCCGGATTTGAACCAGCGACCTAAGGATTTCAGCAATCAGCTCCTACAGTCCTCCGCTCTACCAACTGAGCTATCGAAGGGACTGGAGCATGTAAGTAACAAGGAGTAACCTATACATTTCCCACCAATGCAAGGGAGACCAGGTCAATTGTAAAACATTTTGGTTTTGATGTCATTACTGAGAAGCCCTAGCCTGGTAAACCAGCCGGACGCATGAGCTCACATTTCATTTTGTCCTACCACGTGAGAATGTGAGCTCATGTGACCGGCTGGTTTACCAGGCTAGAAAAAACCCTTGTTGGTGTAACAGTGGCCAGTAGGTGGTGCTGTGCAGTAAGTAAAGCTCACTCTTTGAGACTTCAAGAGACACTCTAGCAGCACATGTTTGAGCTCATGTGCTTTAGCCTCCTTGGTAGAGAGTCTGTCTCCCATGCCGGAGGTTCCTGGTTCTATTCTCAGCTGCGGGGGGCGACCATAACACAGGTTATATTTGAATATTAGTTTTATGTAGGTAAGGTGTATCTGTGTTCTACTTGTTAACAATCATAAAATGTTTTTACAATGTTACAGTCACAATATTGATCGAAACACTAGAAGTCAAATGTTACATCTGCCCCCACGTACAAGGGTGATTGTAACAGCATATGAGGGCAATTGGAACAACACACATAATGCCTTCATATAAATATGACCTGCTCCATCAAAATGAGTTACATTGACGCCTCAAAACATTTTGAATTGATTACACTGTTTGAAAGAGAGAATGTAAGCTTTCTGGTGAGATGCTCCCCTTTACATCTTGGCTGTTTTCCAAACTATATTTTTTAGGAAAAAGGCCCTAGATCATATGCACTTTCTTATTGATTGTTCTGTGGTAGGGCACACCATCTTTAACACACACCAGCTAGGTTAAATATCTGCAATATCTGCACATGTGGATATATGTTGCCACTTGCCTTCACGTTTTATTTTTGTAATTGTCCTTAAAGTAGTTTTGAGAGAAGTGGCTAAGCGCATTACATCTTTAGATATCATAGGTTCATATCACAGGTTTCAATCAGCTGGGATTGAATATGACCACTGTGGAATAGAGAAGAAGACACAATGCCTATTTTCAGCAAATGGAGATACAGCATCATCTGGTGGTAATATGTGGAAAGTATTTTGAAAGGAGGCAGTAAATACTGGCTAGATTTAAAACCACTATGCATCACAACAGGGATGCCGGAACCGCCCGGGCCAGGTGGGCCGCGGCCCGGGTACTTTTCAAGCTGTGCGTTTTTTTTTACCTGCTACCTGATATGAGCCCCGGTTGAGCCAAGCGCCTGTGTGTCACTCATCCGCTCCCAATGATAGCTCAGCTGATGCGATTTGAAACACAATAGGCTACACAGTCCCACAATACACACTTCATTGTTTACACTGTTGGGAGGTGGGGGTGGGTGGGCGGCGGGCGCCCACTCGGGCCCACCTGAGTTTAGACTGAAACGAGTATTACTGGTTTTTACATTGCGTGCACCGGGAGGTGGGGGTGGGTGGGGGGTGGTCGCCCACCCGGGCCCACCTGAGTACAGACTGAAATGAGTATTACTGGTTAGTTACATGCCGACTGCCCGACTCGTAACAACAATGAAACGACAGGTGCTTAGAAATACACACTGCTATGCAGTCTTGGCTATAAAAGTTGTGATGTGTCATTTGATAAGATTTGTACTTTTAGATGTTTCAATACAGACATCACATGAAACCCATGACCAAAATATGCATGCACCCTGCCCCATTTAATTTCCCTCTACTGCCTACTACAGGCAAATAAGAGGATTACCTGGCTTTGTTCATGTAAATACACCACTAGCTTAGAGTGTCTGTGACCTCTAGTGACTGGCCTGACACGCCACGCCCCCAGCCCCTCCAAGTTCAAATGCGTTCCGCTATCCCTGCATCACAACATTAATACACTGAGATGCATATTTGTAACGGAATATTTGTCATTTCACCTGATTGACAGATGTCACTTTCCTCACCTCTTCCATTCGCCTTTCACAAGGAAAGGAGGAGAGTAGAATAGAGACAGTACAGTGGGAGGGAATCAACCTTTCCTAAGTCCCGCCCCTTTTTGCTCTGTGCTCCAATAAGTTGAGCAAGCTTGTAGCAGCCTATGAGCCAGCCTAGTGTGTGATGTCACATTTCACTCTAGCTGACTTTCCAGGCTGCAATTTTTACTAAATCCACACATTTTAAAACTGTGACATTTCCCACAACTTTAACACTACAGACTAGTACATACATTATATTATACATCAGACCCTTCAGCTACTTCTGCTCTCTCACTCACAATGTCAAACTAAAAGGATGCTTCTGAGATATTAGCCGTTGTCTCAGTCTGACACAGCTTTTCCACTCTATTCCACACTGCTGCTCTCTACACATGGTAGTTCACAGAGGTTCTGACCAAGGGGCCGGACTTAGGGAAGCTCAATCGTAGATTTTAGTATGAGCATCATACAGTAGAAGCATCTCCACAGAAAAAGAAATGGTGAGACTTTTTTAACTAAAAGCAGCAAGAAAGTTGAACAAGAGGGTCACAGAGGATATGAGGGAGGAATGATGAAGGTTTTGGACTGTACCATCACATGACAATGTTCCTAAGCATCTAGAAACATTTATAAGTTTAATACTAGCAATGAGACACAGGATAACGGCAAACTCCCCATGAAATTGAGTTTAATAGGTTGTTAAAAATAAGGCTATGATGCTGTTTTAGCAAACATTGACCAGGAGGAACCACAGTTAATGGCATCCAAGGTCCAGAGAGAAGCCTGGTACAACAGGTACACCAGACCATTCTCTGGGTATTACACATACACATACAGTGAGCATACACACACACCCCACATTTGCAAAATCAAACACACGTTGACAAATGTGTCTTACTTTCAAACTCCATCTACATGTGTACACACACACACACACACACTCAAACACACAATCAGACATCCACCCCACCCAAAACGGTGGCAATAAACAAGAATTTAGCTGATAACATAGCAGTGTTCTCTTAAAAAAGACATGCATAGCTTAGTACAATGAATGCGTTGTTCAAAACCCACCTAAGTAAGTTATTGTCCGGACAGTTTTGATTTCATGGTTTGACAAAAATTCTGCAACATGATAAGTTATTTTAATGTAACCATTATTAACAATCATGTAAACTCATTGGACTAAAATATTTATTTTTTTACAAGTAATAGTCTCCTATTATATTTTGTTCATGTAGAAAGTTACATTCTGAACCCAGGCAGGTTCAATAAGAAAGGAAATAAATACTGGAATGGCTACAACATAATATAAAGTTATTCTTTTGAAATGGAAAAGAAATGGACTGAGGGCCAATCCTGTCCCAACTCTTCAGATATAAAAGCAAATCACAACCTGCTATTATGTTACCAACACGGTCAAAATACTGATTACTTAATTTAAAAAAAAGTCTCACAGACAAGTACAAAAATGAAAAAAATAAAATAAATAAAAATCAGCAATTAATAATTGCCTTTGAGGCCTCCAAAAGCATTTCAAACAACAAAGCAAATGATGAACCAATCAGGAGAAGGCCCTCTCTAGTGCTGTGTGCATGTCCATTATAAGGTGCCACACAAAAACTTCAATACAATTTCATGTAAATTATATTTTCCAAGATGACACCCTAAAAAAAGACATATCTCCTTCAGATTATTATAGTCATAAGACTTTTAAAACTTGGGAAACCGATAAGATGTTCATGAAATGGTTGGATAGTTTTCACAACGCTTCTCCTTCTGTCCTTTGGTTAGTGGGGTGACACCTCACTAGAAATAAAGGTCTTGTATAATGTCCCCTCCACACAGTTAGCACGTATTAGTATAGTGTACATGACCACAGGTGTTCTTCAAAACCTCAAGCGACTAACATCTACATCTTAAAGTGCCGACAAGCTGAGCATAAAGGAAGCCCCGATCACACAGACACATTTCCTGGAACAATAACAGAACAGGGTTCAGCTTGAAAATGGCGGAGCAGGCAGACACTTGGACGGAGATACAGGACTTCCCCATGCAGGCTAATGCTAACCTACAGTAACCTGGCTCTTCTACACTCAGGAAACCCCAACGTACCCCGACACTGATGACATCGACAAAGGTACAAACATTTTAAAAATAAGTCTGTGCCAAATAGGGCTGGGTGTCACTCAAATGTTGATACAGCTTCTAAAACAATACTTTTTTGCATTTCATTATGCAATAGTCAACTATTTTTTGTGCACCATGTG
This sequence comes from Poromitra crassiceps, assembly GCF_964638095.1. Lineage (NCBI taxonomy): Eukaryota > Metazoa > Chordata > Actinopteri > Beryciformes > Melamphaidae > Poromitra > Poromitra crassiceps. The sequence continues at coordinate 28,895,326 of NC_139644.1, read as the reverse complement.
TGCATGCTAGCTTCTTTTCTAAATGTAATCATCAAACTATAAGCTTTTTGATTTCTTAAAATACATTTTGATACCAAAAGTCATGATACCAAAATGTATTGATACTAGGGGTGTCACAATATATCGTCCCACGAAATTTCGCGATAGTAAAACGTCACGATATGTATCGTTGAGATGAAATCTCATATCGCGGAGGAAAAAAAAGATTTTTTTTTTTTTTTTTTTTTTAAATAGACTAAGAAACGTCTTTGTTTGTTGAAGTTCAATGTGTGGAAAGTAGTTCAGAGACACATGAGAAGTTATACAGGAGAGAAACCATTCAATTGAGTTTCTGGCAAAACTGTTTACTTGACAGGAAAAACTGAAGATACATAAAAAATAGATTAAGAAAAGTCTTGTTGTTTGAGTTTGAAGAAAAACTGAAGATGCATAATGAGAATTTATACTGCTGAGAAACCTTTTAGTTCAAAGTAAATCTAAGTGACGGTGTAACTCATTCTATTTCAAGATAAGCCTTATCTCCAATCTCATGTTTTTTGTAGTTGTTATTGTAATAACAATTTCCCACAACAGCATGTTTTGTATTTGTGCATTTCAAATAAAATACTACTTTTCCAGTCATATATTGTCATTATTCAAGTTTAAAAAAATATTGTTAAAATCGTATCGTATCGTATCGTTATCGTGAACCCAGTATCGTGATACGTATCGTATCGTGAACTGAGTGTATCGTGACACCCCTAATTGATACCCAGCCCTATTGGTATAAAATGTTCAACACAGGAAGACGCACATTCTCTCTCTCTCATACACACACACACACACCTGATGCACACACGTGAACAGACGTGTTTTACATAATGCAAGTCTTAAGTCTAAAATATAAAATGCATTTTCAGTTCACTTTGAAACCTCCTGTTCCCTCATATTAAGTTATGCTTAGTGTACTAAATACATGACTACAAAAAAACATTTCAAGTGATTTGTAGTCATCTTCCCTTGTCCATTGATGTATCCCTCATATCAAAACCCTTTTTGACAGGGAGACAACAATGTCAGATATTACGATACCAAACTATGCCGACACCCTTTGTGTTGACTTGGCCCTTTTCTCCTGTGCACAAGTGTTTCTAATATGCTACTTGACAGAAGGGAACAGTTCCTCGGACGGATTCTATACCTTAACATAACCTCGCCTAACCGCCTTCAAGTTCATAAAGAATAAACTGTACAAAACATGGACTAAAAATAAGTGTTTCTTTTACAAAGAAGGTAGTCACCTACTCAGGTATTAAGAACAATCGTAATATAAAATCAAAAACCGAGGGGCGGGGCATGCGGGGGTTGTTGGGCGACCCCTGGCGTTGGAGATGGCAGTCCGTGATTGGCTTAGTCGTGACAGGTTGCGACCTGCCAGACGACGAGGTGGCTGCGCTCGGCCTTGGTAGGCGTGGTCTGCTGCCTGGCCGGCGGCTCTGACAAGCCGTCCAACTCACTGCCCTCGTCACCTGAGGAGGAAGAGGATGGGTCAAACAACAGAGTCCAGCAGGTCACCGTCACAGTGTAGACAGAGGGTATCTTTACACTAATTTACATTATTGCAAGCAACATATATATAGATGTGTTCACCGATCCACCATGTTGTTTAGAATGGGTTGCCATGGTGAAGTTTGGGTGGAGTTTACGGGGGTTACGCCAGTATGGAGGGCTTAAAGTAGCATTTCTGGTTTAGGACACAAGCTTCCTGAATAGCGTGCCGTACGGGTTGCATAGACTCGTCGACATGTCGAAGTTACTACGACAAGTCGACGTCCCCCTGCAGGCGTTGACTTGTGGTGACGTGTTCCCCCTTTTCCTAACGGAGTGTGTCAAGTGTTGTGTTGTGTTGTGTTGCGAGTCCCTAAATGAACTGCCGAGCAGCTGGACCGGAGCTAACTTAAATGCTAGCGCGGCGCTCATCAACAGTTAAGCCCCATTCAGACTCACTAAGCTGTGGCAGCCATTTCTTTCTTTCTTAGTCCTATGATCATAGCAGCCGCGGTCACCGGCTAGTCCCTAGACAAACGACTGCCTAATAACGATAGTAATAATAACGTTGTCCGGGGCCGCCGGTGCTGTGACAATACCTACACACGTACAGCATGCATGCACATACACCACACAGTGGGGGGCGCTCACCCATTCTGAAGTCAATATAGCCTTCTCCTCCACTCATAACAAGGTAGGATTTGGGTTCAGAGGTCACAGTGTCAGAGGATTCAGATGCAGGGTCATCGGAGCCGGAGTCCGCACTCCCTGGAGGAGGCATCACCTGACCTGGGGGGGAGGAGTCAGAATGTTAAGCCAGGAAGCCTGAACACGACAAGAAAGAAACGGCAATGTTCTCTGAGTGATTTGCATGTCTTTTTGTCAACATTTCTGCCACTGGACACCACAGTATACTGCTGCTCGTCTCTTACCTGGCACTGGACACCACAGTATACTGCTGCTCGTCTCTTACCTGGCACTGGACACCACAGTATACTGCTGCTCGTCTCTTACCTGGCACTGGACACCACAGTATACTGCTGCTCGTCTCTTACCTGGCACTGGACACCACAGTATACTGCTGCTCGTCTCTTACCTGGCACTGGACACCACAGTATACTGCTGCTCGTCTCTTACCTGGCACTGGACACCACAGTGTACTGCTGCTCGTCTCTTACCTGGCACTGGACACCACAGTATACTGCTGCTCGTCTCTTACCTGGCACTGGACACCACAGTATACTGCTGCTCGTCTCTTACCTGGCACTGGACACCACAGTATACTGCTGCTCGTCTCTTACCTGGCACTGGACACCACAGTATACTGCTGCTCGTCTCTTACCTGGCACTGGACACCACAGTATACTGCTGCTCGTCTCTTACCTGGCACTGGACACCACAGTATACTGCTGCTCGTCTCTTACCTGGCACTGGACACCACAGTATACTGCTGCTCGTCTCTTACCTGGCACTGGACACCACAATATACTGCTGCTCGTCTCTTACCTGGCACTGGACACCACAGTATACTGCTGCTTGTCTCTTACCTGGCACTGGACACCACAGTATACTGCTGCTCGTCTCTTACCTGGCACTGGACACCACAGTATACTGCTGCTCGTCTCTTACCTGGCACTGGACACCACAATATACTGCTGCTCGTCTCTTACCTGGCACTGGACACCACAGTATACTGCTGCTCGTCTCTTACCTGGCACTGGACACCACAGTATACTGCTGCTTGTCTCTTACCTGGCACTGGACACCACAGTATACTGCTGCTCGTCTCTTACCTGGCACTGGACACCACAGTATACTGCTGCTTGTCTCTTACCTGGCACTGGACACCACAATATACTGCTGCTCGTCTCTTACCTGGCACTGGACACCACAGTATACTGCTGCTCGTCTCTTACCTGGCACAGCCACAAAAAACTTGACAGCATCTCGATGTCCATGGAAACACAACTGGGCGTGGGCCATGGAGCAGTATGGCACGAAGCTGCCTGGCATGACACAGTCTGTGCCGTCGTCACTGTACACCCGTACTGCGCCACCAGGCCGATTTGGCACTACTCCCGTCGTCTTGTTGGCTGCAGGAACAGGACGTGACAAAATGGGGGGAGGGGCATATTGCCATGGTTCAGTGTCACACACTTCTTCATGGATTTCGTATTTGTTGTATTTGCAAATGTTGCAGTGGTGCATTAAAGCAGGGTGGGCCAAAGCCAAAGCCCAGCTGCAATGTGACTTCAAAACCCAGCTCAAGTCTTAGCAGCAAAATGCCAAGTAACCAACCAGATGACAGAATAAGAGATGAAAAACAGGATATGACTCATATGGAAAACAAAAGACTGACTGGGAAGAGACTGTAAAGACAAAGAGATAAGTTCTGAGGTTATTGGTGAGGAGGGCAGTCAAAACAGGGTCAGGCTTGGTTGAGACAGAGGGCAACTGTCAGAAAAGATCAGAATGTTAATGACTCACTGAGATGCACAAACACACACAGCCACACATACAGGGAAACCCCCCAACCCCAATTTACTTGCTTAGTTAGTTCCGCTCAGTTCCTAGATGAATACAGGATCGTTATTTGATCCCATGTTGTAGACACTCAATAATTGAGCCAAGATAGCCTGATATTGCTGTTTGACTTCAGACTACATCAAATACATAAAAAGATCTGTCTGAAGGCATTTATTTGTTTCTGACTCTGGAAGTCACAATCTTTGAGGGGGTTATTCTATATTCTATGTGATCTCCCTTTGATAACTAATTGATTTGAATTTGATAACTTCACCTCCCACTTTGAAAACCTCAATAATACAATATCACAACCTGCTCCAATGGGTTGGGATTCAACAACAGTGCATGGAGGACACAGACCTCTCGCATAATAACTTGCTTGCTTTTATATCATCAAATCTCACAAATATGCCACAAGTTACAGTATATGGTCCGTTTTATGTGTGTGTTATATTTGCACACTATAGATTTCAGATGCTTCTGGTAAACCAGGCCCTTATACGTACCATCAGTGCCAAGAGAGAAAGAGGCAAGAAGTTCACAGAGCGCAATGAGGAGAAAAAGGGTGAGTAAGAGGAAGGAGACAATGGGACAAGATACTGGAGCGACTGAGCAAGAGAGCGAGCAGGATGGACAGAGTGAGGTAAACCTATAGGGGGCGTATGTGCAGGGAAGACAAGATGCAGAGAGGATGCAAGGCTAGCCTACTGTAGGTGGAAATTAGAGCGAGATAGAGGTTAAAGGTTAAAGGGGGCAGAGAGAAGAGAAGAGAAGAGAAGAGGTGAGGCTTTCAAGGGTTGCTGTATGATGGCGACTCACCCCTAAGGCCCCTCAGTGAGTGTCCATGCTGAGGACCTACGTAAAGTCAAAGAGTGGAGATGGAAGGTGATAGGATGAGTGGAGGAAAGGATGGAGGGAGCAGCAGAGGTTGAAACAGCTTTGATCAGTGTGATGGAATTTTCTTTTAGAGATAGTGAGTGATTAACTTCAAGCTTTCAATTAATATCCTGAACTGAATTTACTAAGTAATCTGATCCACACTGCCCCCCCTAGACTACCCTCCACTTCTCCCACTGTAATGTAAATATTAGAAACAGAAGTGGGCTTTAGGGTGTGTGGATTGTGAGCATGTGGTTTGGAGGTGAGAGTGTCTGTCCCATGCGGGTGTGATACCTTCAGACAGCGGGATGGAGATGATGACGCCGTTCCCCGTCCCCACCCACAGTCGTCTGCAGGACACCATGAGAGCTGTGATCCTTACAAAGGAGAAGCCCAGTTTACCCGTGCCTGCAACACACATGCACGCGCACACACACACACACACACACACACACACACACACACAAAGACCATGAATCTGTTTGCTGTTTCTAAACGTGCTTGTCGAGAGACACAGGGCCAGAGCGCAGATCACCTCTTCCACAGATGCCACCCATCCTGTCCCATCTACATCAGGGTTTCCCGAACTTTTTTGCACCGCGGACCGGTTTAAAATGGACAATATTGCTGCGGACCGCGGGGGGGGGGGGGGGTACAGTATAAAATACACAGGGCGTATTGTCCTCACATGAAGATTAGGGATGTAACGATAACCGGTTTTAATGATAACCGTGATAAAATTCCTTACGATAACATACCGTTTCAAATTTTCATTATCATTAAAACCGTGGTACTGTGATTACAGTGCTTTGAAAAACATGGTAAATACTGTCCATCATCAACCAAAGTTGGCAACAGTCTCCCAGATGCACAGCCTTGGAGAAATTATTTCAGTGAGTGTATCAATCCTTTTTGGGTGCGAGTTTTCAATATAAAATTTTGTAAAATGATTTCAGTGAGTCTCTCAGTACTTTTTGAACATTTTCAGCAATGTTTTACGAATACCTACCATGATAATACAATAACTGTGATAATTTTGGTCACGATAATCGTGATGTGAAATTTTCATACCGTTCTCTAATGAAGATCATATGAAAACATTGCATTTGCAACAATTTGTGATTTCACTCAGTCAGTCGTCTTTTTTACTACACAAAAGGTGTGCATTGTAACCCGACGTGCAAATTAACCAATCCAGCATGGGGTCTTAACGCCGTGGAGTTCAGACTTGACTGGTCTTGTGAAATGTAACTCTGTTATAATAGGATTAATGGTGATTCAGTATGTTGCAATGTGAGACATGATCAGAGGAGAATGTATTTTTATCAGACAAATGTAATTAGGAACATGATTGAATATTTGACAGGATTTCTATTTAATCATTGGATATAATTTACACTGTTTTAATCATTTGACATGAAGTTACACTGTGTACACATTTAACATTTATATATAATCATGATATACACTGTTTTAAATCATCTGATAGGATTTGCACTGTTTGAAGCATTTGACATGCTTTATACTGTATGAGAGAAGTTACCCGCACAGAGAAACAGTGAAAAGGGGAAGTTACAGTGGGATGTCTGTGCACTTACTGAAAGCCACATACTGCTAACTGAAGTGAACCATGTATCATGTGATTGAGATGCCGGGGTAGGAAACATGAGAGGTTGGGCTTAACGCTACGTTCACACAGGGCACCTACGCCTTGCCTTGCCTCAACCCACGCCTACAGACCTTGAGCTGGGCGTGAACCTATCACACACACGTTTTTGCGATCACACTGCACGCCTATTCCACGTTCACCTGAGCCGAGTCACAAGCGCCTCTCCTCTCTCCCGAGTGTTTTTTTTTGTCACGTGTGGTCCCGAATTATCATCTCTCCTTCTTGGGTGACTGCTGTCATAGAGAACTGGATGCTGTTGTACTAAGTGGATTAACTTTTCATTGTCCATCTTGCTTCTTCGGTCGCTATTCTCTCTCCTGAAGATTTGTTTACCGACGAGGAGAAAGCCCCACGTTATAGCCACCCGTCAAATCTCTCTCTCTCTCTGCTCAACACTGTTGTAGTAACTCCATTTTATTTTGAAATTCAGTTGCCTTTGCCATTTCCCACGGATCTTGTCACGTTTTTCCTTCATGGCTTGACAGAAGAAGTCTGCCTTCACGCGCGTAGTCGGCTTGAAAATAGAACTCACGCCTAAATGATAAAATCGGCGCAGGTCAGGCAAGGCGTGGGTACACTCAAGGTTCACGTTGAGGCGCCCTGTGTACACAGCCTCATTGACTAAAAAGGACACCTATTTAAAAGTGTGGGTAAAGGCAAGGCGTAGGCAAGGCTTGGGTGCCCTGAGAGGAAAAGAGAAGGGTTCTTGTGTGAACGGTTAGGCGTCAGTTCAGCTTGTGCCTGCCTCAAGCTTCAGCTCTACTTATGTTCGGCATCTTGTGTGAACAAGCTAACGCATCTCCTCCTCTGATACTGTTGCTTCTCGGTCTAGCTGTTGTTTGTGCTCTTGTCGAGGAAGTGTCTTTCTCTCTGAAAACACTCAAACTGAGAAAGCAGAGACACGAGGAAGTGACTTTTCTCCCTGAGAGCGATCAAACTGAGAAAGCACTTAGAGACACGAAAAGTGTCTTTTCTCCCTCCTCCTCGATGCCCAAATCCCACCCTGAATCCTGCCACCAAATGTGGCTGCTATGGCTGCGTTGGAAAGGCGAGGTGGAGGTAGGGCTGAGGTGGAGGTAGGGCTGAGGAAGACAAGTCCCGGAGAGTTCAAGTGATGAGAAAGACCGGGAGGTTGTTAAACAATCGTGAGTTGGAGGATTCCGCGTACTGGAATGAGGTTGCCATGGTGAAGGTGGGGTTCAGCCCTGCCACCAAGCCGTTCCAGTGCTGGGAAACCTGCGCCATGATGAGCATGGTGTTACAATCTCAACGGATAGCACCACCATGTTCGGCACCACGACCAAAGGCACCGGGTGGCAAGGGAAGCAAGCTGGGGCCCTGGTTTATGTGCACCGGCACCAGCTTGGACCTGTGTGGGCTCAGGTGATGGCAGCAGGCAAGGAGAGAGGGAAGCTGCCTGCCACTGCCTGTATCCTGCTCTCCGGTATCCCAGGTGCTGAGGTACAGAACCAAATATTCCAAACTGGATTCTTCACTCTGGACGGAGAGCCGGTTCAGAGAGGTGCTAATGTGAGAGAGGGTGTTGAGAAGCCCAAGAGCCGAGCGCAGATCACCTCTCTCACAGAGGCCACCCGTCCTGTCCCGTCCACATCAATTGCAGCAACAACAGGAAAGGGGAAGGGCAAAGGTGGGAGCACGGGAAGTAGCTTGCTTGGTTCAATTAGTAAGGAGGCATTGAGATCTGATCATTGCACAGTTATGAAAGCAGCCAAAGCTGGCCACCGTGTTCATAGGAGACAGCCCCATTATGATTTCCCATATGGCCGTAACCACGGTAACCACCACTATTCCATGGAAAGAGAGAAGGCTAATTCTGTTAATAATTGGCAGCAGGCCCACTCAAGTGGCCATGCAAGGGAGGGGGCTTATGGAGGGCAAAGAGAGTGGCCTAGATACCAGGGTGATTGACAGCTCCCTTCCACCTTATTATCCACGTCCAGCAGCCAGTCAAATGGGAGGGGGGTGGTCCCTGAAATAGGATCGCTGGTTAGAAACGCAGCCAATCAGCAGCCGCCAGCTCCCATGCAGCAGTGGCAACAAGACTGCCTAAGCCTATCCTCCCAACCAATACACTCCAGCCAACATGCCGTGCAGCGGCATCCATCAACCTCTGGGCCCGCAGCGTCCACCAATGGGGTGGAACTGAAGAGGAGCCGAAGACCCTGTTGGCTATACATATACAGTATACTGTGCCCTTTTCTATCTCAGCATGGATTTTCCAGGGCTTGACTAGAGCTAACTGCTGCGTGTGTATTAAAGGTTTTATCATTTGTCTTTTATTTTACATTTGTACTCCTTTGTAACCTGCACTTTTTCACTGCCAAATGGCTTTATTAAAACTAGCTTACCTGTGGCTGGAATAAGCTCTTGCAGGATATTAGATCCGCCCAAACTGTGGCCACATTTAAAAATAGACTGAAGACTTTCATGTTTACTTCTACCTTTGATTGACTGTAACATTTAACTGACTGTCATATTCCCTATAGCTATCTTGTATTTGCTTTTATTACTTTTACTTTTTTGTATTTGCTTTTTCATGTAAAGCACTTTGACTTGCATCCATGCATGAATTGTGCTATGCAAATACATTTGCCTTGCCTTTTGAACACATTTTGGACTGGAACCTGAATTCTTTGGTGCAAGTACAGTATTTGTATAAAGGGTCTCTTTAAACCAGTGGTTCTCAAAGTGGGGTCCGGGGACCCCCAGGGGTCCTTGGGGGGGTTTCAGGGGGTCCCGGGAAAAATGGGAATAATTTATTTTTACTATGATTCCAGCAATAAGTAACACAACGACCTATACTCAATTGATTCAGACTATTTTGGTCATAGGTTTCATACACTTTCTGTAATAAAACTTCTAAAACACAACAAAAATATTAGATGGATCACTTGCTCTATGCCCTGCATATATGGTTGGTAATCAGAGGCGTACCCAGCATCTTGCTGACGTAGGGCTCAATGTCCACGTCCTGGAGGTGCTGGTAGGTATGAGCGTGGAACAGCCGCAGGGTGGAGTCCAGGCGGATGGACACCCAGATACCGTCTCCCACCCAGGCCAGCTGCCGCACCTGGCTCTCCTTGCGGGGATGGGCGTCGAACGACTTCTGCTCAGGCACCACAGACAGAGTCATGATGTAAATGTCGGGAATTCAAAAGTCACAGTAAGACATACACTTTAACTCAATCACACACAGTAGGGCTATTTTTGGATTTTGAAAATGTGGGCGGTGAGCAAAGACAAGAATACCTTTTTCCTTCATACAAAATGTGAACTATTACCCAAGCAAAATGACAAGACTAACAGGTAATAAACCTGTATAATATACAGGTAATATACAACGTATATACTAATAAGTTGTAGTAGAGACATTAAAAAAAGCTAATTTGAGTGACAACGTTTATTGCCTGGAGGGACAGCTGTACCTCTATCCTCATGGCCTTAGGCTGGATGACGTAGATCTTGTTCCTGTAGCCGCACCACACCTTGTCATGCACCACTGTCATGCAGCGTATCGAGTGATGGGGCCGGCCCAGGTCTAACAGGTGGTAGTTGGTCAGATCCCACTGACCGTCTGCATAGAGAGAGATGCACTGAGACGTGACAAACTAGGCCCTCTTGGCACACAATTGTTTTGGTTAGTTTTAGTTTAAAAGCAAGTTTTTGATCCGACATAAAAACTGCTCTACTGGACTTCATAATGATACGCCATGGACTTACCAGTGCCTCTGTGGAATATTGCTAACGTCCCATCTGCCAGCGCAACCAGGACTCTCCCTTTCACATGCCTGTAACAAGTGTCGGGACACCATCTTTAACACATGCCAACTTTTTTCTTGCACTTAAAAAGCAGATGTGTGTGCTTGAATAACCACACAATAGAGATTGCACTCACACTATGTTGAGGATGGAATCTTTCAGCTTGATGGCGTGGAGACACTTCCTCCATCGAGCCACAGAGGAGTGAACATACAGACTTTTGAGAGAGATGGAGAGAGAGATTGCCAAAGTCAGAGAGAGAGAAATTAAAAACAAAGGCAGATATTGGTATTTGTTGTAACTTTGCAGCGATGACAGCACCCTCTAGTGGCTGTTGTTGTCCTCACCATCCATTCTGAGCCCCCAGCCACATGGTGGGCAGGGCGCTGCTCATCCTCACGACCTCCCCCTCAGACGGGTCTCTGTCCTCGGGGAAGGAAGCCATGCCATCCTGGTCGGAGCCCCTGGATGACAGAAGGTAAAACCAGCCGGCACAAGTCATTTAAACAGAGCCTTCATAACCAACGCCTCCACCAGTCACCACTCTGAGCCGGTGGTGTCCAGTCCTCTGCCATGGAAGAGTGTGCAGGTTTTCACCAACATTCACTATATGGTCAATGTATCTATATACAATGTGTTTTTCTTCTTCTTCTTTTTTTAATTCATGGCGGGCCACTTAAAAACGGGACGCAGTTGGCCCGTGGGCCACAGTTTGGCCACCCCTGAGTACAGCTTAATTTAATTCATTTTGAGGCAGTGGTTTATGGTCAGTATTGTCACACGATGTTGCCAGAACACAACACTTTGCCTGGGCCAATCATCACTTGGAAGAATGGAAAAAAGCCTGAACGTTTAAACCAGATGACAGTATAGTATCAGTATAAGTATAGATTCTGGGGGCGGCTTTAGCTCAGGAGGTAGAGCGGGTCGGCCAATGACGCAAGGGTTGGCGGTTCGATCCCCGCTCCCTCCCAGCTGCTGTCGTTGTGTCCTTGGGCAAGACACTTAACCCTCCTTGCTCCCGATGGTGTGCAGGCACCCTGCGTGGTAGCCTGCCGCCATCGGTGTATGAATGGGTGAATGTAGACTATCTACTGATTGTAAAGCGCTATATAAATGCAGGCCATAGATTCTATGCAGTTTGCCCTAGAGGTGTAGCTATACCCAAAAATAATTAACTAATAATTAAGTACTTATTTGAAATTTTTAAATAAGCACCAGAGTAAGATTGACAACAACAAGACTTTCTAACTGCTGCGTTAAGGTGAAAAAGTTTTTAAGAAGCATGCACATCCAAATCGCTGAAAAACTAGGTGCAGGACAGAAGTGTAACTGAAAATAACAAAATAGAGTCCACACACTAGTTGGTGCTGCTCCCACCATTTATTGGTATTACCACAAGTGTGACGTTTCGGGCAAAGTCTGAGGATGGGCTTTGCCCGAAACGTCAGTTGTGGTAATACCAAAAAATGGTGGGAGCAGCAGCAACTAGTGTGCAGACTGTATTTTGGTCAATTAAATAATTGCACCATTGATCTGTTGTAATGCAGAACCTCACCTCTGCGTGTCAGCAGCAGAAGAGTCAGTGGGCCCCACCCCCAGCGGGTCGGTGAACACATGCTCTGTGTAGATCCCTGGCTGGCTTTGATCCACTCCCTGGCCCTCCTCTCCCTCTTCGTCCACCCCAGCGCTAGCCTCCGTTGCCTCTGTTGCCTCTTCCGCTGTGGGGACCCCGTCTTCTGCCGGACTGGTCTCTCTGGACAGCTCAACTGTGGGCATTGTGTATCAGAGGGTCGATCAGAGGGGGAAGATATGAGGTCTAACGACAAAGTGAACCTGAAGGAGAAGTAAAGGCAAAACCACACACAACCTGGGCCTGATACGGTGCCGTGCTCGGCCGGCTGCTCGCTGACCCCGGAGTTGGCCGTGTGGGGGACAGCGGTGGTCCCCTCTGCAGCCATGGCACCATCGCTGCCCGTGGAGCCCAGGCTGGCCACGCTGCCCGCCAGCGAAACCCTGTCACCCTGGCTGGCCTCCAGGTCCTGGGGAACCTCCTCGCCTGCTGGGTAGTCACTCTCCAGCACGCCTGAGACAAACCACAGGAACAACCTCACAATCAAAATGAATCAGCTGGAGGGTGTCTTCAGTGTTAGAATCAAAAGGGAAAACATGCAATACTGGACACACACAGACGAATAAAAAAGCAGCTCAAAGCACTGGACCTACCCGGCACGCTGGCGATGCAGAGGACGTGGGTGTTGCAGGCGTAGAAGCTGTCGAGCGGGTCAGAGGGCTGGCAGGCGTCCAGCACCATCACCTTGGTGGAGGAGTGGGTGCTGGTGCACACCCACACCCTGCTGGACAGCTCGTCCTGGTGGATCAGCTCCCTCTCCTTCTCCTGCTCCCCTTTCTCCTGATCCTGAAGGACAGAGAAGACAAAATCAGCCTAAAGTCTAGACAGGAAATTCTCTCTCTAAGCCGACAATGTAATGACATTGCAATGAGAAAGTCGTGGGGTTACCATTGGAACCCCCCCCCACCCCCCCCCACCCCCCCACACCCACACCCACACACACACACACCTTGCTCTCTTGCTCAAGCTGGTCCAGGCTACTCTGGGAGCCCTTCCTCTGCTTGGTGAGCTCCAATGTCTCCGATGTCCTGACCCCAGACAGGTTGACCCCCGCAGCGCACCACAGCTGCCCGACAGGAAGGACACACATTATATGATGGTAGGATGACATCCATTCATTTAATTTACCATCATTCACATTCAGTATTGATGAAATAATATCATATAAACAACTAATTTTCTTCAAAATCCCTCATTAATAAAAAAAAAAAAGGCACAGTTATCAGTGAGCGCATTGCAAGAAAGTGTATCTATAGACCAGACCAGCACATCCGGGTAATTTGCAAAACATGACGGCCGTGCCCCTTTTTAGGGGACAACACCCCTACTCTATCGCAGACCTGTTTTTTTTTTTTTTTTTATTGTTAGTGAAACTATAACAACACAGCAAGCAACTCTTCAGCATATCTCTATCAAATGAAACCGTTTTAAATAGTTTGTTTGAAGTGGTTTCGACTTCTTGTACTGTCTTTTACTATGGTGGGTTTCCCCTAAAAAGGGGCGCGGCCTTGGCGCTGGACACTTGAAGACGCAGCACAGTTCTGGTCTATGTGTTCCGTTGTGTACCTTCATAGAAGCATCTTTCTGATCCAGAGGTCTCAGGTAAACTGGTACAGGTAAGTTCATCTTGTTCTCCGTCTGACTCCCATTCGCCACCTGTGAGAGTGCAACCAACACACACAAAAACATAAGTTTAGTGTGGTGCTGCTTGTCCTTTACCCATTTTTACAGATCAATCACCTTAGCTTTAAATGAGTACTTGTGTCCTTTTTCCTAAATGCCAATTTTACAACTTTAGCATCTTAAAGGAGGACTTACCCCCTAGATATGTATTAGAACAGTGATTTGAAAATACCTATGGAAAAAACCAAGAAATGACATATACTCTTGTCTATACTAGACTCTTTGGCTGTGTTAAGTCAAGATTTTTTTTCGGAAATCGACGCCATTACAGTTTGCCTACTGCCTCAAAAATAATTTTTTTGAGAGGGGCAATATCTTTATAAATATCAACAACTAGCCAACGCTGGTGGCCTGTATGGAAACAGAAAATCCTGAAATGGTTGATAGTTATATCAATTTGGCCATTCAGTGGCGAACTAGAAATTTAATTATTTTTGTCCCATTTTGTCCCATGTGTGTGTGCGTGGCTTGTCTAAACTTACGTTAAGAGCCTCGCTGCTCGCAGCACACAGCAAGGACAAACCTCTCGCTCTGGGGTAACACAATGCGAGATTTCTCCACGTAATTCCCTCGTCTAACTAGAGATAAACCGCGCAATGAAATCCGTTTTTAATTTGCGTTTTGGGGCTTTTCGTGATTCTTGTTGAAAGTTACAACACCTCTGATTTTTCCTCTCAGGGCGCAGGAGGCAGCGCAGAGCTCTTCTCCTCCTCACACTGTTCCCATGCGAATCCCCCCGAGCAGCACACACACACAGACAGAGCCAGTCGCTCTGCTCTGCTGACTTGATTTCCAGAAAAGTTGGCGTTGCTTGTACACAGTGATGATATTATATTAGCCGATATGTTTAGAGAAGCTTTGTCACATTGTCACGTCATAGTATAGCGTTATATTTTACATGTCCGCTAAACTGCGACGAGATTTGTTTGCTGAAATGTCAGACTGTTGAAAACCCCCGCCTCTCACTGCTGCTGTGTGCTGCTGCCGCGCGCCCCCGCGGGTGCATGAGAGAGCAGACTGGCCGAGAGAAAGTGCTTCCAAGTCGGACTGATAGCCGCGGAAATGTCATACTGTGCTCTCTGTGCTCTGAGAGCACAGAGCTGCTGCTGCTGCTGCTGCTGCTGCGCGCGCACCCGGAGCTTGGTGCTAGTGCATGAGGTTACAGTACGACTCTCTCCCGCCCGCTCCCGCCTGGCTGGGCTGGAGACAGTGCTTCCAACTCGGACTGATAATATAAACATCATCATTCGAGCTTATCCAGGTAAGATATTAATAAAGTAGTGACACATTCAGCGGGAAACTAACTATAATTAAGACATGTGCCAACTTTGACGACGTTTGGTTCAGTATTTTAAGAGCAAACTTCAATAGGAATAGGCTTGGAGTTCTGAGGAGCCAAAAGGGTACAGGGGGGGTAGGGGAGTAATTATCTTGAAATCCCATAGTCTTTGGGGGCACTGTGACGTCAGTGTGCCCCTAATCTCCCATTCATTTCAGAAAAAAAAAAAAGCAGTGTTCGACCTTTAGAGGGCGCTTATGCCAGTTATGCTGCTGAAAAATGATACAAATGGTAAAATGGCAACAGTTTGGTGTCAAATGTGGAAATTCTGACCAGAATTCTTCACACATCACCCCCAAAGTCATATATATTGGTTAAAAGCTGAAAAAAAGTGTTTTGGAGGTAAGTTCTCCTTTAAGTTACCATAATCCTCTCTTCTCTTCACTTACTTTCAGCCCTCCACACCCCTGAGCCCATCCCCTCTGTCACCTTGTATTTGCTGGGCAGGCTCCAGCCATGTGCAGTGACCCGTCCATCCTCCTTCTGCATGTGGGCCTTCACCTGTCTATACTGGGCTCTCTTCTGCTCCTTACGGGACGGTGAGCTGCACGGGTCTGTTCTGGTGGAGGAGAAAAGACAGAGAAATGTGATTAGTTCTAGGTTCATGTATGCTTTGGTGGAAGCATATCTACACTCACAGTATGATGAGGCCATAATGGGAAGCAATCCACTGTGAAGCTTTACCTATTGATCTACAGTACACAGAGACCTATGTTGCCACATATACAACATATAAAAGCTTATTCTATATGTATAAGGTATACGTATATCAAAATATACAATAATTATTAGAGGAATTAAAGTAATAGAGTATGTAATAATCGGCAGAATGTAATAATATAACGAATGTATGATGGCCCTCTTACAACAAGACTTGTACAATAGCCGCTGACTTTATGTTTGTCGATCCTGCTAACAGCACATTTAACATACAGGGTTGCTTATTTGCTAATCAAATCCCTTTAATTGCCATGACTATGTATTTGTCTGTGTTGGTGTTCAAATATGTTACCTTTTTGTTAAAATACCAAATTTAATGTGCATGGGGTTGTTTTGGCTAATACTATATTAATTGTGACTTGTGTCATAAAATCAGGAAATGTGTTAATTGGTGTATTATTCCTTCAAATCTAACTAGATAAACCTGATGTTAACCACTTGAACATTTGCAAAACAAAGATTAGAAACAAATTAAAAGATTAGAAATTACATTTCTAAAGGTTTTCGATAGGCATCAATTTGCAAAATATGATTTTCAAATTCCATGACTTCCAGGATTTCCATAACCATGGTCACCCTGATGAATATGACTAAGCCACTGTCACCAGTTTCTGTTACTCACTCCTCATTGAGGAAGTCGAAGGTCTTGGACTTCTCTGTGGGGAACTGGGAGAAGGTGCTACTCCTCTTCACCAGGCTGCCCGGGGCGTTGTACTTCACGTTGGACTGGGGCTCCGCCTTCTTTATAGCAGGGGCACTGGAGGCGGAGGAGCTAAACAGTCTGCTGAAGCTGCGGGGGGGCGGAGTTAAGAGAGCCACAGAGGGAGACAGAGCCAAAGGAGGTGCACGGAAAGGGAAAGGGGGACAGCAAGGTAAGGGGTCACCAACCAACCAGACAACCAAGGGTCACCCACTACCACCATGTACTGTACAGTGAAGTAAAGCATGCTGGGAGTCTTGGGAAACTGAGCTGCACTGAGCTGAGCACCACCTACCACCTCTAACTTAGGATAGCTACACACAAAAGTACATGTGACTTTTTAAGACACCTGAGAGGCTTAAGGCGTTCTTTAATCAGACAAGTTTGTCTATCATATTTACAATCAGGCTCACTATTATAATTGTAGCGGGGAAACATTTACAGTGTGAAAAAATAAACGAATAAAAGCATCAGTGTTCAAAAGCAAATTAAATATCTCAACTTCAAAACCAGCCGTAAATAATTTACTTTACCCTGTTGAAACGTAACCACACCTCACAAACTCTGTGGCATAAAGAGACTTGACCCCAAAAGCGATGTTAATATCATCTCACCAGATTGCATCAGTGTATCAAAATGTGTTCACTACACACAAAATCAAAGCATTGCTGCCCATACTGCTATGACATTCCATTCAAACCATACCAGGATGAATGCTGATCTAGTGATGTTTGTTTTTGTCATTTTTTGGTGAGTTGTACCATAACTTATATCACACTGTGTAGTCAGTGTGTATAGTTGTTACCTGCACTGTTTTCTGGTCTGTATTTTCCTGACGTCTGCTTAATCAAACCTGGTAAAATGGTATAACCTGCCTATCAATAAACACGTTTTAGAGAAAAACATGCCTACTAAAATCCCTTGTACTGAAAAAGTACTTTGAGTAGACAGACAGCCCACGTGTCTATGCTGCTGAGAGAAGTGTCTCTCCTCAGCTGTCTATGAGCAGACAGAGTTGGGAAACATCAAAGGCAACACAGCAGGCAGGAGACAGGAAAGCCCGGGGGCAGAAGGAGAGTCACGTCTGAGCACTTTGTGATAACAACAACTGATGCATGGAGAGAAAACTGCACGGATATGGACACATCTAGGTCGTATCCAACTGTGATGGAGGAGCAGCTCTGTATCGAGGGAGGGCAAGAGAACGGTTTGGCTAGGAGGAGGCTTAATAAACCATCTTTACCTAATGCTGCCAATTCAATAGCACATCCAGGGAAAGATAAGAGAAATAAATTAACATTTTTCAGAGAAAATGTAATAGGTGTTAATTTGGAATTTGTGGATTAAAATAAGGTGGCTGTCAATACTAAGATAACAAGGGTATGAATGAACCAAAGTATTAGTCAGGATGGTACATAAACGTAAAGTTTTTAAAAATGAAATTTGAGAGGACTTACAACTGCCATATGCTGGATTTCTTCTTTTCTGTAAGAGCAGGATTTTCTCTTGAAGCCCTGGGAAAAGAGGACAAGATGGCATCACATGATTTGTCGTCATTTTCCAGACACTCAAAAGCAGAGTACAGGTGATGGAGGGTCCAGCGCCATCTGCTGTGTCCGACTGCATCCTACATTTAAGCAAGGATTTAGATGAGCTGCAGACAAGCCTCCTTACAGAACAACAACTATGGAGATTATTGACCCATTTGTCCAACCGGCCTTATAGTTTGAAAAGACAAACTAAAAGACTGCAGACCAGTAGCTTCTTTTTGGTTGGTCATTCATGTAAATCAGACTGAAATGTTACATCTTAAATGCAGACCATAGCTTCTTTTTGGTTGGTCATTCATGTAAATCAGATTGAAATGTTACTTCTTAACTGCAGATCAGTAGCTTCTTTTTGGTTGGTCATTCATGTAAATCATACTGAGATGTTACTTCTTAAATGCAGACCAGGAGCCTCTTTTTGAGCCTATTTTATTTTATTTTGTGTTGTATGATTTTTGCTTATCTGATTGTCTTGTTTGTAAATGTATGATGTTTAATGTTCTATGTGGACCCAGTAAGAGTAGCTTATGCTCTGCATAAGCTAATGGGGATCCTGATAAATCAAATCAAATCAAACAAGCCTAGCCCAGGCAGCATGTCTTTCTTCCTCGTCATTAACCTTTCTAACCTGGACAGACAACAGAGCAGTGGTTTGGCGTACTGCTATTCATATACAAGATATTGGGATAGCTTTTGTCTCCGTGGTAAATAATGAATATGAATGCAATTATACACTTTATTTGTGTAGTATTTTTTTTATCAGTTACAATTAAACAATAATTAACAAAAGCCAATTCATAACTGATTTAAGAAGTTATTTTGGAAGTCATCATGATTATTAGTCTCTTTTTTAATATGTTTTCATTGAGTCAAGTTTTCTTTTTACAAGAAGGAAAATACAAAAGAAACAAACATTTAGATAAAACCTATACAAACACATACTTACACTGATTATGATTTTCAACTAGAGAGGGCATTCCAAATTATATCAATATTGCCAACAGGCTATTTTTGGACAATTACAAATTGTGGGACCGAAAAACATACGATTATGCTGTACATGATTAAATAGCAGCCCCATGTTCCATCCATCCACCCAGCCTCATCTCCTCACCTGATCATCTCTGTCCACCGCACAGCCTCCTGCAGCTCCATCAGTCTCTCCTTGTACTGGTTCCTCTCCATCAGGACTCTGGCCATCTCCACCCTGGTGAAGCGCTTCCTCTGGGCCGTAGGCACGTCGCTCTGTGGCAGCAACACACAAAGAACATGGATTCATCATTTCATGAATGAGCTACAACAATTTGTGCAAAACAGATGCAAAGTGAACACGCTATTTCTTATACAGGTCAAACCAGTGTGAAGGGGGGATTGCTCAGTTGCAGAAATCTTTCTAGAAAGTAAGATACTCACATCCTCTTCATCTTTAGACTTCTGTTTCACTTCTCCCATCTCCAATCGCACTCTGAAAAAGAACATTCATTTATAACTCACAGCGTCAATATGGAAAGAAAACAAAGACGCACACACACACACACACACACACACGCACACACACACACACACACACACACACACACACACACACACAACTCTGCCAATAGCTGCTGCCAGAATTTACGAGAAGCTGCAAAACCTATGCTATTGTACTGTACATGAAAAGTTAACATAAAAGTCAAGTAGTGTATATGATCTAGTATAGTATGTATATGATATGGCAAACAATGTATGAGGAATCTATATGACCTAGTATAGGATGCATATGATGTGTATGTATATGTACTTTAGTATGTATAAGTTAAGTTATCCTTTATTTATCCCCTTGGGGAAATTCATCCTCTGCATTTGACCCATCCTCTACTAGGAACCTTCCTAGAACTAGGAGCAGTGGGCAGCCACTGTGCAGCGCCCGGGGACCAACTCCAGTTCTTTTGCCAGTACCTTGGTCAGAGGCACTGACAGGAGTATTAACCCTAACATACATGTCTTTCTTGGTGGTGGGAGGAAACCGGAGCACCCGGAGAAAACCCACATGGACACGGGGAGAACATGCAAACTCCACACAGAAAGGACCTGGGACGGACCGGGGTTCGAACCCGGGACCTTCTTGCTGTGAGGCAACAGTGTTAACCACTGAGCCACCGTGCCGATTTTTTTTTTTTTTTTTTTTTAATGTACAGTATGATGTAGTATGGTATATGATGGTATGTAAAGCCCTTTGAGACTTGACTGTGATAAAGGACTATATATAAATAAACTACCGTAGACAAGACAAAAGACGCTGCTATCTGTTGTGATCATTTCCTTACTTTTTGAGCTCCTCCTCCAGCTCTCTGTTCCTGTCGTCCAGCTTGGTCTTGGCCTGCAGCACAGCCTCCATCTCCCCCTGCAGCACCTCCTTCTCACAGGCCAGCTCGTCCACCCGCGCTATCAGGTCATTCTTCACCACGTTCAGGGCATTCCTGTGCAAAGAAGAAATGAGGAGATTGTTTTGTATCCTTACACAATACTGTTGAAACTGTTCTGTATTGATTTCTGTAAATCTATCTTATCTTACCAATCAGTTACCTGTGATTACCACCTACAGTAATAGACAGGCCTCATCTAGCTTGGATTATTGAAAGTCACTTTTCACCATGCATCAGCAAGTCATCTCTGGACCGTCTACAAATGGTCCAGAATGCTGCTGCAACTAAGGCTGTTGACCAGCTCCAGTAAGAGATGTCACATAACTCGGATTTTAGCACACATACATTGGCTTTCCATCAAATTTATGATCCAGTTTAAAGTTCTTGTTTTCCCATAATGAGCCCTGCATGGTCAGGTACCTGCTTACGTCAGCAATCTACTCATTCCTACTTCACCAGCAGGTCACTTGTGTCTTTGGACCAGGGCTTACTAGCTGTTCCCCACTCTAGGCTCAAAATCAAAGGTGACAGAGCATTTCAATTTGGAGCTCCCAATCTCTGGAATGCCCTTCCACTGGACTTACGATCTGCTGCCTCTAAAAAATCACACCTGGGTGTTGAAGTAAGCGCTTAAAAAGCAGCTAAAGACTCATCTGTACACACTGGTCTTTCTCTAGCCTCTTGTGCGTCTCTGTGTTTTTATTTGTGTCTTGTTTGTGTTTTTTACTATTTGATGTACTTCTTTAAACTGTATTGATCCTGTGAAGCACTTTGTGACTCTGCTCTGTGAAGCGTGCTATATAAATAAACTTTACTTACTTATCATAGACAGGATTAAGAAATGTCAGATCTAAAGTACAGTATCAAATAACAAACTCAAAAACACATAATGAATTGAGAAAACTTCCCACACTTACTTTGTCTCCAGCAGCTGTGTGTTCTCCTGAATGAGATTTTCCACTTCACGGCCCATACCTGAATAGAAGTTACAATAAGTTTGGAATTCTATTGAAGGAAAAAGGAGTTGAGGACAAACTGGAGAAGTGACTACATAAGCGCTATTCATAGCTTTCAAGGGGCGTTACGTGCTGCCGGGAACGCCCACCTGGCGGTCAAAAAACTTGTTCATTCCACTGCCGCCGAGTCACTAGTTTCTCACGCTGTTTGTTCAGCCAAAATGCCGGATACCTGTTGTGCTATCGGTTGCACTAACCGACGAGGAGACACGCCTGGCTTGTGCTTTTACAGAATGCCGTCGGAGAAAGAAAACTCAGAAAGGAGGAGGTTGTGGATTTGTGCGATTAGACGTGGTTCAGTCGCTGGGGAGGGCAAATGGCTACCATCAAAGTACACACGTCTTTGCAGCCAACATTTCATCAAAGGTAAGCTCAAGTAACGTTAACGGGGTATTTTAATCATTATTGTAACGTTACTTGAGCTTACCTTTGATGAAATGTTGGCTGCAAAGACGTGTGTACAAACGGCTGAACAAACAGCATGAGAAACTAGTCGACGCGGCTGGCAGCGAATGAACAAGTTTGTTTTTTGACCGCCAGGTGGGCGTTCCCGGCAGCACGTAACGCCCCTTGAAAGCTATGAATAGAGAGGATGCGCCACTAGATTATTCTTAATGTGTTCAAATCTAACAAAGACACAACGTAGGGTGTGAAATAAATATCTCCTGGTGAGATATCTGTTGGGCTTCACAACACGAGCAACTATGTGCAGAACGGAACCAACCACAGCACAGACACGCACAAACACACACACACACACACACACACACACACACACACACACACACACACACACACACGTCACATGACTGACAGGAGAAGGATGAGAGAGTGGGTGAGGTCTTACCAAGCAAACTAAGGTCTGAGAAAACCATGCAATCCAAGTAAGGCAGAAAGAGAGAGAGAGAGAGAGGTGGAGATAGTGTGAGACAGCGGAATGACCAAACCGATGGAAGAGTGAGAGCTAAACGTTTAGCTGTCGACTCTACAGGCGATGAGGAAGACAAGCTGCTGGGTCTCTAAGGTTAGCTAGATACGATAGGGGCAGTAATAAAAAAAAAAAACGAAAGGGGAAAAACGAGCAAAAATAATTTATTTGAAGATGTAAAATAAACAGGAGTTAGGCCTACTTTGTACAAATGATGCATCATTTTAAAATATGTAATCCAAAAGAAGCACTGAACTCCGCCATTCATGCACCTCTTAAACTTTGTCTCAACATCTACACAACTGTGACTTTGGAGGAACCAGGCAGTCAAAAGCAGGCAGCTGAAAAGCTCTACACTGCATCATTGAAACTGTGTGCCAGCTGCTATCAAGCAGAATGAGCAAGAAGCTATGAGCTGATGGGAGAAGAACATGGGAGAAAAGTGAGCAGTGAGTAAAGGTCAAGGGGAAATTAGGGAAGAAGGTTTAGCTAAGGAAAGGTTGGAGGTCAAAGGTCATACACACCAGAGTACTCCACTGGGATAATGGGCAAAAGCCAGAGGATGAGACACGGGAGAAAGAGAGGCAGGGTTAACATGGATAGGTGGCTGACACTGTGTATTAGCAGCTTAACAGCTAGTCCAAAGCAAGTGTTGTAGCATTGCAGCTAACAGCAGGTGGTGCTGTTATGACTAGGGATGGGTACAGAAACCAGGCCAGGTGCTTTTGCAACCGGTACTACCGGTACCAAATAGAGAGGTCCAGGGATGACGTATTTTTGTAGGCTGAATGCGGAAGTCCCGAACTTCCTGGTTCTACACTGTTTCTGTCTATGGGATTTTTGAATGGGTTTTTGGCGATATGCTTCAAATAATGTCTGTGGGCAACGCAAGTTTAATCAAACGCGAACCAAGGTTCAGCGGGATAATCTTCACACATGAGGACCACTTTCATGAGTTTTGTAGCATAAATGCGAGCCCTAGAAGTAAAATGCTCGAGCTAAGCTAATCCTGAACTACACACTGTCGCATAGGCTTCACGTCACGTCAGCACTCAACCTGGACTGTTGTTGATGTGTGCACTGATTACCTCGGGCTGAACGGGGCTGAACCAGGTGAGGGAAAGAGAATTTCCGTGTTCGCCCTTTGAAGTGGTGACGTTATTGACGTATATATCCACATCGACTCAGCAGTGTAGTCTCATTTAGCCGTTTGCTAGCTAGCCGCCCGTTTAACGGCATGTAAAAGCTTCAAAACTCATAAAAGTGGTCTTCATGTGTGAAGATGATGTTACTAAACACTGGTTCGCGTTTGATTAAGCCAGCGTTGCCCAGAGAGATTATTAGAAGCATCGCGCCAAAAACCCATTCAAAACTCCCATAGGCGAAAACTGTTTAGAACCAGGGGCGTTAGCATCGATGATTTCCAGACTCGTTACTGGACCTCTCTATTGCAATGCAGATTTAGGTGCCTCATTTAGGTGCCATGTCCGAGCTGCTGAGTGAAATGTCTGCCCTCCAGTGCTCCGAAACCGGCGCTGCACGCACCTTCACTAACATTCTAGGCTCTAGGCCTAGGCATAACACAAACAATTATTATTTGAAATCCTCTTTACAGCCTCTTTAAATAGAAATAATTGTTTAAATCTGCTTTATAAATCTGCTTTATTATTTTTTTAAGTACAGTTTCAGGCACCGTTTAGGCACCGGTACCATTTTAGAAGTATCGTTTTAGCACAGGTATCGAAAAATATGAAACGATACCCATCCCTAGTTATGACCACTCAAGCTGGTACAGTGGGTAAAACAGCAGCTGCTAGCCAAACACAAGTGCCTCAAGAAAAGCATTAAAGTTCCTTGAAAATCCCCTAAAACCAGTTGATTATATTGATAATTTGCTGAGAAATGGCAAGAACAATGCAGTTAAGTGCAGTTAATGCAGTTTGATGTAATAACATTTCACAAATGGTGCAAGAAAATAATAAAGTGAAAATTATGATTAGACTGACAACACTCTGGTGTCTCATTAATAAACAATATGGACTGTTGAAAAGATATTGCAGATATGCTTAGATATAAGCTACAGATTTATACAGTACATGATCATCTTCTCAGGCAACATGTGAAATACAGTAATTATTTAGAACATTCAATTGTTCAAGAAATTGTACTTCATTCGTTTCATATTTTAAAATTGCAATTTGACTGGGAAACATTACAGGAAAACACCGGAAATTTAAAAACACCAAATGGTCATTTCACTTAAAGATATTTTTAAGTCAGATTGAATCAAGTAATTTGAGTAAGTACTGTAAGACTATTCCATTACATCACATGACATATACAATTTATTCAGAGCTGCTACACTATTCCTCTACAGTGCTGCATTGAGCTAGCCTGGTATCCAATGAATGAATCCTTCATTAAGGGCTGGACGTAAGTTTATTCGCCACTGATTCGGTGACGTATTTTTCAGCCCCCACCCATTGGTTGCTGTCTGTTGTCAAATATCGACCTCTTTGACCAATCAATCACAGTCGCAAAGCAGGATGACTTTGACAATTCTGCGCCAAATAACTTTAATTGATAAGAACTGAAGGCTAATAGGTTGTTCCACTGCTGTTGTCAAAAAAGCATAAGAGCTTGGTCTCTTGCCTTCAATACTCTTTGTCTGCTACATCAGGTACCTACACCGGCAACCGCCGTACAATGTTAACTTTAGCTGCACGCCGCCAACAGCTCAACAACCGGCCAACTGATTTCGAAGCTGATGGGTTACTGGAAAGAGCGTGACTCAAACTGTTTAAATCTGTGGTCACTCACAGTGGTGTTCTGAGCCCGGTGAAGCGGTTACAGCAGCAGGTAGTGGGCTTGGCTAACGTAGCTAACAGCTAGCTATAGCTATTTAACATACAGGTGTGTTGTTGCTGCGCTCTGTAGTAGTGCGTCATCGGTAGATTAGTCCCGCCGCCTACATCGACCAGCCAATCAGGCATCTCGGACAGTATCTGTCCTCAATAACCGCTAGTGGACACTTTGTGACCCATATGAAGAGTGCTGTCAACTGCGATTCATATGGGGCTGGACACCAGGCTAGTCTTGTGCCACTACAGACAGACAGATAGACACACTTCGGTAACACTTTATAATAACGTTCAGTTGTAAGTCATTTATAAGCCTTTAGTTAATGATGAACTAACCATTTACAAAACATGAATATACATTTGTAGATGATTAATACATGTTATGTTAACATATCAGAATCAGAATCAGAAAGACTTACAAATGTCTTGTAAGTCATCTCTAAACTTGTGTTCCTCACCTCTTGTAAATGATGTGTAAATAATTTACAATTAATTTACAAGGCTTTCTGCATCCCCTAATCTAAAGTGTAAACCATTCATGACACATAAATGTGTTACATACAAGGGGGTAGCTCTGTT
This sequence comes from Poromitra crassiceps, assembly GCF_964638095.1. Classification (NCBI taxonomy): domain Eukaryota; kingdom Metazoa; phylum Chordata; class Actinopteri; order Beryciformes; family Melamphaidae; genus Poromitra; species Poromitra crassiceps. The sequence goes on along the minus strand of NC_139644.1, from coordinate 28,869,531 downwards.
TGTCAAAATTGAAGCCAATGCGGAAGTGTCCTCTTTGCCTGCAGGGGGCGACCCATTCGTTTGTGGATTTCTGTTTTGAAGCTTCAAGTATGGCCTCAGTAAACACTTTCCTAATGTGTTTATGGTCTCAATCGCTAGTATCAGACTATTTTGATTGACAGGTCGCTTGTCCACTGATCATACAGCTCACTGATCACACAGCTCGCCGATCACAGACCAATAGCAGGCCGTGCTCTGTGGGAAACCCCTGGACTTGTGTCCAGATCCAAGATGGCAATGGCCAAAATGCCATACATGAGGCGTCAAAAAACAGAAGTCCACAGACCAATGGGTCGCCCCCTGCAGGCCATTCGAAAGAATGCAGGGTTAAAGCAGCTACTAGCAACTTTTTCGATTGTTATTAAACAGTATAATTACAATATTGATGCATCACATCTTACCTATAATAGTAGCTGAGACCAAAGCCGTGTGTATCTGAGATTGCTCCCTTAGGTGATTATTAACTCTGTGTCTGTCTAAACTCGCGTCAACAGGGGGCTCTCTAGAGAGACCGGACCGGGTAACCCGGAAGTGAAACGCGGAAGTGAAACGCAGGTGCCTGCCTACGCCGTTTGGGCTGCCTAGCAACATAACATAAACAATGTGAACGCCACGCATACTCTCGGGAACATCTCTCGTTATATTCTAACAGGTTTTTTGGAAGTTATTTTGTGGTTATGGCCGAAGTGGCTGCTGCAAACTGTTTCATTTCACTTCCTGATCTGCCCTGGCTACAGACAGACTAACACTGGCCGATTCACTCGGGGTTCAAGCGAGACTACTCTGCGTTGGTCTCGTCGACTATTAGAGGTAAGATGTGATGCATTGATATTAAATTTATACTGTTTAATAACAATCGAAAAAGTTGCTCGTAGCTGCTTTAAGTGCACTTCCACATTGGCTTCCATTTTGACAGAGCTACCCCTTGTATGTAACACATTTATGTGTGATGAATGGTTTACACTTTAGATTATGGGATGCAGAAAGCCTTGTAAATTAATTGTAAATGATTTACACATCATTTATAACAGGTGAGGAACACTTCATTTACTAAAGGTTTATAGATGACTTACAACACATTTGTGATATGTTAACATAGCATGTATTAATCATCTACAAATGTATATTCATGTTTTGTAAGTGATTAGTTCATCATTAACTAAAGGCTTATAAATGACTTACGACTGAACGTTATTATAAAGTGTTACCCAGACTTCTTTCTCACCCAGCAGGTCAGCCCCTTCATCCACATCCCCTATCAGCCCCGTGCCTGCAGACGACAGCTCCTCAAACAGGGATTCTGTGTTGCGGTCAAACGCCATGTTCTCGATGCCTTTGGTAGGGGTGCTGAAAGAGCGATAACCATTAGAGGTGACGTATCACTGCCTGCCTGGTGCAACTTTGTTTAAAATAGACACATGACACAGCGTACTCTTTGGCCTACCTGGATGCCTTGCATCCACTGAGGTCCATGTCCAGCTCGGGGGTGGACTCGATGATGTCCTGCACATCTGAGCTCTCCTCGTTTTCAGGCAAACCTACACAGCACAAGACAAGGGGCAGCATGACCCGCAGATGAGAGGTTGCAACAAAAATTAACGTTTAAATATTTAGCCAACCTCAATTGTATTTATTAGAAACAGTTCAAAATTTAGAATGAATTCACTACAATGTTTTGGTTCCTGACTTGTTCTATAGTCGGTTTCCAAGTGTCACGTTGATGTAATAGTAATAAAACAATCTGAATAGAGGCCGTTGACCATTCTATCACTGAAAATTTCCTTGATGGCATCGTTTTATTGGGCTATGTATAATTTAAAGAGATATTCAAACTGTGAATGATACATTTTGGCTGAATGCACATTACTGGATGTTGAATGTATCTTTGTAAAGTGTAGTCTACTGTCGACCATGTGCCCTTCACAGTATGTGAAGTCTTGTTGTCCGCGTGTCTAAATATGTACAAAGTCGCTACATCTTAATTGATATGTTTCTGTGCCACCAAGGCCTCCAAGACAAATTCCTGCATGAAGTGACTCTGGTTGTGATTCTGTTCAATTGCCATTTGTAACTAAAGCACTTCCATGGTGTTTGACCTACCCACAGATATAGACCTGGTGCCCGGCGCGGCCTGCACCTCCGTGCTTTTACTGTTCCCATCCTGCCTTCCCACGTCCGAGGCCGCGCTGGACATCGGCGTGGCCGACTTGGAGCCGCTGAAGTCCGACAGCTCATCCTGAAATGATAAGTGACTTAGTCGTTTACGACCGAGGGTCAAGCGGACACTAACCTCGACCCCACAGGAAGCAGACGCCACAGTGCAAACGACACCATCACAGCACAGCTTCACATCTGACAGGCTAGCGTTAGTTTGGAACAAAAACAGTGCTACACACAAACTGCAAAGACTGGGGATGCAACACATACAATGCTGCACACACAACACAAGAGAGGAGAGTCCAATTTCCTGCAACGTTTACATTTCTCATGGCTGGAGCACCATAATTATATCAATTGAAAATCTACCTGTAAAATTACTTTTTCCCTTCTGTGAAAGAATTCAGGTAAGAATGGAAAAATAAATCTATTAATCATGAATATCGCTGAATTAAGCTACAGATTCACTGTTTTTTTCCTGAAATTGGAGCTCACCTGGGAAAACACCTGGGAAAGTTAATTCAATTCAGAGAAATACCGGTACTACAAATGAACACAAAAATGAAACAACACGGTGTAGGTAGGTAGGTACAGGATCTATTCGGCCTACAGATTCGGCTCGCCCTAGGAAGTGCTCAGCTCAGGGTCCACAACGGGATCTAACCCTAACCCCTAACCCTGATTCATATTTTTAATGTCAATCATGTCTGATAACATCAGTAGCTTACCATTAGCTTGTTAGCTAATCTAAACCATTTTGCCCACGTTAATCCCACCACGTGCCCGACGTACAGCCAATCACAATGCGTGGCCGAGCCGATCTTGTAGCCGAAATTGCACCGACAACGGAAACACTGAACAGACATGAAGAGGGAACAGGGATTGCTTTCTAATCAGACACAACAGAGACAGTAAACACAGCAGCAGAGAGCAAGGGCCCGCACGCGCACACACACACACACACACACACACACACACACACACACATCAAATCCACTGAATCCACAAAGGATTGTGGGGGCTTCGCACATCGTGACGTGAACATAAACTACAGCTACAATGGCTGATGGGAGGTGCCACTCTACCTCTGGAAAATCACAACACAACAGAACACAACACAGACTGACACAAAACTTTAAAAAAGAAGAGAGAAACGCCAAAGAAGTGAACAGGGTTTAAGAAGCTCCCTGAAAAGTTAACGTGTAAAGACAATTAGAAATCTAGTTAGGCCTAATGCTATATTGAGCGCACAGCTACAGCGACAAGAGACAGAAAGAATACTACCTGAATTGATGATGCTAAGTTACTCTACAATGAGTGATCACAAATGTCACTGTAATATTGAGATTTGCTTCAAAGCTAGCATGGATAATGAAGCAAAACTGCAACAACAGCGGGTGAAAGATAAAACGATCATGCATTTTCAACAAAAATTAAAAACAAAATAGAGGCCAGATGCAACCACGCCATTAACGCTAATATTAGCCTATTCCATCCTCAGTGTACACAGCTGAGACCAAAGTGATGTTTGTTTGTTGGTTCCTTCTTTCCTTTACAGGGAACTTACATTTCAAAAGACCTGGTGTGGCCTTCATGTACGACGTGGTTGCATGTGGCAGAGGGGCGCTGTGTGAAGTCGGGGTCATTAAATGCACAAAGAAAGAGGTGGCGCGTTTGAAAAGATGAAACAGCTTAGTGGAGGAGGAGACTACTGAAGCCCACAGACACGCAAACACAAACACTGTGCCGGCCACGGCCCGTGCCAGCGTGTGGCTGCCCGGTACTTCCGCCATCATCCAACTACCTTGCAGTCGTCAGCCAGTGAATTCCCCCAAGTAGTGTCCTGCGCACTCTTACCCTCCCTGCTCTTTGGGGGGTCGTCCAAGTCCAACTGCTTGGAGGGGGGAGAGAGTTACAATCAAGCTCATAGGTGCACAAGCAGCTCAGCACAAGTGCATGCACCAGACAGTGTGCATGAATTCAATGGAGTAGTGTGTGCGTATGACAGTGGAGTAGTGTGTGCGTATGACAGAGTATATTTGTACATGTATGCCTGTGTGTGTGTGTGTGTGTGAGAGAGAGAGAGATAGGGATGTAACAATATACCGATATCGAGCAACCACGGTTATCATACTGCAAGCTTTCATACCGTGGCCACAATATGCACGGCGCCAGCGCGCCACATGCCACTACAAACAATTTCATAGTGGAGGACTCTTGAGTAAACATTCTCATTTTAGCTTCAGTTTGAGTTCAATAAAGCAATATTTTCCTTCAAACCAAAATACTTATTTGTTTTTTCGATGGGCCATAGTACATTTAATTAAAGGGGGGGATTAATACCGTGAAATACCGCATACCGTGATATTTTGGTAGCGATATTTTCGGTACCGTAGTGTACTGTACTGTGAAATTTCATATTGTCACATGCCTAGTGTGAGAGTCAGTGGTTTGCTGGCTGTAAGTCAAGACTGTGAGCATTACATTTCCTTTCATCAGTATCCCAAACCATACAGGGGGACCCTGATTTCAGATGCGTACAGCGTTGTATGATTTCTGCGTGTCATGATTTCAATTTACCTGCTACATGTATGTCAGATTCAATAATAGTGGCACTCATTTTTTTACGGCCCCTTTGTAAGAAGCAAACTGTGGTGATTTAGGATACATACTGTATGTAACTGTCCCAGCTTCAAAGGCAATGGAAAGGTCTTGCTGATATGACTCACGTTGTGGGTGGAGCTTAGGTCATGGCTGGCATGAGGGCATATGACATCATCAACCAGTCCTTTCCACTGGCAGAGCGTCACAAGGCGACACCAGCCCCTTCCACAAATAGATATGGCGTGCTCAACTATAAAAGCCTGTCTGCGTATATATCAAAGCCATCAACAATGACCGTCCTGCAGCACTGATTACAGAAGAGCCAATCACATTCCAGCTGGGCTCTTACCAAGCCATACAACATCATGCACCTCGACCATGGGGCTATCGCTCCCATCATGCACCTCTCCACGGAGCTGATGTCCCAGTTTTTACAAAGACACAGCAGTGGATGAAATATCACAGTCACCCTCCAGGTCCTAACTGCCGGAGAGATCAAACCAAACTCACAGCCACCCAAACATTTGTTGAGGGGTACCGATGCTTATTCAGATCACTGCTTAAAATAGGAAACGACTCAATCTTAGCTTATATAACATAGTCATCCTAGTGTTTATACTCTATAGCTTTGTTCACAATAGCCTTTGTGCAATTGAATTGAAATTGAAATCACTGGGATAATTATAATAAAGCATAACATTCACCTAGCAAAAAAGAAAGAAATAGTTGCAATTGTGAATATTCATGAGATTCATGAGACTTTAATAATCTACCCTGCTTCATCAAGGGAGCAGACATGTTTGCATATCCCTGAATGGTGAAAGAGAGAGGATGGAGGTCTGAAAACAGAGATGGCCTTGTTGTCAGATCCCTCTACGCTTCAGGAGCACGCGCAACCCAAATCAAAGCCTCTCTATTTTTCATGGAGCCAAAGCCAACAACCTCCTCTATCTACTAGCAGAAGGTCTGAAGAACACAACAACTCATCTAATGATCCTATCACTACATATCATCATTTCTGTTTGAAGTATGCTTTTAACACTCACCTCGGCTTTTAACAATACGGTTAATACTTAGTTTTTATTATGCAATTTGTAATATACCCTAAGTAGTAACTTGTATACTTTTTGTAAACCGATCTCGTCCACTTATTGAATAGTTTTACATTCCTAGGAAAAATGACAGTGGAATAAGCTGTTCTTTTCTTCAAATTGTGTTGTCCATATATAGGAGGTGCACACAGTGCCACCCGGAGACACACCTTGAGGCTGGTGTTGGAGCGTGGGTGTGCCGGGTCCGCGAACCTCCAGCTCTCTGTGCCCAGTGTGTCTGGCCTGGCCTGGGGGTCTGGGATGAGCAGAGAGCCCCCTCCGGATGGTGGGAAGATCCCCAGGGAAAGGGGCCGCTCTTTCCTGGAGAGACAAGAAGAGAAGAAAGAAATCTTCTAATTGTGTGCCTCTGAAAGTCCCAATCCCAAAGAACTCCTCCGGCATGCCCCTACCTGACTCGCCCCAGCTGGCATGCCCCTACCTGACTCGCCCCAGCATGCCCCTACCTGACTCGCCCCAGCTGGCATGCCCCTACCTGACTCGCCCCAGCTGGCATGCCCCTACCTGACTCGCCCCAGCTGGCATGCCCCTACCTGACTCGCCCCAGCATGCCCCTACCTGACTCGCCCCAGCCTGGCATGCCCCTACCTGACTCGCCCCAGCATGCCCCTACCTGACTCGCCCCAGCATGCCCCTACCTGACTCGCCCCAGCTGGCATGCCCCTACCTGACTCGCCCCACCATGCCCCTACCTGACTCGCCCCAGCATGCCCCTACCTGACACGCCCCAGCATGCCCCTACCTGACTCGCCCCAGCTGGCATGCCCCTACCTGACTCGCCCCAGCTGGCATGCCCCTACCTGACTCGCCCCACCATGCCCCTACCTGACTCGCCCCACCATGCCCCTACCTGACTCGCCCCAGCTGGCATGCCCCTACCTGACTCGCCCCACCATGCCCCTACCTGACTCGCCCCACCATGCCCCTACCTGACTCGCCCCAGCTGGCATGCCCCTACCTGACTCGCCCCAGCTGGCATGCCCCTACCTGATTCGCCCCAGCATGCCCCTACCTGACTCGCCCCAGCATGCCCCTACCTGACTCGCCCCAGCATGCCCCTACCTGACTCGCCCCAGCATGCCCCTACCTGACTCGCCCCAGCATGCCCCTACCTGACTCGCCCCAGCATGCCCCTACCTGACTCGCCCCAGCATGCCCCTACCTGTCTCGCCCCAGCTGGCATGCCCCTACCTGACTCGCCCCAGCATGCCCCTACCTGACTCGCCCCAGCATGCCCCTACCTGACTCGCCCCAGCATGCCCCTACCTGACTCGCCCCAGCGCGTTCGACTCCGAGGCCTCACTCATCTGCTGCAGTTTGATCCTCTCCACGTGCTCCATGTAGTTATGGATCATCTGCAGAAGGTAAAACAAAAGATGACAACTCCGCAGTGTCAAGATTCCCCACGATGCAACACTTCCTTCCTCCTTCCACCCCTCCCTCGCTGTGCCCCCACCCTCACCTCTGTGTGTCGCTGATGGAGCGAGTTGAATTCCTTCTTGAGCTCCGCCTCTCGCTCTTCTAACCTGCCGACTGAGGGAGAAGACAGCATTGATCGGTCCATCATGATGGGAGTCACTTAACGAGTCAGTCGGGCATCTTACATTGGTCCTGATGAGCAGCAGAAATGTTTAGGTCCAGATAAAAGTGATACTGTTAAGGTCCTTACACATCAAGAGCGATGCGAATATACAGCACAAAATTGCGATGCGAGTTTTGACCCACCTGTCAATCACAGCCAATCACAGCCTTTACTGTGACAATGTTCAAAATGTTGCACACAGGATGCTGGATCTGGGTGTGTGTGTGTGTGTGTGTGTGTGTGTGTGTGTGTGTGCGTGTGCGTGTGTATGCCACTTCCATAACTGTGCTCTACCAGCCAGACACTGGCGGTACGCATAATCTCCCTCTAATAATTTTGAATGGGGGACAACTTGTGAAGTGACAGAAGACAGCTAATCCCCTATTAGCACGCCAGGTTTAGCCTAAAGCAGAGGTTTTCACAGTCGGCCTCCCCAGGGGGGCTCCAAACAATTTCAGGGCAGGCTCAGTGAGTGTAATTGAAAAAATATTACATTATGACATTAGTTATCAAGAGGAGATACAGACACAAATGTGTATGATAGCCTAAATGGGTGCGATTTGGTTCAAAATAGATACAGTTCTTTGGGGGAATTGTACTGTTTCTCCCACTTTCCCAGAGTCAGAAACAAATAGATGTCTCTTCAGACAGACCTTTTATGTATTTGGTGTCAAACAGCAATATCATGCTATCTTGTTTCAATTGCTGAGTGTCTATGGGATCAAATAACATAATCATGATCCCATAGGCAGCCAGCAATTGAGCAAAACTAAGCAAGTAAACTAAGGGGAAGGTTTTGTGTCAGGCCCACAATGTCAGACTTTAAAAAGCCCTGGCCTGAGCCATGCACAGGGCTGCTGGAACAGACACACCTACAAATACAGCAGCTACAGCTTCTGCATAGTGTTTGGTGATGTTGTGTCTTGGTGGGTGGGAATCACCAGATGCCCACGATACGATACTAAAACGATACTTGAGTCACGATACGATAGTATTGCGATATTGCGATAGGCTAGTATTGCGATATATTGAATATTGCGATATTTCAATATATTGTCTAACTCCTTTTCCTACCTTTTCCTTGACCTCACCGTAAGTAAAACAAGCAGTGTTTTTTTGTTTTGTTTTGTTTTTGCCCCACATGTAGGCTACATTATTAAGCTTCTCTGGACTCAATACACCACTGCAGGTGTGGACTGCAACATTGGGCGTTTCGGGCAGATGCCCGGTGGCATATCAATACAATATCGTCAGGCAAAATATCGCAATACTATGGTGTATCGATTTTTTTCCCCCACCCTTATTGTGTCTATGTGTGTGTACTTTGACACTACAGAGGGATTTTATTCTGTTATCATCAGTCATGAATTTCCGGGAGATGAATAAAGTGAAGGGATAAAGTTTCTACACAGGGGGTGAATTAAGCTAGTAATCATTGCCATGTGATGCGTGTTCCTATGTGTGATGATTAAACACATCAGATTAAAACATCAGGGAGTGTGGAGCAGCCGAAAGTGAGGCCAATACTGAATGAATCCACAATTTCCTAATCTAAAAAATGTATTTGATCACACAGCTACTGACTCTGCCTACTGTACAATTACAGTCTAACAGGATATGTAAGTCCAGGAAGAACATCCAGGAACAGGAAAACAGTTTCCCAGTCTGTGTGGGTACCAGGAAGTCATCCATCAAGAAGACCATGATGGTCCACTCCATTTCATATGAAGCCATGAAGCAGTCATGAAGCCTAGAGGGTTTCTTAATGGAGCTTCTATCATCAGGTGCTTGTTGTTGGACATTACATAACAAAGCCTTGTCCATGCATCACCATCTCATTGTCACTAATAAGAGTAGCCTGCATCACCATCTCATTGTCACTAATAAGAGTAGCATGCATCTTAATCTGATGATACAGATGTCTAAATAAGAGTCTCAAGTGCTCTATGTATGAATACAGAATAGATATAGTCAAAAGTAGCAGCGCACACAGCTCCAAATCTTGAACACCGTATCGGGTGCACACGGTTGTGGTAAGGATCAAAACAAACAGAACCACCGGCACTCACAGATCAATAGTCTTCTTATTTACTGTGGGCAAAAACAAACGTGTTTTCGGCTAGAAGCCATCATCAGCATGCAGAATGCAGAATGCAGAATACAGCTGTATAGAGCCAACGCAACCAGAATTGATGGACTAATTGTATATACAATGCCAGGCAGGAAAGTGAAAATCAATCTGAACAAAAGCAGAGCTCTGCCACAGAAAGACCGTGTTCTCCCGGTGGGTTAGCCTAAATGTGATCAGCTATGGGAATAGCAGCTTCTATACACAAATATGGCCTACATTGTCTACTAGGTAATTCCCAAAGAACATTACTCTGCTGCTGGCAGTGGCCTTATTTACGAGACAATCCTTAAGCAGTATAAACACTAGAGTAGCTGGACTCTGTCCTGCAGGGGGAATGTCTGTGGGCAGTCAGCCCAGGTGTAGCCTCAGAACCACATTCATGATTGATCACCCACTGGGCGTGGCAGAGAGGCAGTGTGGCTCACGATGGCGACTCATGTTGATGACATCACTGACTATGTGCATGGGCCTTTTTCACAGCAGCCACTGTGTCTAAAAGGCAGGGTAAACAAACACAAGTGCAACCAAAACATTAAAGAGGGCCCCAGCGTTGGAACAACTCAAATGAATAAATAAATAAATTGGAAGTTGGAAACGCTCATTAATGTTTTGGTTGCACCTGCGTTCGTTTACCCTGCCTTTTAGATACAAAATGGCTGTTTTTTTCCTGCAGAGTGGAAACTGTGAGCTACCTCTACTGGTCAGGAGGCGGTCGACCATGGAAGTGAGTCATCACAGACATGGTAAGCTCTGTAGT